>NW_028277112.1:5918382-6223529 GCF_059951505.1 Python bivittatus
TAATTCCTGCCACTGGCTAATAATAGATAATAGTTGGGTTATTGCAGGTATTATATATTTCCCTACAGTATAACCTTTCCAGTCAGACTGCAGTCTGAGATCCTCTCATCTACAGTAGTCAATTTTTAAGGAGTATAATCTTGTTAAAATGGGGGGATGCTCTATACTTCATGCAGCTTAACTGCTTTTGTTTTATAACTGAGGACAAGGATTTGCCCATGATCATTTTCTTAGCAGCAGCATGGAACTGATTTGCCACTATCTTCTTCCAGAATATTGTTTCAACTTTTCAGTGCAGCCTACAGTTCTGGGATTTCCTAGTGATCCTTCATCCAAATAGTACCCAAGACAGACTACTTAGCCATGACATTAATTACTACTAAGAAAAAAAGGCTTATTTATGTTATTTTAGAGTACAAATTGCTCTTCAAATGTATTCATCTTGCCTGTGCCTATCTTTTTTAAATAGGCAACTTAACACAACAAAAGCCCTTCTTTGATCTAAGACTGAAATACAGATTTTTACACCAAGTTTTTGTCCAAACATCAGTGTAGCTAATGCATTAAAATTAATATTTTACCTAAAAATCAATTCAACCAAGGGACAACATCCACTGACATGAACTGTTCACTAGTGAACATTACTGTATTGATGTCTACTGTACTCATAAGTTTTTCTGTGAGATAGCAGTGTCTAAACAATCTTGTTTCCAATTCAATATTATTCTTTGTACCTAGCAGAATGAACACAATTCTGCTGCTAATGATCCAGTTACTCAAGATAAAGCAGAGTCATTTGGTGCTTTGTTGTCAAACTGCTGTCTCAAAAGTAAAAACAAAATGGAAATCAGAATGACCACTGATGGTGGTAGTTAGATCTATGGATTGCAGTGATTCTGAACAATTCTTTATATTAACTTCCACATGGAAAGGAAAATGGCAATAGCTGTAAAGAATAAACTAAGGGGGGAAAAATCACCCTATCACTAAAATCACAGTAACTCAAAGATTAATCCTGATTATTTGGATGTATATTGTAGATACTTTTAGGCTCATTTGAAACCCTGTGACCTTATTCTTCTGCATTGCCCAAACAACATTTTATAGCTATATCTAGTAAATAAAGATTACTGATACATTATAGAGTTCTTCATATTCACTTAAACAAAAAAGAATTAAACTTGGAGGGATACGGTGTATGTTAAATTATATCCTAAGTTACCCTTCTCCGTTTTAGTATCCTCAACATCAGTTAGATTTCATCTCTTATAATTCCCAAATAATATACAGTAGCTGCCCTGCTGGTTAAGAACTTAGAGAGCTGAAGTCCAGCATATCCAGAGGAGACCAGATAAAGGCTATGCTAAACCAACCTTAAAGCCTTTAGCTAAAAGGCTGAGTATTCATAACACTCAGCTATCTAACCTGCTTGTCTTGTATTCAGGTCAAATCTGGACCACCAACAATAATCTAGTTGTGACCTTAAGCCCAGTTCAGTATGTTGGAATAAATATTTATAATAGGTAATGCAACAGAGGTGGACCTGGAAGATCTTTAACTTATTATCACATCATCTGTGATTTCCTTTGACAAGATTTAAAACCAACAAGCTCCGTTTCCCACCACTATCACAAGTAACTAATTATTTTGAATTACATACAAAAATACCAATAAAGTATTTGCCTAAAGATTTAGTCTTTATTAGCTTTTTGACTTAGTACTTTTCCATTTTGTGCACTTCTAGCCCACCTGCATCGTGCACTAACAATAACTGAAGAGAGCTGCATTGAAGGGAGTTTCCAAATATTACAGATCTTAAGACTAAGATCAGTACAAAATATTACAAATAAAAGTCACAATATAAAATAGCAGCTCCACATAATTTTCAAGTTTTACTGAACATGACAATTCAATTTGCTTCATTTTTGGAAGCCTCATCAAAGTTCTCCACAAGATCTGAAAAGGAAAAAAATGGAATGAGTTCTTTTTAAGTGAAAAAAGTGTTATTTTAAAGCTTATGCCAAAATCAAAAACATTTCAGAACTGCATATCTATCAGAGGGCATTAAGCATTAAAGCTTCCTACATAACTATACAACTATCTCTACCTCACATAAACCAAGCTGACAGAAGTAATACATTGTAATGCAATTATTTTTTAATCAACTACAGGTAGTCCTTGAGTTACGTCCATTTGTTCAGCAACCATTCAAAGTTATAACAGCACTGAACAAGGGGGACTTAAGACCTGTCCTTGGAATTCTGGCTGTCATAGTGTCCCCGCAGTCATGTGATTCCAATCCAGGCACTCAGCACCCAGGTTGTGATTACATCGCAGCATCCCATGGTTGCCATTTGCGACCTTCTTTGCCAGCTTCCAACAAGCAAAGTCAATGGGGAAACCAACAGAGGTCACAAATGCTGAACACATGATGTCCTCACTTGATGACCCACGGTGATTCGCTTAACAACGGCAACCAGGAGTGCTGGAACTACTGTCCCTAAGCAGCACAGTCACATGACGTCATGCTTTATGATGTCACTTAGCAACAAAAATTCCGGTCCCAATTGCTGTTATAAGCCGAAGACTACCTGTATACACCAGAAGCCCAACCACATATTCTACCCTTCTGGATAACAAAAATTGAGGTCAAGAAAGTATTTCCAACTATCTAAAGTCATAAGAACACAAAATATTCAAATCTTTTCAAATTCTGTCCACTGACCATTCCAACCCTAAAACAAAACATTTTGCATGTCATGTATATTTCTCTGCAGGTAGTCCTTGTTCAGTAACCACAATAGGGACCAGCAATTCAGTTGTTAAGCTGCCCAAAAGCACGTGAAAGAGGGATCCAAATTTTTCTCTCCAAAAATTCCATCTAAACTCTGATTGGTGTTCAGAAGGGATAGACCCTGTCAATTTGAGTAATTCCGTGGCAGACTTCCTAGTAAAATCCCAGACTCATCTTATGGCTGAGTCTCATCCTTCAGGTAGTTATGGCTTTAAAGGACAACTCCAGTTCTTTGCACTAAACTGAGGCACAACTGGCAGCAAGAACAGCAGATACAATATTATTGATAGAATGCACTCTGAATACTCAATACCCATAAGCACCAGAGCAATTTTGAAGGAACACCATATACAGCACTATATACAGTGTAATAGTCCAGTCTAGATATAACCATCATGTGTAATGGAAGAATAATGAACTACTTGCAATCCTATGCAGATTCTAGCCACTCTTAGCTACCACTATCAGCTGTGCTTCCATAGATAATGTTAGGTTCAGGATTTAAACAACCCCTTCATGAGTTGAATATTCCATTACGTTCAACTGATTTCCTCATCTACAGTACTTCTCTTACATACATTACCTTACATTTGTTTACTTTCATTTATCCCAAAACAGGTATAAGCACCTACTCACATTTTAATAAAAATAAGAAATGAGGCTAACAATTCTTACCTGGAACTTCATCATCATCTTCTTCTCCAGTAGCAAGAGGTGCTTTTCCATCCACAGCTAAAATCACATATTAAGACATGGATGAGGTATCTCTTATCTAATATTTTCACCTTCCATCACAATGTCTCTTACTCACTTACCTCAGAATAAGTCCCACTGAACTCAATGGGAGTTCCAAATAGGCACATAGAATTTGTGAATGTAATATATTCAATAGAATAGGCCACCCAAAAGTCTGTCTAGAATTTTGTTTTCCAAAATAGTCAATTTCACATGTATATAGTTTGCTTTTAGGCAAGAATGACCCCAAAATTGCATGCAATAAATTAAGGAACAATCAGTCCAACATTATTCAAGCTAGAAAAAAAATGTTCACACTTCTCCCAAGGTAAAAACAAAAGCATTTCCGATTTTAATCATGTATTCAAGAAAGTAATATGTAATAATTTTCAGCAAATCTCCACCTTGTTTCTCTAGCCTTGAAAAAGTGAACCACATATATTTATTCACCAGTTTCTTTGCAGAAAATCTGGCTATTCATACTCATTAGTCATGGGGAAATGTTAGGTTTCTCTCTTCTTCACGAACTAAGAAAAAAAATGGACTTGCAGTTTTCTTAATTCATGAAAAAAAAAAATCTTAACAGAGGAACAGAGCTATCATTCCTCTTCCTGATTCCACCCTTTGGAGGTGGGGATGAAAGATGACATCTGAATTACCTGAAATTTCAGATAATACTTTTTTGCATGACACTCTTATAGAGTTTTCCTAACTACTAGGCCACTACAAAGCAATTTTTGCCTATTTCCTATTACAAGCATGAAGATTCCAGTAAGCAGTCTATTAGTTAAAAAATACTGCAGGTCACTCTTTATACTTGTGGGCCACATGAAACTCCAGTCTGTTTATTTGTGCCCTCTTGCTTTGGTTCAGATTGCTGGAATTCAGTCACACAATAATTAGGGTTGTCTTTAATGGAATGAGAAACAAAGTAAATAATTCTAATGTCTGTTAGGATCAATGCACCAATTTTCTTTTTAAAAGCCTAATTCCTCCAAGCAAAGACCTGATTTTTTTTCAGTTGTTCTTATGCTACTGCCATAATCCCTGCAGTACTAACTCTACACCTATTGTGAAGTTTTTGTGGCTCCCAGCCATAGTTAACCCGATTTATGCTAATTATACAAGAACTTGGCTCACTTTCTAAAACCTTCTCTGCACAACTCAGCATCTGGAATATAGTCTAAACACAGATCTTCTATACATTTGTCAAAAAGAACTTCTTCCACTGATCACTACACCATCTTCAATCTGGGCATCAAGTGAAAATCACAAGGAGTAATGTATCAAGTTCTAATTAAGAATGTGTTCCCATGAAAACTCAAATTTAGAGCCTTTTTCAGAAAGATTGCAAGCCTATCTATCTAGGTACTTAACATAAATGTTTTAAACCCTTTTCAGAATATTCGTTCTCAATTATAGTGTGTCTTTAAGTCCTACTTACATTGTTTTGGTAGTGCCTCTGCCAGTCTCCTTAAGCTTGTCAGACTGTCAGCCCCAAGCTGGTTTAAGATGCTAGGCAACATTTCAGTCAGCTGCTTTGTCTCAGCATGGCCTGTGATTGTGAAAGTGTTAGCAGCTAGCGAAGCTTGAACTTTAGGATTGTTGAAGTGAATTACAGTGCCTTGGTTGGTAAACATGTTGACCTACAATACAACAAATACAATACAACAAAAATATCTATGAATTGTACTAATAACTTTTGTTTTTATAAAAGTGAGCTTCATTTCATCCATTTCCTACTAAACTTCATTTCTTAAAATCAGCATTTCACCAAGTGTTTATAAGCACTGTGAAAGAAAAAGCTGTTACCTCTTCTATCCCAGATATGTTATTTACACCCAGCTTCTTTAAGGAAAACTGAAGTTTCTTGTCATCTGCTGTAGCTGTTCTGTGAACCACCTTCTTCTTTCTACGAGCAGTACCCTACAAAGAAAGAGTACATTTTTAACTCTCTTCAAAATATTGTCATTAGACACTTAATTTATGTAGAGTGCATAAATGTCAGGCAACATATCCCTGGATGCACTAAGCATTTTTTCCTTCTGCAAAAGCTAAGCAACTCCACTGATAAACAGGAATGAAGCTAGTTCAACAAAATTAGTTGAAGACAGACTTATATATAATATTTGCCCAGTAATCTGTTTCAAATGCTGAAAAGATATTTTTCAGGGAATCAACATAAAAATTAGCAACACAGATATATTTAACTAAAGAGCTCAATAACTTTTGGTAGATGGAACAATGAGTTTTGAAACACTATTACAATAATCTTTGGCGGAGTTTACCCCATTTTCTTTAATTCAGTTTTCTTGGGCAAACATACAGAATATCTGCAAAGAAAATCAAAGCAGTTAAACAAACCAATCCCATTTTTACAAGACATCCTCCACAATCCAGGTTCACTTTCTTTGGGGGGAGAACTGTGAGCAAAATGCTGTCAGGAGGCCAAAATGTTACAGAAATCATGGTAAGAGCCACAAGTAATGAGGACTGAACAAAAAAAAGGAAAGAATATAGTTCCAATCTAGTATGTTTTATAAGTCAGTGGGTCTAAATGATTGCAGAATGCTGTCTCAATGTTTTAAACCAGATAGGCCCCTTTCTGAATTACACCACATTCTTCGCAGAAATGGATTTTCACATTTTTGTTTGGCACCACTGCTTGTATATGCAGTAGAGATCATTCTAGCTAAGCAATTCTGAATTGTTGACCAAAATGGTGGCCACCAATTAATCAGCTATGGTATGTTTACATCCAAACAATGCTTAATTTTTAAATTTTCATTAACTGGATTTACATTAACCTGCCTTTCCTTCAGGGAAAAGTGACAAATATAGCATTCCATCCTCTAATTTTATGCACAGTAACTACAATGAGGGATCAACTGGACTGAAAGATAATGACTGGAATGTTACTCAATAAACCTTCATGGCTAAGAATGAGTTTGAACCCAACACCTTAAGGAGTACACCATACTAGCTCTCAAAACATATGTAAAAGGTTTAATTCAATTAAATAAATCCAACTAAATTCACAGGCTAAGACATCTTAGTCATTATTTTCAGTCTAAAAATTATGCTGCTTTACATTAATAACCATTTAAAGTTGTGTGTATGATGAAAATTATAGGTTCCAGCTGTAATATCCTCATGCTGGGACCTGAAATTCCACAGACTCCACCCTTAATTAAAGATAGGTTTCTAATGGAAACCGAGTCTAGTACTGTCCATATCAGAAAGCTACAATATACACATTTTGTACACAGACCATCGCTTCTCGGCCTTTTGGCTAAGATCAAGTGTGTAGTACACAGACCATGTTTAATCTTCAATCATAATCCTATACCTATCTATGCAAGAGCATCATATAATTTAATGGGCTTTCTTCCAAATAAGTGGCTATAGGATTACATTCCAAAGCATAATAACAATCAGCCTGATGGGAAAGTTAAGTTTTACTGAATTTGTTGAATCTTTAATTTAGGAACACATAGCATAAAAAAGTAAAGTCTGTTAACTAAAGCCCAACTCCTGATGCCCTCAAAGAAATGTCCATAGAGTTTTCTTGGTAACAGGATGTTTCTGGACTTCCCAGTCTAGCCTACAGCCCTAGTATCCCAGGGAAACCCCCATCGGAGTACTAACTAGGCCTAACCCTGCTTAATTTATTAGCCTTCAATATATTATAATTTTTAGTATACGATTTATTGCTAGCAAGTTACCTTTATCATATCAATTTCACAAATTGCCAAAGTCTTCCAAGAAATAAAGGTGTATTTATCAGGCACTTAACTACCACAGTTATCATGTTTTCATGGACAGCATTCTCTGGACAACCCTCCCTTTTCATTGGCCATGCTACCACCAACTCAAATATTATCATGTACAAAGTTTAAATATAGTACTGTCTGGCCAATTAATCATTTTCTTTAGAAGTTTCTTTAGAACACTTGCAAAGTTATGTTTAATGATTAGTTAAATCAGTGAAGATATAAGTACATTACATTGTTTCTTAGTTTGTATATATCTTTCCTCCAAAACAGAAAGAGTCTTAGTTCCTTCCCCTTTTTACTTCTCAATGAACTTAATGGCTATGCAAGTTAAGGAACGGCCTCCTCCTCAAACATGGCTCCTCACCTCAAACATGGTTCCTCACAATTACACAGACAGGCAGTTTTCTTGGCAACAGTGTGAAAGTGGCCAGCTGCTGTATTCTTCCTGGGATGTTTTTTTCAACTTTATAGTCTAGCCTACAACTCTGCTATCTCCTGGTGGTCTTTCATTCAAGTATTAAGCAGATCTGTCCTTGCTTAGCTTTTTAAAATCATAGATGGTCTCGCTATTCTATCAATTCCAACACTCCTTCTCACAATGTATGATTTGCTTGTTTACCTATTTAACAGTTAAATCATATAGAAATCAGGCCTATCCAAAAAACTTTCCTGAAAATAAATCTCACTGAATATTTCTCAACAGATCTACACAATACTAAACTACGTAGCTGAGGTTCAACTTCTTCCAACTCACCTCCCAAGCCAGTTACAAAGTCGAATTATACGAACAATTAATGAAAAAGTTTTAAATTATGAAAGCAACTTTGCCAGATTAAAGTCAGAGGCCTGTAGGGCGAGCCCACAACATGGCTACTGTGGAATGTAATTTGATGCGAGGCTAAGAAGAAAGAGGGACGAGAAATGGGAAATATCCCATCTTACCTTCCCACCGATGCGCACTTGGGCTTGAAGTTTAGCTAATTTTTCTTGATTCATGATCGTTTCTTTCATCTAAGGCAAAAAAAGGCAAAAGGGAGGATTAGACGGATAGAGCCGCAACGCCTCGATACCTGCGGGATTAAAGGGGACGTTCAAACGCTGCCCGGCCTTGCTCGGCTCAGCCTACGATAAACTGCAGCTTCCTCGCGCGAGAAGGCAACATCCGCTCCCGAAGCGCCGAGGGCTGGCAGGCGACCGGAATCAGGCAGCCACTTCTCGAGGCAGCACCGGGATTCTCCGCACTCAGGCCCGAGGCTTCTTCCCGACTCACAGGCCCACAAGGCGTCTCCCAGATAAGGATGCCGACCGCCACCAGCGACTTTTTGTCTCCCTCCCTCTTTCCCTCTTTGGCTTCTTCGTACCTTTGCGGGAGGAAACGGCCAGTTACGGACAGGCGAGGAGGCGAAGCCGCAGGAGAAAAGCGCCGAATCCAGGGGCCGCACGCGCAGGAAACCAAGATGGCCGCCGGAAAGGAAAATAGGCAGCAGCGACGCTGTGACGTAACCGGCGCTCTGCACACGCGTACTGAGCTCAATGTTGCCCCCTCTCCGGTTGATGCGTGCGCAGCCCTCATCCCGTTTAATCGCTGTGCCCTGGCTGGGGTGGAGACTGTAGCCCACTCTTCCGTCTTATTCGGCTACGGCCGGTGGCTGAGAATTCTGGGAATTATAGGGTGCTTGCAGGTACAATGGTAGTTCCAGTTGCTGTACCTGTTAATTAGGTCTCGTTCTGATGTGAAATACAAGCATTGTGCAGAGTGAGGTTGAACACAATCGTTGCAGTCACTGAGTCACTCTACATCAGTGTTTTTCCAACTTAGCAAGTTTAAGGTGTGTGGACTTCAACTCCCAGAATTCCCCAGCCAGCCTAGTTGGAGAAACACTGCTCTACATGTTGTGGTGATCCAAAGTCTGATCAGAATAACAGATGGTGCCCCTTTGCCCCAATCTAGGTACATAATACTTTAGGTCAGTCACATTCTTTGGACATCTGAGCCAGGAAATCTATCATATGGTGAATGGTTTATCTTTCACACAGTAATGGAACACTTGTGATAATTAAACAATAAACATATTTCAGTGCATCTCAGGGCAATTGCTTACATCTGCAGATGTATTTTACATGGAAGAAAAATCAGTGGAAATTTGGGGGGGGGGAACTTCAGGAGCACAAGGTATTTTACAGTAAGAAGGCAACCCAAGCAGATAGAAAAGTAAACAAAAAAGTAGATAGAAATAGAAAATGAACAAAAAACCCTCAGCAGAGTAACACCCCCCCCCAAAGAGATAGAAAAGTAAGCAAAAAAAAATCAGAGATGCAAGACAGAGCCACACACATGCTTCTTGCAAAGAGGAAAAGCACCGGCACAGAAAGGATGCATCTAAACCAGAACTTTTTTTTTCTAATAAATTGCCTTTTAGGTTTCAGGAAAGATTGGCACCAGATTGTGAATTTGCAGTAGCAGTGCACTAAAAATTTATCCAGAATTTCCACCTGCTGCTTGTGTAGACTTCATTGCAGCTTGTCTGGTGATGATGCTTGGAGGATACAGAAATCTGATCCTTAGCTAAAATTACAAACTGCAAACATTAACATGCTACTGAGATGTAAGACAGCTCTGAAGCACTTACAGAAACAAAACACTGGACAGTATTTTTTCTGAAATGAGGCAGTTTATAAATCTAGGAAGGAAGGAAGGAAAGAGTTACCAAATGTTGATTTGTTGCTAATTTGGAAGCTAGTTTCTCCTAAAAGAAAGGGGGAAGCAGATTTCTTTATTTGTGATTTCTGACGTCCTACAGCACTGTCCAACTTTTACTGTGGCAATATAAAGCCCATATTTCATTACTGTTATATAGTGATGGTTGAATGATACTGTAAGATGCTGGAAATCACTAGTGCTGGAACTTCAGACTAATCTGGTGAAGCAATTAAATATGAACAGCCCTTATTTCTAAGTACCTGAAAAAAGGTTGTTTTATTTCCCTTATTTTTAAAAGCATTGTACCATACTTTGAGTAAAACTGGCAGAACCAGCGGGAACCATGTAAAATTGTTTCAAAAGCTCTACTATCAACTGTTACTCACCCTAACTTTTTTTTTTTTTTTTGCTTTCTCATAATAAAAGCATAGTCCCATTAACCCAGGGATGCTACCAGCAAAACATTTCCTCATCTGGAAATACTTCTGTTCTTCTCATATATAAAAAAGGTAACATCACTGGTTAGAACAGGGGGAAAATATAGAGCAGCACAACTGCTTTTAAAAACATTTAAGCAGAGTCAAATTAACTTTTATTTTATGACTAATATACAGGTTCTTTAAAATTAGAATTTAGGTTAACTTCTTTAAAATATTTTCTTAACTCTCACAGCAAGATGACTTCTAGTAACTTATAGCTTACCTGAACTTGTGAGGCTGCTATTCCTTGAAAAAAAATATATATATATTTCAATATATACACACACACACTATATATATATATATATATATATATATATATATATATATATATATACACACAGTCAGGTCCAGAAATATTGGGACATCGACACAATTCTAACATCTTTGGCTCTATACACCACCACAATGGATTTGGAATGAAACAAACACAATGTGCCTTAACTGCAGACTGTCAGCTTTAATTTGAAGGTATGTACATCCAACTCAGGTGAACGGTGTAGGAATTACAACAGTTTGCATATGTGCCCCCCACTTGTTAAGGGGCCAAAAGTAATGGGACAATTGGCTTCTCAGCTGTTCCATGGCCAGGTGTGTGATATTCCCTCAGTACCCCAATTACAATGTGCAGATAAAAGGCCCAGAGTTCATTTCAAGTGTGCTATTTGCATTTGGAATCTGTTGCTGTCAACTCTCAAGATGAGATCCAAAGAGCTGTCACTATCAGTGAAGCAAGCCATCATTAGGCTGAAGAAACAAAACAAACCCATCAGAGAGATAGCAAGAACATTAGGCGTGGCCGAAACAACTGTTTGGAACATTCTCAGAAAGAAGGAACGCACCGGTGAGCTCAGCAACACCAAAAGACCCGGGAGACAACGGAAAACAACTGTGGTGGATGACCAAAGAATCCTTTCCCTGGTGAAGAAAACACCCTTCACAACAGTTGGCCAGATCAAGAACACTCTCCAGGAGGTAGGTGTATGTGTGTCAAAGTCAACAATCAAAAGAAGACTTCACCAGAGTGAATACAGAGGGTTCACCACAAGATGTAAACCATTGGTGAGCCTCAAAAACAGGAAGGCCAGATTAGAGTTTGCCAAACGACATCTAAAAAAGCCTTCACAGTTCTGGAACAACATCCTATGGACAGATGACACCAAGATCAACTTGTACCAGAGTGATGGGAAGAGAAGAGTATGGAGAAGGAAAGGAACTGCTCATGATCCTAAGCATACCACCTCATCAGTGAAGCATGGTGGTGGTAGTGTCATGGCGTGGGCATGTATGGCTGCCAATGGAACTGGTTCTCTTGTATTTATTGATGATGTGACTGCTGACAAAAGCAGCAGGATGAATTCTGCAGTGTTTCGGGCAATATTATCTGCTCACATTTAGCCAAATGCTGCAGAACTCATTGGACGGCGCTTCACAGTACATATGGACAATGACCCAAAGCATACTGCAAAAGCAACCAAAGAGTTTTTGAAGGGACAGAAGTGGAATGTTATGCAATGGCCAAGTCAATCACCTGACCTGAATCCCATTGAGCATGCATTTCACTTGCTGAAGACAAAACTGAAGGGAGAATGCCCCAAGAACAAGCAGGAACTGAAGACAGTTGCAGTAGAGGCCTGGCAGAGCATCACCAGGGATGAAACCCAGCGTCTGGTGATGTCTATGCGTTCCAGGCTTCAGGCTGTGATTGACTGCAACGGATTTGCAACCAAGTATTAAAAAGGGAAAGTTTGATGTATGATTATTATTCTGTCCCATTACTTTTGGTCCCTTAACAAGTGGGAGGCACATATGCAAACTGTTGTAATTCCTATTCAAATTACAGCTGACAGTCTGCAGTTAAAGCACATTGTATTTGTTTCATTCCAAATCCATTGTGGTGGTGTATAGAGCCAAAGATGTTAGAATTGTGTCGATGTCCCAATATTTCTGGACCTGACTGTATATACATACATACATACAAACACATACACACACATACAATATGTGTGTGTATACACACACATACACAATACTGTGCAAAAGTTTTAGGCAGGTGTGAAAAAATGCTGTAAAGTAAGAATGCTTTCAAAAATATATATTGTAATTGTTTATGGTTATCAATTTACAAAATGCAAAGTGAGCAAACAGAAGAGAAATCTAAATCAAATCAATATTTGGTGTGACTACCCTTTGGCTTCAAACCAGCATCAATTCTTACACTTGCACACTTTGTACACTTGCACAAAGTCAGGGATCTTGTAGGATTAGAGTCAGGTGTATGATTAACCAATTATACCAAGCAGGTGCTAATGATCATCAATTTCATATGTAGGTTGAAACACAGTCATTAACTGAAACAGAAACAGCTGTGTAGGAGGCTTAAAATTGGGTGAGGAACAGCCAAACTCTGCTACTAAGGTGAGGTTGTGGAAGACAGTTTCATGTCACAGGTCATATACCATGGCAAGACTGAACACAGCAACAAGACACAAGGTGGTTATACTGCATCAGCAAAGTCTCTCCCAGGCAAAAATTTCAAAGCAGACTGGGGTTTCAAGATGTGCTGTTCAAGCTCTTTTGAAGGAACACAAAGAAATGGGCAACGCTGAGGACCGTAGACGCAGTGGTCGGTCAAGGAAACTCAATGTAGCAGATGGAAGACACATCATGCTTACTTCCCTTTGACATCAGAAGATGTCCAGCAGCACCATCAGCACAGAACTGGCAGAAACCAGTGGGACCCAGGTACACCCATCTACTATCTGGAGAAGTCTGGCCAGAAGTGGTCTTCATGGGAGAATTGCTGCCAAAAAACCATACCTCTGACATGGAAACAAGGCTAAGCGACTCAACTATGCACGAAAACATAGGAAAATGGCAGCAGGTGCTCTGGACTGATGAGTCCAAATTTGAAATATTTGGCTGTAGCAGGAGGCAGTTTGTTTACCGAAGGGCTGGAGAGTGGTACAATAATGAGTGTCTGCAGGCAACAGTGAAGTATGGTGGAGGTTCCTTGCAAGTTTGGGGCTGCATTTCTGCAAATGGAGTTGGAGATTTGGTCAGGATCAATGGTGTCCTCAATGCTGAGAAATACAGGCAGATACTTATCCATCATGCCATACCATCAGGGAGCTGTGTGATTGGCCCCAAATTTATTCTGCAGCAGGACAACAACCCCAAACATACAGCCAATGTCATTAAGAACTATCTTCAGCGTAAAGAAGAACAAGGAGTCCTGGAAGTGATGGTTTGCCCCCACAGAGCCCTGATCTCAACATCAAGTCTGTCTGGGATTACATGAAGAGACAGAAGGATTTGAGGCAGCCTACATCCATAGGAGATCTGTGGTTAGTTCTCCAAGATGTTTGGAACAACCTACCTGCCAAATTCCTTCAAAAACTGTGTGCAAGTGTACCTAGAAGAATTGATGCTGTTTTGAAGGCAAAGGGCGGTCACACCAAATATTGATTTGATTTGGATTTCTCTTCTGTTCACTCACTTTGCATTTTGTAAATTGATAAACATAAACAATTACAATATATATTTTTGAAAGCATTCTTACTTTACAGCATTTTTCACACTTGCCTATAACTTTTGCATAGTACTGTTTGTGTGTATGTATGTGTACATTCTGTATATGTACATTCCTAGCCTTGTCATTTTGACAGTGGAAGGATTTGTTGGGTTAGGACTCCAAGTGCTTCTGTGTCAGGCCTAGCCCAAGGAACTCCAAGAGACAATGCAAAATCAGTTCAGCTATGTTTATTAGCTACAACCTCTAGCAAGAATCTTCCCAGACTGAAACCCCAGGTCCCAAGTCATCCAGCCACAACAATGTGAATTCCTCAGGGAGGTGCCAGTCTCATCCTCTTGTAGTTCCCACGCTCCTGCGGCGAGCTAAGAAAATGCTTAACTCCCTGAGCCTGGCCTTCATAATTCCATTCCATCACATTCTGAGACTTATCTTTCTACACACATCTCCCAAATAGTTCTCCTCCCTCCAGAATTTATATTGGTAACAGGCCCAATTTACCATTCTATCTTTGCCAACAATCTAACCATATTTGTTTAATGATGTTCCATGCTCATTGTTGAGTTTCTGTGCACACTGGATGTCACACCTCTAACCCATTAGTAATTCACAAGAAATCTCCTTTGAAATGAAGACGTGTATAGGTATGTAGTTGTTATGCTGCAATGAAGCTAACATAGATAGCCCTCTAGGAGCCTTGTAATACGCTTGGGAGGCACTAGACTGGACAACAGTGAGTAAGTTTATTTATGCCACCCAGAGTCACTCTCTTGTGAGATGGGCAGCTGTACAAATATGATCAATCAATCAAAGCGTTTATACTTTTTAAGGTATATTATCAAACATATTTAACCAAAGTAAAAAAATGTACTTAACGTAAGTACGTAAATAAAAGTGGTTATTGCACAGAATTTCAAGCTTTGCAATGCCATGAATCCCTAAAATCATAACTGTTGATCCCCCTACAGGCATCTACAAGGGGGGGAAGTGACAAAAATGTATGTTGCGATTCAGAGCTTGTCCCTTCCATACTTAAGTGTGACATTATAACACACATATGGGAGGGCAGACTTTGCATCATGATGCCACTATTCATGTTTGGCATCACTGTAGTTACAAATGCCTATACTCCCCTCCCCCAGCTCCCAACATAAAACTAATAATTTCACTGGTTCATTATGCTACTTACTGTACTTACTTTGAAAAACCAATTTTTTATTTGTATATCACAGCTTTCCCAAACTTCAGTTGGCCACTGTGGGGTTGTGGAGATACAAAGCCTAGAGCAAGTTTTGACGGTGCTCCCATGTTACAAGCCTGATTGGGTCATTAAAGAATTTGTGACCCCCTTTTAAGTTGCGTGCAACCCCCGAGGGCCATTTATTCAAGATCACTGAGGAATATTCTGAATAGGAAAACCAATTAGAGAAGGCAGCAGAATTCTCAGCTCCCAGACTGGGGTGCAATTTCAGTCTGTGTTTGAAAGGGAACCAAGAAAGATTGCAATTTGAGTCAGAAACGAAGAGGGGAAAAGAGCTGCGTTTTAAGAGTCCATCAGCTATATGTGGCCACTTCAAGCTATCTACAGCTTTCTGGGGCATCCTATATCTAAGCTGCAAAACTCCAGACAGCCACTAGATGGCAACAAAGGATTAGAGTTTTCCATCTCTCTTCGCTGTCATCTAGTGGTATTTGGATTTTTACAACCCAGACACTGCAGCCCTAGCAATGCAGCCAGTCAATGCCATGATTCCACCAGCAGGATTTCAGTTTTCTGCCATTCCGAAATGTATGCCCAAAGGCTAAATTCACTGTCATTCCTTCCAGCTGACCTACACTAAGCACATTGTCTGTCCAGCACTTAAATGATATGGCATCACGGCCTTGCTGTGCATCAGCCTTTCTTTTCCAAGCCCATTGAAATGTCATTTGGGGTTGGAATAATGCAATTTAAATAGGGATGAGCATTGAAAGCCAAACTGAAGTGGCAAATAGAAGGAACATCCTTGATCTGATGCGCTGAGAGAGGAGCAACTAATACATTCTGGATCTATGTGTGCCCATACTGGAGGCACAGTGTATTTGTGTGAGAGAGAGAAACAGAGAGAAAGATAACAAATATGACTGGTTGAACAATGCATTGTGTTAAGCCTTGATTGTTTGAATCATGATTTGTTGAATAAACCACAGTAGCTGGCCTAAGACGTATAAATTCTGAGTTCGCATATCTATTGCAGTGGATGAGGAAATGAAGCCAGGGGTAGCTCCCTGCTTTTCTTTTCTTTTTCTTTTCTTTTCTTTCAGAAGAGGAGTGATGGCTGGAGAACTGGGAACTCAGAACTCTTTTGTTCGGATATTGATAAAGATGGAAACAAGGCTTTCAAGCAGTGGTATTACTGCCCAACCAATCAGCACAACCAGATCGAAGAAGTTTGCAACCATATAAACTATCAATAGCATAAATACTGTAAAATCAGAATCAGCCACACTAACATTTCAGGCCAGTACAGTGAATTCACAGGAGTCCAGCAACAGTACAAAATTAATTTAAACAAATACATGCCTGGCATCAAAAATGCCCCAAGCAGCTGACAGGTGAATTAACCAGGATTAACCAAAGTGGATTCCACAGGCAGGGTGAGATTGGGACAGCATAGAGAGTGAGCTGTGAGACTGGGCAATATAGAAATCACCCTTATTAAAAATATATATATACTTTTAATAATTTCCCCACCCAATCTTCTAAGGAAGCCCTTGATGCACAGAGCAAGTAACAAGAAGTAGACTTCCTCTCCATTTCCCCACAGAAAGAGGGGTAAAATCCAGAGGATGGAAGGAGGATGAGAATTCCTTCCCTGACTTCAGTGGGAATGAACACTGCAGGGCCCTGAAATCAGCAAACATTAGCAGCCATAACCAAAGCCACATTTAAGGTGCACAACAGAATAAACTAGAAGCCACTGTCAAGCAGACAAGGTACCCAGAGCAAGGTATTGACAGGGAATGAAATAAGTAATGAAGAGCACAGGCTGGAAAGAAATTAGAAACAAGTTTCTTTGGTAGATTGCTGTGTTTCTAGAGGAAAAAGCAAGTTAGAAATAACTATGTGTGGTTCCTGATAAGGTAAGCAGGAAGATGATGTACATAAACAGTTTAATAAAAGTGCTTGTTTGCATGTACATTTTGTCTTCTTGGGTTAAGAACACCCTGTGGCCACAAATCAATAAAACTTCAACGCACTCTTTATCTGTTTGGCTTTATTGCCTTAAATTGGGATTTAGGGAAAAACTTTCTTGCAACACTTCCTTTAATTTGCACAGTAACTTCCTATTTTCATGACTGATAAGCTTTCTCATTTTGTACAGCCCAGCCAGAGAACTCTGTCTACAGAACCCTTTTGAAATGGCTCTGAAGTTGAGACAAAATATTTATTTGAGGCCAGGGTCTTTCTGGACCCCTTTATAGCCAGTGAGGTTATAAGCTTATAACAAGCTACTAGAATCCTAAAGGTTATCCTCTTTGCAAGGAGCTGCTTAGATTTCACATTTAAGGGTAAATAATGAAAATCTCTGTTTCCCATGCTTGCAAATATCCTGGAGAATATTTTGTATTATCTGTAATCATCAACCAGCATCACCACAAGAATGAAGAGCCCCTGTTACTGCGAGCTTAAATTCTTTGCTGACACCAGTTTGATCCAATGGAGCAAACATCTTCCAAGATGTTGGGAAGGCAATCCCACATTCTCTACTCATATGTAATTCAGACTCTTAGAAAGTATTATCTAATATTCCATTTCATTTCCAATAGTTTTGGACAATCTGTAGTACTAGAATATTTTACAAACTTTAGAGCCTCCTCTAAATGCAATGCTATTTTATAACCCAATACCAATTTTATCTATAATCTCCAACATAATTCCCCTTAAATCTTGGCCATAAGAATTTTATGGGAACGAATGTTATAACATTGGAATAGTCTTGATTCTTCAATATATAATAAAGAGAACATATTGCATAACTGGGGGGGGGGTCAATTTTTTTTTTTTTCAAATTTTTCTACTTACAATATTTTTACCTGGGAAAGGTTTAAAAATGGTGGGGACAATTCATTCTGCTTCCCACCAATATCCCATTTTTTTGGAGAAACCTGTCTCTTTCATGGCCAGTTAGGGGCACACATAGAAGGCAGTATCTGTGGAAAAACTGAAGAACTTTCACTGAGGTTTGAATTTGTTTGTGGACATACCACAGTGATACAGTACTAGTGACTGGAGAAAGTGAAGAAAAGACATGTAAATCAACCAATCAATCCCTTTTCTACTTGCACCTAACCATAGCACAAGCATGCCTTTACAACATCCTCTTTTTTCCCTGCTATGTTGTGATGAACTTGCCATAATCTTTGTCGGAGTGGTATGTTGGGCTTGTGTATTTTTGGGCATCCATAGAAGAGTGGGAGGATGGGTCCACTGCTTTTCATCCATCGCTGTTCTTCTTTTGTGACATAGTCTTTCTTGGCTAGGTCGGACATACCTCTCTGACCAATTGAATCATTACCAGGGACTCCAACATACAACTTAGCAAAATAACTCACAAAAAAGCTTGGACATCTCACAGAGGGGCGCGAATATTTTATCAACTCCCCAATACAGTGCCTCCAGAAAATCAAATACCTACAAATAGATGAAGATGAAATTATGGTCTCGTTTGATGTCACAGCACTCTTTACATCCATAGACCCAGAACTGGCAAAAGAATCCATGTCAACAGTACTACACAACACAGCCAACCTAACCAAATACACCAAGATCGAAATACCCAGAATCACGGACCTCGTCAACCTCTGCCTCACTACCTATTTTCAGTTTGAGGGACAAATATACTGACAAATCAGAGGAACACCCATGGGATCTCCACTCTCAAGACTCATAGCAGAGCGTCTAGAAACTATAGCATTCCCACACATACAACCAAAAGTATGGATCCGGTATATAGATGACACCTTTATCATAATAAAAAAGGAACAACACATGATACAATCAACTACATTTTCAAAGGAACAAAATTTACAAGGGAAGAAGAAAACAACAACACACTATCCTTCCTGGATATCCACATCAGCAGAGGAAATGACAGCAAAATAGAAACATAGGTCTATGGAAAAACAACCCACACTAACCAAGTGCTCCATTAACAACTCAACCTCCCACAAGAGGAGCTGTGTAAGAATGTTATTCACATGAGCACAAACACACTACAGCAACCCAGAACAGCAGAAAAAAGAAACAGATCACCTATTCCACATCTTACAACAAAATGGATACCCACGCAGCTTTATCAAAAAGTGCCTGACCAGTCAACCTTCTACAGCACAACCAACACACACTATGAAAAGGATAACACTGCCATACATCAGAAACATCTCAGAAACAACCACAGTCTATTACCACCACATGGCATCTCCGTAGCACACAAACCAACTAAAGCCCTCCAAAACATCTTAAGCAAACCAAAGGACCCAGTAGCCCAAGAAGAAAAAACAGGAGTCATCTACAATATACAGTGTAAGGACTGTAACAACCACTATATAGGACAGACAGGCAGAAGGTTAGCAGAGCACATCCATGAATGCCAACTAGCAGTCAAAGGACACGATGAAAACTCCTTAATCTCACAACACATGGGCAGAATTAACCATAGTTTCAACTGGGAAACTGTCAACATCTTAGACCAAACTAAAGCCAAAAATGCAAGGGAATTTCTGGAAGCTTGGTATTCAGACAAGGCAGCCATCAACAGGCACACAGAGATAAACAACATCTACACACTATTCAAAAGAGACAATAAAAAGGAAACAAAAAGACCAGAACATCTCCTCGCCAGCAATCCACACTCAGATAAGCAGGGATTAACACCAGGATCAACACCAGGCAAACAATCAAGCAGTAAACAATACCCTAATCAAGGAACTACCAAGGGAAAAAAACACTCCCTCTAGAACAGACAGGGCAAGCTATTGTATATAAACAGAGAACAAACCCCACTCCCTCTAGCACTGAAGAAGTTACCTAGCTGGGTAATGAAATGTCTGCAAGAAAACAACCAAGCTCAGAGAGCACCAAGGACTCCACAGTTAGTACAACTGTGTCGGGCTTTAGAGTCAATCTCCAAAAAATGCTTTGGGGACACAGGAGTGTGCAAGTAGCACCTGCCTGCAATACCTGTATGCAGATCCTTTCCCAGAGTCCACTGCAGCATCCCTAGTGCATAGTGCTTCAACTCAGCATGGGAAACAGCTCTAATAACTTTAAGATGGCCTCTGTTGCTTGTAAATATACCATAAGAATGGCTCAACAAGTTAACTGTAGCTTGTTGGGGAACAGCAAATTGCAGTTAATCTGGCGTTGCTTGGAGAACTTCTTTCATAAGACAAAGTGCCCTGCAAGGAAGGCTTGGTCAAGGGGTTTCAACATTTGAATACCACCACCATCCCCAGCAGAACAACGACATGCATTGCTAAAACCAAGCCTGCAGTTGATAAAACCCTTCCAACCACCTCACGGGTCTGAACTCGACCTTTCTGAGACTCGCTTTCGCTGGGCTCATTGATTTTAAACTGCACATAGCAGGACGATCCTGATCATGATGAAAGGGCACTAATGAAAATGAGGGGGATGACAAAAGTTGGGATGAAAACCAAGCGCAGAATGAGTCTGCATCAACTTTCCCCAAATCGATGGGGCGAGTGTCCGGGGGAAGCCTAGACTATCTCGAAGAAGCAGCGTTCCTTGCGCCCCCGCCAGCTAGAGGAGAAGGGGCGCCGGCTTTCCATCAGCGGAGGGACCCGCCAAAGAGCACCCGGCCAGCTTAAAATAGAGCCTCTGAGGCACTGCAAGCGGCTCGCCCCGATGGGGTGGCCGGTAGGTGGCACCATTCGTCTATGAGGACGCCTCGGCGACTCACGGGGCGCCGAGGAAGAGGAAGCCGAGCAGGCAGCCACCTCGGCGGCCTTCCCCAACCTGGCGCCCTCCAGGAAAACTGGACTGCAGCCCGCACTGCCATTCGACAGGTCCGGTTGAAGAAGGCTGCTGCCCGAAGATTGGCGGAGGGGTGCACGGCACCGGAACACTGCTCCCCAGCTACGTTTTCTCCCCCAGGCCCTCTTTTTCCACGGGCAGCTTCTGGTGAGCGCGGCCGCCGTTCACTGGGGAGGGGGGAGTCCTTCCTCCCCTTTGCCGCGTGCGGGACGCAACTCGCGAGCTTCTGCTCGTCCTGCAGGGCGATTCGCAGCTGCCCGGAGGAAGGGGCGCCGGCAACTCTTCTGGATCTGGCGATAGCCGACTTGGGCAACTATTTCAGGTCTGACCTGAACAGTCCCATCTGCCTCTCTTGGGCCGGCGGCGGCTGGGAAGTTTCCGGTCGTGGCTCCCCGTAGGCGCTTCTTACCTTTGACTGCCCCAGTCTTGGCTTGGAGAAAAGCGGCAGCCGGGTCAGAGACTGCCTGGCGTTCTTACACGCGAGTCAGTCCAACTCGCTCAACGAGAATCGGACGCTTCTGCCGCGGGTTAACAGCCCCTTCCTTTCCACAGGCTTGGAGGAACTTAAATGATGGAAATCTTCTTTTACGACCGGAGCGCCAACGCATAAGCTCCCCCAGCCGCCGAAGAGAAAGATGGAAACGGACTGAACCGGGAATGTTGGAGGAGTGTGTATAAACTGTAACGAATTCAGCCTCCAGACGTGTCACTGGATCTCCGTTTCTCTCGTTATTGAATATAGTCGGTGGCCATTTACACTTCTGGTCCTTTCCAAGAGGTCTTACCCTAGGAACAGGTCTTATCGCCCGGAAATAACAGGTCTGATACCCCCAGTCCCTCTATCCTCCCTCCCTCACTAATTTCTCAGGTTAAATTCCACTGATGTCCGTGAAAGTGTAACTCGGCTTCCGTCTCTCAGACTGAAATAACAGAGTGGTGGCACCTTAAGGACGAGCACCTTTTTGGCATAAGATTTCCGTGCATCCGAAGAAGTGGTTCACCTAAGCCCCTAGCTTAAATAAATGTTTTACTCTTTGTAACGCGGTTATCCCTCTGGAAATTTCCCCCATTTAGGCGTATTCTTCAGTAAAAAATGTTATACACAATTCCTTGGCAGTTAAGACTTATTTCTGGGGAAATATGCCCAGATTCAAGCGTCTCCCTTGTAACTCAGTTCCAACTGAAACATTCTGAAATATAAGGAAACTGAAATAAAGATAATTAAAACAGTGCACATAATAGTACAATTTGATATTATCAGAAAACTTTAAAAACTGTAAATAAGCAATAAATCAGCTTAGTTCTCTGACTCCTAACAAATCGTTCCAAATCGTTATTCATTGGTAAGATTTTTGGTAGTAGCTGTGGTTCCTGGGAGAAAAGGTTCCTGTTCAAATATTTAGTGATAGAATTTACTAACTAACTAGCAAAGAAACTATGGAGGGAACTTGCCTGGCAAAGTGAGACTTTCCCACTGACTTTTAACAAGATTTGTTTTTTATTGTTTATTCCAATCTTAAGGCTTGGCTACAAAAAGAAGTCGCAGTAGTGTACTAGAGCAATCTAGAAATACATTCAACTAAATGGGACTTCCTTTAGGCTGCAATTCCTTATACATTTATTTGGAAGTAAATCCATGAAAGTAAATTTGCTTGACTTCTAAACAGACAGATACAGAGGCATTATTAATGTGCAAGTTGCCTTATTTCTAGGCATATTAACCGGTATAATTAATTAGTATAATTACTATATGTCAAGTCCTGTAGTTGTGAACCAGGATTGAGGATTTTTATATACCAGTTGGACTAAAATTAGTAAATAAATTATTAAATATATTATTAAATATATTATTAGAAAGAATTAGAATCTTCTTTCTAATAATATATTTAAGATAAAGGCATAAGGGTCTCATTTTGCTTAATTCTGAAATCCTTGATTATACTTTAAGGAGCAGGACAATTAGGTAGGAAGGGATCCAATTAATATAGTTTCATCAGGGAAATTCTTTATTTAGAAAACAGGATTTAATTTTTTTTTAAATGGCAGATTGATGATTTCTAGTGTATGAGAAGTGTGACAGATAGATGATTTCTCTAAACAATCACCCAGTCTGGAATGCTGCTTACTTTTATGTAATGACCTATATTTAAATTATTTCATAGAGGTATGAGTACATATATGTGAGGAGGAGTGAGAAAGAGAAGTTTTAAAGCGTTAAAAAAAAATCCAAACAAATTTGCTCTGGATCCGGACGGAATGTACTTATTTGCTCGCTCTAGCGAGCTCACTCTCTCTACACATACACACACACACACACACACACACACTAAAATAAAGAACAAAATAGAAATAAACGTTTTTGCTTCCTCCTCCTTTGTTACCACGCTCTCTCTCTCTCTCTCTCTCTCTCTCTCACACACACACACACACACACACACACACAATTCTACATGTTCTGTTTTTAATTCACTGCCTAAGTAATCCGGTATTTTTTTAAAGTATGCCCATTTGATAAACTACCTATTCACTGAGAGAGCAAGAAGCAAACCAGCCCCTTTGCCCCCAGTCCCAACGACAGGGCGTTATCACAATGCGGGTCAGGCAGGAGGCAGCGGCGATCGGCAAGTAGGTCGCTCCGCCTGGCGGCGCGTCGGCGACAGCAGCAGAGATGCTCCGGCCCGCTCCTTCCTTCAGACATCCCGGCGGTGGGCCTTCAGCTGCGGAGGAACTGTGAAGGGGAGCGACTGTGCTCTTTTACCTGGAGATAAGCCTTTCTCTAAAACTTACTTCTGAGGAGACGCGCACTGCGCCCTTAGGGTTGGAAGTACATAGTTCTTTCATTCTTTCCATCAAATTAATTTATTTCCAATTGAGGGATTGGGGCGGGGGCGGGGAAAGGGAGGAATAATAAAACAGAAAAAACGGTCGAGAGACTTTAGAAGTTGATTCATCTCCACCCAGATCCTCATTATCAAATCATTTTTAAAGAAAAAAAAATCCCACCACATTCGGGCATATTCTATTTTTCAGTCACTTCGCCCTTCAGTAAACGGTTTCCTGTTTTAATCTCGCTGGTGCGGGAAAGGATCCGTGTATCTTCCCCGCCCGCCAACAAGAGAGCCGGGCTTCACGGTCAGGTCCTCCGGGCGGGATCGTATCCTCGGGCGGCCTGAGCAGAGACAGTCCTGGAAAAGGGTCCAGGCTGGAGAGGAGAGCTGAGCCGCAAGAGCCTCCGGACGGCTGCATCCTACGGACCGAAGCACGCCCCGCTGAGCACAATGGGACGAGCTCCCGGCTGACAAACTTTAGGATTACAGCTCACTAAGTCGCGCTGGGTTTCCAACAGCCGTCCCGCCTTCCGTAGACCTTGCCAGGCAAAACCCGACCCCCCTTCATTTGCCTGCTTCCCAGCGCACAAAGTATCGGCGTGAATTTCCTCGGCGACCCCGTTCCCCCAAATCGCGCGACCCCCCTCGGTTCCTCCTTGGCTCGGTTCGGTGTGGCAAAGAGCGCTGGCGAGTTTTCCCACAGTTTGGGACACGCGGGCGGCAACGCTGGAGTTCGGCGCTCTGTTTTTATTCCGAAAGACTTTATCTCGCTCTCTCCAGCTTAAAAGGAAAAAATAACAATTGCCCGCCAGTCCGAGGGGGAGGGGAAAGCCGAAGGGGAGTCTGAGGTGGGGAGGCAGCCTGACCACAGTCCGGCAGCAGTGCGGTTGGCGGGGGGGCAGAGGAGCTCCCGCGGCCGCCCCCTCCCCGAGGCTCGGCAACGGGGAGGCTTTTTAAGGCCCGGAGTGGGGCTCCGTTTTTACCGCCTGGGCTCTTCTCTCCCGCTCGGATCGCGCCCCCCGCGCCCCCTCCCCGCCGCTCTTTTTCAGGAATCTTTTCCCGGTTGTGGCGCTGACGTTTGGAGCCATGTGACTCCCCGCTCCGCTCCGCTCCCGCCCCACCCGCCCGCGGGAGGAGAAAAGGCCATCCCCTTTGGGCACGGCCTCAGCCTGGCCAAGCTCCTCCGCGGGCTCCGCTGCTTCTGCCAGCCTTCTCGAGAAGAGTCGCGCTTGCTTCCCCCGCAGGGTTCATTCCTAACGGAGGGGAGCGGCGAAAGGGAGCACGCGCCCGGCTCTCCGCCCGCCGGAGAAGCCTGCCCAGCAGCCCGGCGAGCCAAACCTGGCTGGCGGAGGGGCGCCGGGCCCAACCCCGCGCGCGGCTGTCCGGGCGACCCTGGCCGGGACCGGCACCGGCACCCCCCGCGGGCAGCTGCCCCGCCGCCTCCCGCCCACTGCGCCTATGCCCGGCTGCGCCAAGCGATGATTCTGAGCGCGGAGATGTCCGCTGCCTCCTCCGCCTTGGCCGAAGAGACAGACATCGACGTGGTCGGGGAGGGAGAGGACGAGGGGGGCGGCGACGAGGACGACGACGACGACGAGGAGCCCCCTCCCCGGCGGCCGTACGACGAGGAGGAGGACGGCGAGGAGGACGAGGCCATCTCGCTGCCCAGGTCGCCGGGGGCGCGCGCGCCCGCAGGGTCCCCCGGCTCCGGCTCCGGCTCCGGCTCGCCGTCCTCGCCCTCCTCGTCGTCCTCCGGCTCCCCCTCGCAGCCGGGCCCCTTCAGGGCGGCGGGCGGCGGCAAGAGCAGCCTGGTGAAGCCGCCCTATTCGTACATCGCGCTCATCACCATGGCCATCCTGCAGAGCCCCAAGAAGCGGCTGACGCTGAGCGAGATCTGCGAGTTCATCAGCGGCCGCTTCCCCTACTACCGCGAGAAGTTTCCGGCCTGGCAGAACTCCATCCGCCACAACCTGTCGCTCAACGACTGCTTCGTCAAGATCCCCCGCGAGCCGGGCAACCCGGGCAAGGGCAACTACTGGACGCTGGACCCGGAGTCCGCCGACATGTTCGATAACGGCAGCTTCCTGCGCCGCAGGAAGCGCTTCAAGAGGCAGCCGCTGCCGGCGTCCGACCTGCTCCTGCGCGGCCTCGAACCGGCCGCCGCCGCCGCCGCCGCAGCCTTTCTTCACGCGCCGCCGCCGCCCGCCGCCCAGCCGCCGCCGGCCACGCACCCCGGCCAGCCCCCCGCGTACGCCTACGGGCCTTACAGCTGCGGCTATGGCCTCCACCTCCAGCCCTACCCCGCGCCCTCGACGGTCTTCGCCTTCCAGCCCCAGGAGAGGCGGCCGCCGGCGCCGGGCCCCGTCCTGCCGGCCGCCCCGCCTTCCCTCCTGCCGGCGGCGGCGGCGGCAGGACCGGAGCTGGCGCGGACTACCAGCTTCAGCTACCCGGCCCAGCTGGGCCCGTCGCTGGCCGCCTCTTTGCAGGCGGCCGCCACCAAGAACACTTCGGCCTTGGTGCGCTCCCCGTTCTCCATTGAGAGCATCATCGGGGGCAGCCTGAGCCCCGGGCCGGGGAACCGCTGCGGCTCCCAGGCCGCGGGGCTGCCTGTCCTGGCACGAACCTTGATGGCCTCGACGTCGCCTTCGCCCTCGCTGGCCTCTCCCGCCGCCGCCGCCGCCGCCGCCGCCACTTCCCTGGGAACTCTGCCCCACGGGGCGGCCTTGGCCAGCGTCGAAAGCTGCGCGGCCAGGATTTCCAATTGCTAGCTGCCCGGGCCAGGCTGGCCTCCCTTCGGCTTTGGAGAGCGGCGACGCGGAGAGACCTTTTCGGACAGATCGACTCGCTGGTTGGTTTCTCTGCGCCCTTTCCCTCGCTTGTCTCTGGCCTTCCGGTTTGCTTCTCTCCGTACCTCTATTTATGCAAAGCCATTTCTAGATGCTGCAGAGACAGATGGCAGAGAAGCAGTCCTCAGGTCTCTGCTTTGAAAACAGACACCATTCTTTTTTCTCTTTAAAGTATCTTTTTTTAAAAAAGTTTTGCTTGCTTTCCGTTGCGGAACTCGCTGGGTTCTCCCAGGAAGGGAGGGAGGGAGGGAGGGAGGAGGGGGAGATGGAAATCCACCAAAAATGTTGGAGTCGTCATTTGCAGCTCAATTTTTTTCATACTTTTTACGCACGGAAAGATCAAAATGTTTACATAGAAGAGATTGTCATTATCTTTTTAACCTGGGGTATGTGTGAATGGAAGGCTTTTTGTCTTTTCATTTTGTATTTTATGCATATTCTTTATCAGGATTATTGTTAAAAGGACTGACAAGTATTATTGTACCCTTCCATTTAAAAAACAAACTTTTTTTACATATTTCCAGAAATAAAGCAAATGATTTTCAAGAAAATAAATCCCACTTTTGGCTTTAGGGCTTCAGGTCAAAAGTGTTCTGCCCTGTGAAAAATTTATTTGCAGTTCTGATTTTATGAGTAGTTAGGCAGATGAATAAAAAATAACAATAACAACAAAAATAATAGCAGCAAATGCTATTCTATAATAATAGCAGCAAATGGTTATCAAGTTTTAACCACAATCTAATCCACATGAAAGATAATTGAATCCTATAATATTTCATAAGATTAGCAATTTTGATATGCAGTTGTACATTCTCCCTTTTCCTATAGTTGGTCTTCAATAATCGCACAGGGTCATAGTTGAAATCAGTGGAACTTCCTTTGTAGTTAACTGTAGAACCAATAGGCTTATGCTGAAGACCAAATTTAACTACCTCATTCCTTGATCTACCCTGGTAGAAACAATTATAGTGCAGCAGACACTGAATAATATGTTTGAGTTTTTCCTAAACAAATAACTCAAATGAGGGTAAGGAATAACCAGAGAAAACAAGGAGTGCTTTTAGTGATGGATAAAGTCTGGTAGCTGTAAGCTATAATCTTCTCTAAGGGCAATGTTGTGTATTTGAAGCAAATGAATGTAAATTCTTTCAAGGATTTCAGAGTATAATTAACCTGGCAAGCTGATCATATTTGCCTATGCCCCCCCCCATCTATGTGATAGATTATAGATGAGGGGCACTCGTTTATGTGTTTAGCATTTTAAAAACACAAATAATGCAAATATCTGCCTGAATTTAAGCATGTGTGCATAGTCAAATTAGAAAAAAATCCAGTTAAACAGAGTTGCCTAATGTGCAGACAAGTATTCAACACTTTCCATATTGCTTTTAAATATATGGAGGCCTAGAAGATACTTTGAGCTGATCTGGCACTTTTAAAGCTGCTGAACATTTAAAACAGCAGAAAGTTTTTAAAAAACTTAGTGTTGCTAATTATAGACTGTAGTAACTAGTCTGACATATTAATTTTGAAATAATGTTCAATTCAGACAAAAAGGATCTTTTCCCTAAAGAGTATGTATACACATACACACACACACAATCTTTATAACATTCTGGATTTTCCTAAAAATATTAAATGTAGGACAGAAATTTCAAGGAATGCTAAAACCATATTGCTAATTATGTCTACTTCAAGGAAGAGTGATTATTCTTATTTTGTAAGGCATCTTTGAATACTGTTCCATTCCATAATATAAAGGAGCAGCATATTCCTTTGAAGAAAACTTGTTATATAAATATATGCTTCATGTGTTCTTTTCCAGAAAAAAAAAATCATACAGAGTTGCAATGATTGTTCAGACCTTTAATAGCCAGGCATGTGGGAATTCTGCTGAAACATTTTGTATTATCTCACTAAGAACTTGACCACCCTGTAGAAAGCAGGTGCTTAGTGGAAAACAGGAAGCTAGCAACTCTCTCCTGAAACCCACTCACTTGAGATGTAACCATAAGGACTTTGATACCTCTGACTTCTAGATATGTGTGTTCAAAAAGACTCGCCTGTCGAACCTTGGATCTGGCTGCCTAACTTGGAACTACTCTCCCCAGACTATTAGAATCTAACATTTTCTCAGCCCCTAAAATACTACTTAGATTTTTTGTTATGTGTTAATTTGTTGCTCCAAGTTAATGTTTCAGTTGAAAGCAATGCAATTTATTTGTGGAAAAGCCATGGTGGATGCTTGTAAGGTCCTGACAACTCTATCTGCATTAATATTGTGTGGATTTCCTAAGGGCGCAGAAAGCAGAAACTTCCTGTCTCCGGCAGCAAATAACTGATCTCTATATAAAAGAACCCCAGATTCTGTCTTCAAATGTCAAAAAAGTGATTTTCAAATGAATTTCCAAAATTTCCTAAAAGCTCAGCAAACTATTCTGATCCTTTATCTAGTAACTAATCTTCGAATTGTTATTTGTTCAAAGTTCTCGCAAAGATGAGTGTGAGTCGGGGAGGCTTCGGGTTGGGGGCGGGGCGAGGCCAGGGCTGAAGCACAAGCAAGTACTGCCGCGTTCAGGGGTCTTCCTTGCCCGGGTGCGCCTTCTTCCCGGACAGTTAAGGGGTCAGCGGTGTTCTCCTCTCCCTCCGTGCGCCCTTTTCCATTTTGGTTCGGCGGCGAGTGGCAGAGCCCTCCGGCAGAGGCCCGCGGTTGAGGCTTTGTCTGAAAACGGGCCGCTCCAGCAGCTCCTCGTTTGTCATGGCCGGACTTCTCCGAGGGGTCCTCCGCTTTGCTGCGGCGACCCCCGCCGTTCCCTTCGGGCCTCCGGGCTTGCTGGCCTGCTCGAGGCCGTGGCCCTGGGAGGAAAGGGTCGCCCGCACAAAGGGCCGATATCAAAGTGGGCAACTCAGTCTGGCGGAGCAGATGCTGAGGATAACAAAAGCCGGGCTGCTTTGATGGGGCTCCGAAGCAACTCGCTGAAGGGGGACCCCTATTCCCGTGCAAATGGAGCCCCAAGTCCCCTTTGGCTTCGAATGCGCAGCCACAGGAGCGCTGCGTTGCGGAGATCGAAGCCCTGAGCTGAGAAAGCTTGCAAACAAACCGGAGGCAAGCGGCTCTCTCCCCACCCTTCCTCCTCCTAATCTTTTTTCTCCCCAAACTACAAAGCGTGGATTTATTAACACGCCCCCTTCCCTTCTCCTCCCCCCCCCCCCCCCCCATTTCTCCGGTAGGCCTGAGAGAAGAATTAGGAGGGAACGACTTGGCCAAGGGAAAGCTAATGTTTCAGTCCGTGGCCCGCAGAAGGACCACACAAAAACCCACGTCTTCGCTGATGGGGCTGTTATGCCGCGTTGTAATCTAGGGACGGACTTAACCAAATGTTATCTATTGGAAACGTAATGAAGCCCTGATGTATGCGGCCGGGTTTTTCCTAATGCCACACACGGTGTCACTTAGCCAGCCGTACCTCGAGCCACAGAGCTGTTATCTCTCTACGATATCTCTCTTTTTCTTTTCTTTTTTCAAGGAGGGGAGGGGAATGGATACGCGATTCGTTTCTTTTCAGTTCGGCTGACGTCTTTTTCTCCTTCTTCGCCTCCCATAATGTATTGCCCATTAGTTGTTACCGTCTCCCCGCTCACCCCCACCCCCAGGCATGGGGTTTCCTTTATTTTACCGCAAAAACCGAAGAAACCAAGGGACAGGCTCTACTTCTTGTTAGTTAAGTACGTTCCGAATTGTGACGGGCGCCTGGGTTTGCCGGGAGCGAAAAAAGACTTCTCTGAAGGGTTAGGAGAGAGTCACAGGCCGTCTTGATCTGCGATGCCGCTGCCTCAAAGGCATTTGGAATATATTCTCTTTTCGTTTCCTGCGGTCCAACTCGCCACTTTGCGGGGAGTCGATTTCCCAATTATGGGTCTAGATACTTGTTATATGTTCCAGGCAGGAATGATGGAGCAAAAAGTCGTCTATCTTATTTGCATTTCAGCTGTTTAGGACATTAATTGGTTAATGTGACTAAGGGGATTATAGTTTCACTCCCCCCCCCCCCCCCACACACACACACCTTATTCTAACTCTGCAAATCTCTCTCCTGGAGAAATGAACCAGGTTCCTTTCTCAGCATAGCCTTTTTTCTAAAGTTTCTAATGAATGTGATGGCAAGTGGATGTGTTTTTTCCCAGTCCCCCACCCGCCTACCCTACTCCCTCCCTTGATGGTTCATAAATCTTCCGCCACTTTTGAGGCTAGAAGTGATTGAACGTGGAAATGGACTTCGACATCTAGGTGCCTTCCAGCTACATGTATCCACCCAAGCCTTAAATCTCGCCTGCTCGCTGGAAAACTCATCTCGACCAGTTTGGATGAAGTCTGGGCATCACATTGGGCCGGGAGGGATCCACCGGACTTACCCCGGCACCCATCCCAGAAGGCGGATCGGCTAAAATAGGCCTGCTTCTCCGGGCGCGGACCGGAACCTGCGCCTGTCAGGACTTCTCAGCCTTTAACGCCTGGCTCCCATCAGTCACAGTAAGTTCTCCAGATGCCCGGGGAGGGGAGAGAGAGAGAGAGGGAATGAAATGGAGCTCATGGCGATCATCTCTCTGGATTTATGTGCCCATAACTCAGCCCTGCTTCCCTTAAGTGTGTTTCCAGGAGCCCCCGCCCACCCCAGCTTTCTGAGGTGTACTTATGTTTACTTCGCTGTTACCGGCCTCCACTTTTTGATGCTTTTAGCAGGTAAATCCAGGTTGTGCTAAATACAGTTATTAGTACCATGCCTTTTAAAAAAAATTATTCTTATTATTACACTACATGCATTTTCTAGCCTAGGATTAAATTCCAGCAATTTGCAATTATGTGACTGCATTGGTTATTTCTTTAATTCAGATTCACAGTTAATTTCTCTCTCTTACTGTTGTTGCTGTACAATAAATTAATCATCATCCTAGTTGCTCAGGCTACATCTTATACCGGTTTACTCGGAATTAAACCCTATTTCATTGGATTGCAATTTACTAGATAGAAATATGCTCTGTAGAAGGCCTTTGAAAGTTTGGGTTACTTCGACATGAGTGATTTATAGCCTTACCCAACCGTCACCCTGGTGTCATAAGGCCGGTCAGTGACTGAGAAATCGGCACAGCGACGGCTAGATGAGGCTACCAATCACTCGGGTAGAAACAGTGAGAGGGAAGTCCCTTCCCCAGCTTAGACTAGCGGACTCCCCTGCAGGACGGATGACGGGGTGCGCTGAGGGAGTATGAGGCGTATCTTGGAGTTGGCCTCGCATCCCCTGCACGTGAGAAAGGACCGGACGGAGTTTCAACCCTTGTGGTTGTCAAACGAGTTCCCAGCCATGGCGGAACACCCAAACAAAGCCTGCTCCAGTACTCCAAGATGGAAAATTTCACGAAGAAGTAGGATTCACCGCTGGTCCTCGCTGCCCTTTCGTGACCCTCCAAACTTGCTGCTTGGAGCGGCCACCTCCTTCTGGCCCTGGTCTTCTGTTCTTCCTGCCTGGGCCCACGGAGGCCAGCTGCCTCTAGCCCATGGGGCTTGATTGGGAAAGAGGCCTCGCCACGCTGAGGAATGCAAGGGCAGGATCCGCTGCATTGCGACGCCTCCTCGCTTTGTTTTCCTTTAAGCCAAGCCGGCCGGGCTGCCCTTCACGCCCCAGCAAAGGAAGCCGAAGGCCGGGCACTGAAGGGGAGGCCTGGGACCGGCGGAAGCACGACTGCAAACCAACAGGCTAGCAGATGGCGAGCCTTCGGCTCCTGCTCGTTTCGCAGTGTTGCCTACTCTTCCCGCGAACTCGGCGTCCTTTGGGGTCTCCATCCCCGTTCCCCTTCCAGAGGAAAGTGGCCAGTGGCATGGAGAAAACCGCCTCTCCAAGTAAGCGGCCAAGTCCTGCATTTTATTCTTCAAGATGGGAAGCAGGCAGGGCAGAACCCAGCTGGCAGTGGTTGGGTGGGTGAAAGTTGAAAGCCCGGGTGGCGGCGGCGGGACGGAAGAAATGGGCTTGCGGGAGGCTGAGCCGGGGCTCTCACACCTCCCTGCGCTGCTCTGTCTGGGGCTGCACCCTTTGTGCACCCCGGCAGAGGAGCTTAGCTGTGCGCATGCGCGGTGATGCGAAGGATTTCTGCTTTCGCTGGGCGGGAGGGATCTTGGGCCAAGGAAAGGGAAGCGGGGTTAGGATGTAAAGGTCGCTGCCATAGGCCTGGGATGGGGACAGCCGGCTTCAAAGCTTTACTGGGCTGCGAAGAAAAGGTGAGGCCTTCTCTCCCTTGCACACACCCTGCAGAGTTGCTCTGGGCCTTGTGTGCTCTTGGCCAAAGAGGCTGGCTTGGGCCACTTTCAATTCATTGCCATCCAGGAGGGTTTACTTGCCAGGGAATCTAAGAAAAGGCTTTCTTAGTATATGGGCCCCTCCAAAAAAGCTGCCAAGGCTAACACTAGTTCAAGCTTACCATGTTGTGCACCTACAGTTGCTCTATCTGGTACAGAGTGTTTTGTGAACACAAATTATAGCCAGCAGTGCCTCTCTAATGTTTCAGGCAAGAATTTTCTCAACCCTGCTTAAAATGTCTGGGATTGACTCAGATCCAGGTGCAAGCCTGGGGCGTCTGCAGGGTATGGTCAAAAAAGTCAAGATGGTAGGTGTGATGGAAGCTCTGCCCATTTTTATACATCGCATGTAAACCCTGAGGATCCCCAGCTCCTGTAATGGTATGGAATGGATGCCCTGTCCTGAAGGCTACGAACCTGGGAAGGAGCACCTTGGTGCTACTCTGAGGGGCAATTTCAAAGCCCCCAGTACAGGATCCCCCTCTTGGCAACAGAGCGCTGCTTGGCTTCCCTGTGATCCATTAGAAGTGGGATCTGGGAACTGCCAGAGCTCAGTGGAAGGGCAAGAGGTGAGAAAGGGCCACTGGGACAGGTTGGAGCAGAAAAGCCCTAAACATCTGACCTGTGAATAAGGCATGGCTGAGTCATGGCTGAGAATAAGAAGATGGAGAGAAGCTGTAGAGAGAGGCAGATTTTACTTAGGATCTTTTGAAAAATAATCTCCATACCTTCTGGGTACATTTTATTTTGCTCTTTAGTAATGCACAGTGGCTCAGGTAGACGTGAGGATTTCAAAGCAAAGCAAAAAATTCATGGCAGCCACATTCCTGGAGCTCCAGAAGGCTGCCTATCCTCACTCTGCTCCCAACAGCGCCCTCAACCGGGTTTTTGGCCCAGTGAAGATACTCAACCTGGGGTAGGAAGGAGAGTGAGATTGAGGTTCCTTCTTTTCACTGGACCTGCTACCTTCCAGGGCCTCAGTTATGAGTGCTGCCCAATTTCCAAATCAATGGATGCTGATTTGAGTTGGGCTGCAGTTCTGATAGGAGACAGGCCTTCTGTCGGAATATAGGCGTGCATGATAGCTTTATATGTTTATTACTTCCTGCTTGCTGCTTTAGCACCTGCTAAAAGAAAGAGCCTGTGCCTATGTGCCTGGCTCGATTCAAACAGCCCAGGTGCTACCTGTGTTGGCAGGACAAGCTGAGCTATGAGCCAGCCAACCTGCTCCCTTTAGGCTCCGGTGTTGTGCAAAGCCAGTCCCTGTAATTAATTCAGAGTTTGTTTTGTCAGGCCTGAACATTGTGTTAACTGAATAAACCATGGTTAAGTGGGAAAGTGTAATGTAGGAACAACAACAACAACAAAAATATGACCCATGTACCTGGGCACACACATATATAAGGAGGTGGAAGCTAAGAAGTATGTGAACAATGCATGTAAAAATGGGTGTCTCAAGCTGCCATCATCTGCTACACTTTGATGCGGGGGGGCGGGGGGGTGTTGCTGCTTTGCTATAATCCGGCTCTTCCCTGGGAAGGATGGTTGTCTGCGCGCAAGTGGGGGAGCTGTGACTCCCCCGTGTGTTCCCATACCACAAGATTCCACTGATGCTTATGACCATTGCAAACGCTCCTGGAGATTTACTACCAAGACAGTCACTTCCCTGGAAGTAAATCCCATTCAAACCAATGGCATTTTAGAGAAGTAGAGAATTGTCTTGCAGGGCACTGGCTGCATCTCTCCAGAAAGGCAAGGTATCTCTGCAAACTGGGGAATGGGCAGGGATCAGATTTATCACGTCCAACACAGGCACTGCTGCAGTTTGAGGGAAGTTGCACGTTTAAGGATCGCTGAAGAGCTGATGGATTATTTCCCAGAAAAGAGGCATAGGAGGCTGCCATTGTTAATCCCGTCATGGCAAAGGGAGACGTGGGTCAGCCCAGGAACCATTGTGAAAAGTTCAGTGAATTCTTAATTTGAAGGACTTCACTATGATATTTTGCAGCCAGATTCATGCATATTAATTTGGAGGTAAATTTCTTTTCCATGGATTTATGATTTCGTAAATATACATAGAATCACAGTCTTGAAAAACCTTTGGATAAGTGCTGTTCCTGAAGGACCACTTAGGAATTTCAGCAATTCTGAACCAAAAATTTCAGAAAAATAATAAAAAAAATAGAAATCAATGTGCAACCTGAAAAGAAAGAGGTAATAACTAATGTCTCACACTTATAATTTACTTTAATGATCAATATTTGTCTACTGATATGATCAAAGTGTTTTTAAATAGATATACAGGGCAGAGAGATAATTTCAATTCAGACTAGTGTAAATTGTACAAAAGTTCTTTTATAACTTTTAATCATGTATTTATGATTTTAATTTGATGTAAGTCATCCAGAGTCCCCCATTGTGGGGAGATGGGCGGGGACAAGTCCAATAAATAAAACAAATAAATTGATTAAGGCCTAAAACATTGATTTCCTTACTATTGAATTCAGTGGGCTGAGGTTACACGTATTGCATTGTAAAGCTGCAATTCTATTAGCAGTTACCTAGAAGTAAATCTATTGAACAAGTGGACTTACTTCTAAGCCAGGCTGTATGGTGTGTTGAAATTGCTATCTGCTGTTAGTGCTGTTAGTGCTAATGCAGATAGTCATATCTGATTATGACTATCTATCTATCTATCTATCTATCTATCTATCTATCTATCTATCTATCTATCTATCAATCAATCAATCAATCAATCAATCAATCATCCAGCTGAGGCTGCAACTCTGTTTTCAGGAGTGACCCTGGACAGAATGAGTGAGGATTGGACCGGTGAGGAAGCATTTTCTAACAATAGAATCAGCCCAACCAATTCAATTGCCCCCCCCTTTTTTTTTTTCTGTTTTCCTCTCGAACTTGGACTTGTCTGGGCATTGGGAGGGATTATAAGTGAATACAACCAACACACAATACTCTGAATTTCTCTGCAACTCAGAAGGAGAGCCACATTCGAAGTATTTCCCTGCTGCGGTTCAAGTCCCAAGGATAGGCTTGGGTAAGTGTCAACGTTCTTAGATTGAACGCGCAGAAGTCCCTAAGGCGGATGTGAGATTTGGCGCCGATTTGAAAGATGGGAAGAACGGAGGGGAGAGAATAAGCATCGCCATCAGGTCCAGCTCTGGCTGAACTGGAGTCTCTTTGCAAGCAAGGGCGGAAAGTCGCAGCTTTGCGGGACGGGACTTCGGGAAGCGCCTGGACGAGGGTTTCGCTCTTGACCTCGGGCTGCTGGACATGCTCCGGGTTGGAAGGAAGCTGACTTCTGCCGCTCGAGCTGCCTCGCAAGCCCGGCTGAGTCTGCCCGGAGCAGCGCTCCGATGCCGACCCGATGCCGTTGGCGCCCTGGCTGGGAAGCGCGGCTGGGAAGTGTAGTCCAGTACCTCCTGAACGCACGCCGTTGGGGAAGACTAGATGGCGCGACGCGGCAACTTTTTTCCAAGCGATGAAGGCGCCTGCTGGCTGAGTGGCCTGGACGCCTGGCCGCGCTGGAGAAGATAAACTGGACGAAACCTAGATCTGACTGAGCTAATATAAGTTCAACTAAACTTAAGTTATCGGCACGCACAGGCTGCGGCGCCTTCTGTTATGCTGAATATTCCTGAGCGAAGGATGCACTTGGGCCGCCTTGCTTTTGAGTAACCTCAGTGAAATCAGGGAGAGGTGGGCGATTTTTCTTCCTAGCTCGCGGATGGAACGCCCATTCACACGCATCCCGCTCCGGGAACGTAGGAGGGCGGTTCCGATCGTGAGGAATGATCTCGGGACAGCCAAGGGAAGGGGGTTCAGATTCTCTTCTCTTGAGCGGGTTCCTTGTCTTTTCAAGGGGGCTTCCAGGTGAGACTTTGACTGCCTTAGGCTGCAACACCAGTGTGGGCACCAGACCGTATTCCAATTTTCAAAAGATTGCTCTGAATTAGGATTTATGGCCTGGGCGGTGGGGGCAGGATAGTGTGCAGGATAGTATCCCAATAACCTGAAGATTGAAAATTATACAGCTTAACATTAATCATACCGGAATACTGGGGGAATTAATCATACTGACTTTGGGTCAAATGCTCTGGAGTGAATCTATTTTGGATTGCAGACAAACTTCAACTTGGCATGCAGCTACTTTATAGCTCTGATTTTTGTGGGGGTGGGAGGGAGAGGAAGCAGCACCAACAGGTTCTGTTTGTTGGGACGTGTGTGCACAAGGAACGTATGGCCTCAAGCACTCACATAAATACTTTGCCAGGCACGCTCTCGATTTTAGGATTGAAAAATAATCTTTTGCCTCTTGTTACTTTTTTGCCCACCAAAAAGTTTTTTGCTCGCCAGTGAGTTCTGTAATCACAACAAGGATAACTTCAAATGCATTCTACATGATATATCTGTACAATATTCCTGTAACTGAGTTGTTGGTTAATAAAAGTTCACAGAACCCATCTGTGCAAATGTATCTGGTATCAGGCAAAAACTTGGGGGACATGAGATTTTATCACTAGTAGGCAAAAAAGAAACAAGAGCCCATCTTTCCTCTATGGAAACAACTGACAGGAACCCAGAGGATTATTCACCTTTCACTCCAGATCATTTTCTCCCCTTTCTTCTTCTGGCAACATTTCAAAACTTGCTCCTTCCCAGGGTCATAAACAGTATCCTCAGAAAATGACCTAGTGGGCTTTCCAGAGTTTGCTTTGTCAGACTGCAATCCCCCTGGAGAATAGATGGGGACCCTTGACAGGAAGTTTTGCTCCTTCATAAAATATTTATTTGTTAAACCAATCACTTTTCTCTTTGTCTCCTTGCTTTTTTCTTTTGAAGACTATGTGTGGAACAGTGAGGTTTAAGCCTAGACAGAAAGTTATCCTAGGCTACAGGATCTAATGGAATTCATTTTGCTGAATTTATCTGCAGCAGGTTTTTATCCTGCTCTTCATTTGAAATAATAATAACAACAACAACAACAACAACAATAATAATAATAATAATAATAGCATCAGCATCAATAAGGCTGGTAGCAGTCTTGCAATCTAAAAATCAATGGCATAAAAAGAAAAAGGAATAAAAAGGGGAAAGGAGGGACCCTGAATGCTCCCTGCTGCTCATCGAGCCATGGCAGCAACTTTTCCACCATGGAGGAGGAAGCGAGCAATGAAAATCTGATAATAACTGGAGAATGGAGACTAAACACGATTTGAAAACTTTTACCTAGTAATTCCCATAAATAATGGCTAGTGCAGACATGCTACATATATTTAGTTTCTAATTTTAAACCTTTATTGGCTTTCCCACAGAATCATAAGAAATCTGGTAGCACATTTCCAACTAATATATTTTATTAAAAAGCTTTTGTGAGCTGCAACTTATGTCTTTTATTAACATTAATTAACATTTTACTAGCAAAAGACTCCTGATTTCTTGCACCATAGTCTAACAGTGCAGTCTCCTCCTACACAGATGGCCCATGGTCCTGCTCTGTCCCCTTCTTTCTAAGCCCTCCCAACCTAGGGTTTTTTAAAATGTATTTTTGTAAATCAGTTCTGCAAACCTGTTTTTAGCACAGTCCTGTTCTTGTTACATTTTTTTTAAAAACCCTGGAAATAGGAATTTGCTATTAGTATATTAGATCTAGGGTATTTACAAGAGCCAGAGTGAAAAGCTGAAATTCAGTGGTAGAGAAACACAGTGGCCCTGTTCCCGTGGTATGCTTACTCATAGTTAACCATGGGTTAATTAATTAATCTAATGTTCTGGAGTCACATGACTTTCTAAACCAAACATAGGCTGGGTTTGTGAAAATACAGTTGGCTAGCTTGTAGTTCATGTCTCGTGTGAACGCAGCCCGAAAATCCCAGACTGAGACACTGGCACCCACCAGCTCAGCAGTGTCCATAACAAACTATGACGACATCACATGTGTGATGATGTCATCCTAACATTGCAATTACATATTTGTGTCACAACATTTTATGCAAGTATGGAAGTGGTGGCATTTGCATGATTACATGTGTGATTACTTCAGGACTGCTCTTGTTTCCCCCCCAAATATTCATGTAGTAGCTTCAGTGAGGAAAGTCTTCTATCTGAAACCTTCAGTATTCTAATCCTTTCATTGAGCTAAATGGCCCAATGATTGCTGCCTCATAGGAACTATCTGCCTATATTTTTAAATTCCAGATTGAGAGGAGATGAAGAATCATGATGAAGAAGTGATGTTATCCTCATGGTTTAATGGTGGATAACCTTAAAGTGTATATCTAGCAACTCTGAAAAATCCAGTTCTACCCATGGTTGTAGGGAAATGGTCTTTTCATTGGTCCAGATAGGCCAAAAAGCTTGCATAAATGTTTATGCCATATCACAAAGACTGCATTCGCACAGCACCCTAAAGTACAAGCCATCCAGTAATGATGTAACCTAGTGTGTTGCATGAATCCAGTCTATATGGTTATACTGTATATGGTGACTGGGTTGGGTAAACAAAGTTGAGCTGAACCTCTGTATTTCATGGAAACATCCTTGTAGTTTTCATGGCAACAATATGGGAGTGGTTTGCCATTGCCTTTTTTCCAGAATGTCTGTTTGATTTCTTAGTCCAGCCTGGGGTTTTTAGAAGTCTTCCTTCTAGAAGGCTTCTGTTTTGTTGCCCAAGGCAAAGATCTGGGAATCCTCTTACTGTACTGTACCTGGTAGTGGAATTACATTCTTCATTGTGCCAGGGCAGCAAGCTAATTTAGGAGGGCAGGATTCATTTAGGGGCTCACCTCAAGCAAACAGTATGGCTGTGGGGTTCAGGAAGACCAGGCTGGTGGAGGCTACATTGTTTGAGCTTCTGAGTTTAAGTACCTTAATTGCTGGCTGGACAGAAATTGAAGAGGAGTTCATAATGAACACACAGAGGCATTTTAAGGCAATAAGGAATCTCCTGGGACTTGTTACATGGAGTCCTGGAATTCTGTGTGGGATATGACTTGCTCCAAGATCTGAATGAGTTATACATTAGATCAGTGTTTCTCAACCTTGGCAACTTTAAAACGTGTGGACTTCAACTCCCAGAATTCCCCAGTCAGCAGGGCTGGCTGGGGAATTCTGGGAGTTGAAGTCCACACATTTTAAAGTTGCCAAAGTTGAGAAACATTGCATTAGATCTTAGGATTCAAGTGGCCTGAGGCCTAAGAGACCCCCTCCCCCAGGCCTCAGCCATGGAACCACGCTGGCAATGCTTCTGTCTCTGTCATAGGGGCAAGTCAGGCTCACCCACAACAGCTGTCACAGTAACCTGCACTGTTTCATCATTGCTACATGCAGAACAAACCAAGAACTGGAAAGTTGTGGCCCTGGTTTATCTAATCCCCTGCCTTTTCATTTTTGATACAGTTTTAACCAGAATGAAGACATTGGTTTAAATGGGATTGCAGCTTTCAAATCACATGACATCCTGCCCTGTACTCTGTGGTTAGGTGCACTCTGAACAGGAATTCGCACAACACCAAGGTTTAATGAATATGAAATCATTTTTATGTAGGGTGCAGCCTTATTGATTCCTCTTTCATGCTGGAAGAATAGTAGTTCGAGAGCTAAAGCTCCTTTCATTCATTTCCAATTTCTCCACTTTAAGGATCTTTTTGATCGATGCACCACATTTCAATCCTGTCAGTTAATAAACCAAAAAAGCACACACTGTATACTTTGTGGGCTTGGAAATAGTTGCTTTGAAATCACTGTTGGATAACATCCACACCCACACACCAAATGGCATGTATGATTGGGAAGGGCATAGCTGGGACCTAGGCAGACATAACTTTCACAGCTACTGTATTAATTTAGGTTCAAAGAAGTGACTCTCAGGAGAGGGGAATGGCGTCAAGGGGAACAGAAAGTGGGAGACAGCAGGAACAGTTGTTCTATTAGAGCTCGACCTCAGCCGAGGGAGACCCCGAGGGGATTATACCGAGACAGGAATTGCAAGGGATAAACGCAGACACAACTGGCATCAAAAGCAGGTGACGTGAGCACTGCCCGGGCCTATCAGGCCTGACGTCTAGGTGGAGCTTCTCTCCTTCCTTCCTTCCTTCCTTCCTTCCTTCCTTCCTAGGGCGGCTGGCTCGGCATCTACCCCCCAGCCAGCACAGGGAATTTGGTTGACTTGCGGCATACCGTTGTCTTATTCCTGAGACAAGCTGGTGTTTGCTTTAAAGCCTGAGGGCGTACCTTAAGCTGCACCCCGCCCCCGCCCCCGCCCCCGCCCCCGCCCCTAAGCAGGCACGTTTCGCTTTCTCGTCCGCCAAGGGAGGGAAAGCCGAGTGTTGCGTGCATCCAAAGTAGGAAAAGTAGCTGGCGTCGGATGGGGCTCGACGCTTGTTCTTCCCCTGATTGGTGCATAATCTCTCCAGAGCGAAGTCCGAGAGGCGGGAGCAATCTGGACAGAGAAGGCGTGGCTCTGCATGCAAATGAGGAGGCGGGGCCTTTGGCCAACGCAAGGCGTCCTCTATGTCCGCGCAGCAGTGCCGCCTGCCTTCGGGGCTGTGGGTGGCGGCGGTCGCCCCAGCGCCTCGCCCCCCACACCTTCCTGACCGCTCAGCAGAGGACTGCTCTTTTCCCTCTGCCCCGCTTTTTGCTGTTACACCTCAGCCCCCTCTTCCTCCCAACACGCAGCGTCCCCCCGAAATAGCGGGGCTGCTCCTTCCGTCCAGATGTACCCGCGGACGGGGCACCGGAGACCTCCCCTCCCCTATTCTGGCAGGCGGCGCGCAGAGGCTGCACGTCTGGATAGATCAGCTCAGCGGACCCGACCCGTCTCGTCCTCGACTCGACGTGAAGCGAAAGAAGAGTGTCCTCCTGTTGAAAATCGGGGCTGAGCTTAACATTCGGGCCCGGGCAACTCTACTACGCGGGCGAAGTTATTTTTCTTGGGGAGACGGGCTTCGTTTTACAGAATGTCTTTCCTGCCTGAAAGGGGGAAAAATTGTGCCACCGATTTTCGACAGTACCAGATGGTCAGAGGAGGCTTGGAAAGGGCAAAGAAGGGACGCAAAATGCTCGCCCGTTACAGAAGCAGACGAGGATCCAACTCCATTGAGCCTTGGAGAAGAATGGGGGAGGGGGGAGAAACATTACGACGCAGCTCAAAAGCTCTTTTTGTGCACTTTAGGCAGAGAGAGAGAAAGAGGGAGGGAGGGAGAGAGAAGTTGGAGGGGGCTCAGTTAAAGTGAAAAAAATGCTAAGCTACTTTACAGTGGTTCCATATTGCCAGGGATTACGTTTCATTGAATTCAGTGGGGTTACTTCGGAGGAGATTCTGGAAGATTCTCTTTGGATAAATATTCGAATGTATCCTTGGGGTTATTTTAAACCAGGCTTCCTTAATGTGATGCACTGGATTTCAGTTCCCATAGTTCTCAGCCAGCATGACAAACAGAAATGGGTGTATGGGAGGATGTGCAATACACAATACACCTAGACAACTCGGACTGTCTAGAGTTGGGCTAATGCATCATGTTACATATAAAATGACACTCAGCCCAATTATTTAAATACATAACTAAATCTTGACAACATGGAGTACTGAGTACTGTAGTCTTTTCATTATACCAATGGACAGTCACTTTATAGTTGGAAACTGAGCACATATCATTGCTCCAAGATTGAAGTCCTGGGCATGAATTATCTTTCCTCTCCCCCCCGCTTTTTTTGTGTTGTTTTCTTTCAATCTTTTATTTTTTCACCTCTTTCTGTATGTTAAAGCATAAAATTAATAATAAAACTGTATATTTTAAATGTTATCAATAAACAGTTATGCTGGGACTGATTTATTGACATCCCTGTAGTATGGATCTGGATTGAATCTGAATTTACTTCATAAAAGGACCACAACATTTTTCTCAATTAACACTGAGTCTTCATCCTTTTTGGAATTTAGTACCATCCATTCAATATTCTTTGAACCAGCAAGAGGATTATTGCAACAAAGCTAAGGAAATTAGAAGCACAATTAGTAAACCATTTTAATCAACACTGAATTTTTATTTATAGAGTCCATGAATTCACACTGCACTTCTCAGGTAACAATGAAGATGAATAATAATGCAACAGCAAGGCTCTGGTCTAAGGGTCTTACAAAAAAATGACATTGTGACTGCAATCTAATCAGTATAATTCTGTAGTACAGTCCTGTCTGCTTCCTCAGAATGACATCTCATTGTTTTTGCTGAAACTTACTTCCTTGTGAAGTAAGTGTATTTAGGGTTGTGGCCTAAAAGGACAATCTCAGGACATGCCAATTTCCCTTCCCTAAATGTGCTGAATTCTAATTCCTATAATTCCCAGCTAGCATGCCCCAAAGCCTGGCTAGCAAGAAACTGTTCGAATTAAAATCCATCATATTTCTCCATGGGGTACCACCTTCCCACAGGTGGTACCCCATGGAGAAATATGATGGATTTTAATTCGAACAGTTCGAACAATTCGAAGGCTGGACCACAGTTAAGTGGCTAAGTGGGCCTTCCTTTGGGTTAGCATGATAGGATTGCACTCTGCCATTCCCTTTTACTAACTCTTACCTTAAACAAATCAAGTGGAAAATTGTACCAATTCTTATTTCCATTTGCCACACAAAGAACTGATGTGATGTGATCATACCCTATTGATCTATTAAGGATTCATGGGATTCCCAGACTGAATGATTCTCCTGCCCCTTTCTGCAATACTGGATCACATACACAGGATATCCCAGAACCAGAAAAAAGGCTTATACCAAAGTGCCAAAAGAGGAAGTCCCAGAAGGATTTTCTTTTCCTCTTCTTTTGCTCCCAAAAGGGTCTAGATTGCTTTTCACCCCCAAGTTGTCTTGTTGTTATTCTCCAGCACTGTCCACAACTTGACTCCCTTTTCTACCATTTCAGGATCCATGACTTTTATAATAATAATAATAATAATAATAATAATAATAATAATAATAATAATAATAATATTTGCTACTATTATTTTATTGAGACAAATCCATTCTGAAATGCAGATTGGCAAAGCTGAGCATCTCCCTTATTCCTTTCTCTCTGTTTTGCCATCTATCAATACTCCTCCCTAATTAGACTAATTAGAAACTTGGTGAGCTGTTGCAGACCGCCCCCCTCCCTGGCCGAGCGCTTCGACTTTGTGAAAAGAGTCCTGAATACCCACCATGGGAGAGCAGCTTTTCAGTGGGGCGGTAACAGCCACCACCATTTATCCCTCCCCATTGAAAAGAGCTCGATTAAAATGTTTGGGAGTTCTCATTGCCCTGATCCAGCCCTAATTAGGGGGCCCGAAGAGATCACTGGAAGGGGAGGGGGAGATGGAGACCCCCTCCCAGGCGCTACCATCTTGCCTTTGCTGGACAGATCTGAAGGCAAAAGGAGAAGGGAGGCCCTGGGGACAGGCGGAGAAAGAGACTCCCAGCCTTTATCTCAGCCGCCCACAGTAGCAGCGCCTTTCTTCTCCTTCTCCTTCTCCTTCTCCTTCTCCTTCTCCTTCTCCTTCTCCTTCTCCTTCTCCTTCTCCTTCTCCTTCTCCTTCTCCTTCTCCTTCTCCTTCTCCTTCTCCTTCTCCTCCTTCTTTCTGGGGAACCTTCAGTGATCCTGCCACTTTTGGAAATATTAAAAAGTAGAGAGCCTCTGAGGGTGTGCAAAGTGCATATGAATAAACAGCAACATAGTTCAGTCCCGCACAAATTTAGGGGTGGATAGCAGGGCAGGCTCCTCTTCTGGATGTTGGAGATTTGTTAGTGGGCCCCCTACCCGCCGCAAACAAAGGACTCGTTTTCCATGCAGCCTCCCGCATGATAGTCCATGTGATGCTATTTCAGTTTCATCGCCAGCCTGCAGAATGGGGTAATTGCCCCACTTCCTAAATACCCTTGGAAATAGCCCATTGTCAAATTTTAAGCGGGGTGGGAGGAAAAACCAATCGGAGTTGTACAAACTTACTGAGATTATGTCATGTGGATACGGATGAAAGGTGGAAAAGCCAAAAAATCCAACATTATTGTTACTGCTATCATCATCGTCGTCGTCGTCGTCATCATCATCGTCGTTGACCGAATGATGTGCATTTCGCAAGGCGTTTAGGCAACAGGGTCTCGTTAAGGTCGCATTTGCTTTCGCGCTGGGTTTTTGTCATTGTTTTCTGGGTTCTGCAAGCGCATCTTCTGTCTTAATGTTGGCCAAAAAATTCAGGCTCTCACCTGTTCAGGAAAAAAAGGGGATGAGGAACAGGAGCTGTTAATAAACCGCGTGCTTTCTTTGGAAAGGAAAAACGTTACGGAGACGGGGGCAGGGAGAATCTCTCCGAGAGCGCCCCAGCGTGGAAGACCAGCCTTCCGACCCCCGCCTTGCACGCGGCTGCATTCCCCTCTGTTTAGTTCCGTCCGCTGCACTTCTAAAGATGGAAGAAGATTTTTCCATTTGTATAAGGTAGAATTTCACTTCGGGTTCTTCGGTAATCCCCCGGAATGGAAAACAGCCAAGAGCACGAAGAAGCTTCATTCGGCCAGAGTTCTTTTAGTAACTAAAGGCTAGTTCATGCTGTTTTCAAAACACTTTAAACTTTTAGATTCACACTGACACACACACACACACACACACACTCCCTCCTCCATGTTTGTTTATATGTGTGAGGGGGTGTGGGGGTATAATTTGATCTCTCGGTCTTCGGTCCGCTTTGCGACCTGCTCTCTTGTCACCCCCTTGCAGATTCTCTTTTTTTATGCAACTGGAGAAAAGCGAGATACCGGCTGTGTTTCGCCAAATTCTCTAGGCAAAATATGATCTGCTGCTTCGTGGCCATGAGTGAGGCTAAAAAAGTCCCCGTCAAGTCCTCGGAAGGCGGTGCCCCGGGTTCAAAGCGGCCGCCCAGCCACCTTGGCGAGGCCGGAGGGCTTTGCAATGGCAGAGCACGAGGTGGGGTGTGGTGGTGGTGGTGGAGGGGCTGGAAGATCAAGCATCGGGGCTCTGATACAGAAGCAGGATCGTCTTCGAGGAAAAGGGCTGGACTGGCACTTAGGTGAAACCGACATGTAGTTTGGCATGATGTGGGGACCCAGATCTTGTGGTTTGCAAGACATTGGTTATTAATATGGTTTTTATGCAGCTTCAGTCCCCCGTGGATGGTTCAGTGAACAGAAGGTAGCCGTGCGCCATGTGTGAACACAACTAATAAGTTAGCCAACATCCGTCTAGATTCTAGAACCTTCTGAGCTGGGTGGTGCTCAGGGCTGTCCTCAGCGTACTGTATGGTCGAAAAAGTCAAGATGGCGTTAAAAACGGGCGGCGCTTCAATCGCGCTGTTGTGGCCGCCATCTTGACTTTTTTCAACACATGCTATGGACCCTTCGCTCTGTTCCGTGGAATCCCAGAAAATTCCAGTTATTAAACATTATTTTAGTTATCACCACCCAAGCACTGCAAGAGTTGTTGTTGTACGGGAAAATATAATTAAACTGGTCACTGAAAATAATGGTCATTTGACCCACTACTCTTCTCAAATAAAAAAGGAGCCAGCTCATAAGACAAGGAAGCCAAAAACAAAGCAGAAGAATACTTTTAGCCGCACACGGGAAAGCTTTTGAGTGGGCCACCCAGCTCTAATTGGACAATATTGTTTACTTGACAGAAGTATAGCTGGTGACCAACCGTCTCCAGGAAGGAGAATGCCTTGAAATGCACATCAGCTACTTTCCTATTGCGCCCACTGAGATCCACTGGATTTAATCAGGGCTCTTGCTCTCCACCCCAGGATGCTTTAGTTAGCTGTGCCAAGGGCGGATCAAATTTCCCTGCCCCTGCCGACCCAAGTAAACCGAGGCCACGCCTCTTCCCAATTCAGCTCTAAGAAATACGGATCCGTTCTTTGGATTTCAAGGGTCATTACCTAATGCGCAAACATGCAAATGTGTGTGCATAAAAGAAGCAGGGAAAGGTTTGCACTAATTTCGTTTCCAGTTGGGTCAAATAAACTCATTCTGAGTAGAGTAGTCTGGCTGTAATTTAGATATTCTTTGGTACTAGTCAATGCTCTCTCTTTGACTTTCGATTTTCCACTTTTTCCACTGAATGTCCCTTAGATCTCACAACAGCCGTATGAAGTAGATAGTGCTGAGAAATCGCAGAGCAGATCGGAGCGCTTGTACCCATGCCAAGTCCCCACGCTCCGGCTTTAATAAAATCGGGTCAGTGGCGCCTGGAGTCTACATCTCAGAGGCCGGCAATGGACGATCTCCATTTATCTGGAGCCAATCTCACGGAACCCAATGAGAAAGGAAGGAGAAAAGCATCATGAGGCAAGTGGAACGGGAAGAGCTGACTTTGAAATTCATTACAATTCTTCTGCCGTCCAACGCATTCACGTGCACCTGTTACAAATAACAAGGTGCTATTCCTGACTCCACCCCAGACATACAGGGAGTTACAAATACATTTGATCTTAAAGTAGCGTTCCTAAAAGTAGGGAAAATATTTTCTGGCATCACAATCCTGACAGGCAATTAACACAGATTTAAGTAATGTCAGAGACGTATTTGGAAATCTTTCTGGAGAAATCTTCGTAGTATGTAACTTGCTGGTGGTTTTCGAGCTAATCCTGGAACAGGATTTCATGCAGAGTTGACCAAATTGCAATCCCCACCTGATAACATTGTATAGGATTCGCTACAAGTACACTCTGTTAAAAGCAAAACATTTTTTACTTTCGCTCATGACACATCCTACCACTGAGTAGGACCAAGGGACAGTATATGTGGGTTGGATTTACCTATCGTTACCAATCGCATTCGGGTTTAACGCAATGTATGAACCAGGCTGTTATATTCTTGGTCAGTGCCCACAGTTAGGGGGGTATAGGCAGCCATGATTTTTCTTTTTTAAGCAGCCATGTAATCTTACTTTCAGCTGAAAATAGATACTCCACAGGCGCACCTTTCATTAGTTTAAAAATCTTTATTTGGTTTACTTGCGCTTTTCAGGGTAGTTTATAGTAAAACAAATTAAAATAGTGAAAGCCATTAAAGAAATCTAAAAGGCTGGAGGAGAAAAGTAACTCAACTTTCCCCAAGGGCTTTTTCTGAGGGGATCTTTGTTCTTTGGAACTCTCTCCCCCTGGACTTTTCTGTCAAACATCCAGCAAGTAGTTGAAGCAAACTAAAAATGTTTCTAAAAAGCAGGACGCCACCATAATTAATGGTTATATCAGCTGCGGATGATAGGGTGGTAGTCCTACACACTGGAAGTTTCCGATTTCGGGGAGGCTGGGTTAGCATCTTCCTCTTCTAGTTCTCATATGCATTTTAATCTGCTACCCCTCATTGTGGGGCGCACAGCGTAAAAGTCCAGAGAAAAGGAATACTCTAAGGACCAAGGAGAAACTTCACTTTTTGCCAAGAACACCCAGCTGATCCTCGACATATTTTAAGCCAGCTGGTGTCCTCCTGGTGTGCTGGATTTCAATCCTCATCCCCAGCAGCCGGCACAGTCATTGGTCGTGGGGGTGGCTATGCTGGCTGAGGATGATGGATTGACCTTCAGCACATCTGGAGGGCCACAGAAAAGAAGAAGACGGTCTCTCTACTGGGCGAGGGGTCAAGAATGCTGCTCTGGCCATGAAAGCAGAAGGTGAACAGGATGGAGGCACACAGCAACTCTGTCTGAGGAATCTCATCGGAGGTCAGAAGTTCTGGGCAGCGCCCTCCAGATGTGGATCCCGCACGGGCGGGGGGGCGGGGTCCGGGAGGAAAGCTTCTCTGGGCAGTCCAGGGGACCTTTTCAGGATAGAACCGGTGAAGTGAGGGGCGCCTCGTTTCTCATGTGGTGGGGGGGGGGACGGGCCAACCCTGCGGCTGCGTGCCCTGGACACCTTAGTGCATGCCATCCATCAGCGACGGGGCACAGGACCAGTTCAACCAGCGCCCAGCCAAGCAGCAGATTGTGCAGGGGTAGGCTGGTGGGGAGAACCCACCCTGCCCTGCCTTGCTGAGGGCATTTCATGTTGAGCTGCCAGCTTGCTCGGGAGGGAGTCCAGCAGAACGGCCGACTCCCTTCTCTCCCTCCCAGAAACGAACTACTGGGAAGGCGCAATGCAGGGACTGACTGGGACCTTCTTCTGAGTTGAAACCTCATCTCTTTCTTTAAAGGCGAGACCGTCCTGGAACCTGCGGGTCAGGAGGGTGCACAACTGTGGCCCACCCCGAAGCACTTCGCAATAGGATCGGGTCCCTCTGCCTGGCTTTCCAAGCAAGGGGCGAGGCTTCTGGGCTGGAAGACTTCCGAAGGGAAGATTCCCAGCAGTCTAATCCAGTGCGCATCTACCCAAAAGTAAATCCCACTGAAGCCAGCGGGGATTGCTCCTCCCAGGTTAATGCAGAATTGCAGTGGAAATGACTTTTGGAATTTTTATCTCATGAGGGAGCAGAGGCTGGGCACCAATCAAGCCAGTCACTGTAGGCGCCACCTCTATTATAAAGGCCCTGTGGAAACAGATGGCGTTACTCAAAGCTTGCGGTGTGGATTTGAACAGGAGAGGAGGAAATGCAGAGAAGGCGATTTATTGCCCGGGACCGGCCTTTCCCCAGTCTAATAATGTGTCCCAGGTGCGATGGACTACAAGGCAGTGTTCCCACGACAAACGGAAGGACAGTGTTCGCCTGCGTGTTGAGCGAGCTCGGCCAGCCGCTGTGGTTCGTGAGCTTCGGAGAAGCCAAAAAAATCACCTAAATGGGTCCAATATAGGTGGAGGGTACCACGTTGGGAAGGCTGGCTAAGGTTTCTCTAGCTAAAATTCAACTAAATTTTGCTTTCTTGTAGCTTTAGGCTGTTGTACAATGCTTCTGAGTCGGCTTTTTAAAAACACACTGAAAACTCTGATTTAGCCCAGTCCTCTCCCCCAATGGGGTTTCTCCATTAATCAACTGTCCCGTCTGTGCCAGGTGTTCTTTGGGCGGGGACCCCAAAGAGATCTTCCCCCTCTTGATTTCTGGATGTCCTCTTCTGCTTAGGGGTGGCCCAGAAACGAACCTGATTTGGAAAGGGGGTCTCTATGTGGCTTCTCTGCCGGGCATTTTTGTAGGCATCTTTCCGCTTTGTATGGCCCTCCTGGGTTGGGCCATACAAAGATTCCTGACCCCTCAGCCTGTAAAGTCTCATTTAGCTCCTTTGGTTTCCTGCCCTGTGATGCTGGGGAGGAGTGAGCTATCCCAACCAAACCTTACCAAAGATTGTCTATATCAGGTCGACTCGCGCTGCCTATGAGGCTGACATGCCATCCTGTTGGTGCTGACTCTTAGCGACCACATAGGCTTTCTCCAGGAGGATCGGCCTCCAACCGGATCTTTCAGGTCTTCCAGCGTGCCCCCATCCCACTGTAACTGAGTCCATCCACGCTGCTGCTGGTTGTCCTCTTTTCCTCCTCCACTTTTCCCAGTGTCGTAGAATTCTCCAGCGGCCAAGGTCTTCGAATAATGTCTCTAGGTTAAGCTGCCAAATCTGAATAAATTCTCCAGTCATAGTGAACTTGGAAAGCTTAAAACGTGTGAAAGTAGCATTAGATGTTGGTTTTGTTTGTCCATGTTAATCATTATTAACTAAATACAATTTAGCGAATTAACTCAATTTAGGAGGGTTCACATGAAATACTAAATTGAGTTAAATCTAAATACTGAATCTAAATGCTAAATCTAAATTTATCATGCGGCCTGAGTTTGCCCAGGGCAATTAGGCCAACACGCAGCCGAATAATTAGCAGCTGATTCCGGAACTTGGTAGTGGACTGTGTCTTCCATAATACCCAGACAGCATAATCATAGGCAGTGAAGATGATGGGCTATGTAGCCCAACACTCCTGGAGGGTGCTGGCAAAGTGTCGGCAAAGATCTTTTGCTCAAAGACTTTGGTGAGACTGATCCTACGACCGTTTACTCAGAAGTAAACCTCCTCGACGGGCATCTCCTTGGGAATAAGCTTCTGAGCAAGCATGCACATAGGATCGGCGCCTGGCTGATCTTCTCCTAGTTTGATTTGGGAGTAAGTTCTTACTGGAAGCAGGCTGCGCTCCAGGGAAGCTACTGAGAAGAGGGGGGTTTCTGTAGGCTTTTGGGCGGCCTTTCTGCACGAGAAACAATCCCACGGAGTTAAATTCCCATCAAGCAGCGGCTCTCCGGCCAGACTGGGCCCGCATCCCCAGCTCGCCCAGCCAATATCTATTGAGGGATGGGCATGATGGGAGGGGTAACCCAACACCTTGGAGAACACCGGTTCAGAGAGGCTGTAGTAACTGGATGTCCCCGTCCGGAGTCTTTTCCCCTCCAGCGAATGGGTAGCCAAGAGAGCCGCTGGCTGGAAGTACCTTCGACCTCCCGGCTCCGTCCCTTCCCTTCCCGCGCACCTGGTTCCCCCCGCGCCGCTCTTGCGAAATCTGGCCGCGCAGACGCAACAGCAACCAAACGGAAGACGAGGTGATGCTCCCCGCTCGCGGCAGGAGGAATAAACTCCGCAGAGTCTGGTCGGCGGCTGTTTTTAGGCTGCCGCTTGGGAGCCATTTTCTTTCTGCTTTCCTTCCCGCGAACAGGCCTCTGAATTCCAGGTAATTCCTGGCCTTGGCCCTGCTCCAGCCAACAAGGCCCTCCTGTTCCAGGCAAATTGACTGCCCCAGCACTGGTTGAGGGCGGGGTGGGGTGAGGTGGCTGGGGGATAGGAGCTTTTCAACCGGCGAAGACTGCCTCCCCATCTGCCGCCGCTTGGTTTGCAGAGCTGTTGGCTTCCCCATTTGAGGCATTCTTGCTTTATCCAGACTTGGCTGCTGGGCATCAGCTGCCCTAATGGGCTGCTCAAGAGGAAAGGAGGCTTGGAGCCTTTGCAGCTGCCTGCATAGGAATTGCTTGGATCTTTTTGCAAAGGCCTGGAGAAATGCACCCAACACAGAATAAGGGTGTGTGCGCAAGACACTTCCTTTCCTTCCCTTCCCCCTGGATTTGTGTTATCTTGGGATCTGCTCAGCTTAAATATGCTTAAATAACCTTCTTTGTGTCTTGATGGCTGCATCTGAAGTTGTCACCAGGCTGTTCTCAGAGTGTGGTCAAAAAAGTCCCAATGGTGTGATCAAAGTTCCACCTGTTTTTATGTCCATTGTGTGTACCAGTGTGTGACACCCATAAAAACCAGGTGGAACTTCAATCATATCATCATGATAACTATTTTGACTTTTTTGACCACATGCTGAGGGCATTCCTGGATTGGCAAAGATGAATATGACCTGGATTGCCTTCAAGCCGCTTTTGGAGGATTAGAGAGTGGAAACAGTGGTGCTCTAAAAAACCAGATAATGGCTGCCTGAGCGGGGTGGCATGGAGAGGCCTGTTCAAGGGACAGGAATTTGGTAGGATTCTGAAAGATCCTGGTGATTCAGACCATGGACAGCTGTTCTGTCTAATCCCGGATATCTAAGTGCTGGTTGTACTCATTTGCACTCAGAGCCTTGCACTTTGCTTCTACTCTTTCTTTAATATTGTGTCAGACCATTGATTCCTTTAATTTAGCACTGTCAATACTGACTGACAGGTGCCCTTCAAGATTTCAGGTGGTGTACCCAGCCCCTTCTGGAAATGTCCAGGATGGAATATGGATCAATTTGCATGCCAGGTAGGTGTTCTACCTTTCAGCAATGATTCCTCTTCTATATTACTTTATATTTTCTAGGAGCACAGGGATCCCTTAGGGGAGGGGTCAACCTTCTTAGCTAATGCCAGTTCCATCTGCTGTGTGGGCATGTCCCCTCTCCTCTAGGCACTGACCTCCCTCACCACTTTGGACTGGACTGCAGGAGTGACCTAGAACCTAATTTCCTCAAAGACATCTGCCTGTGTAATGTCTGACTGACTTTGGAAGGCACCAGTCAAACATGATGCAGGCTAGACCTGTATGGAAAGTTGATTTAAAATAGGAAAAAGAGGCAGGTTCTGCTAGCTAGGTATTTCTGGTTCTGCCCCAGATGAGTGACTCCCGAATCACTGGGAATTGGGCAGCATATAAATTTGATTAATTAAATTTATTAAAAATCTGCTGACAAAGGATTTCCCATGCCCCTATGTTTATTGTGTTTATTACTTTGGGCGTGGGTGGCACCAATTTGCCAGCTCCTAATGCCTGTTGGCCATGAGATCAGAAACAGTTTCCTTGGTCACTTGCTGCCTGCATCACATCTCTCTTGCAGTCAACCAAGAGTAAGTCAATAAGTAGAGATATTCAATCACACATTCAGTTGTACATACACATTCCCATTATGAAGAAGTACTGAATTCCAATCAATAATAGCTTGACTGACAGGTCCCAGCCTAGTGGAGTGGTGTTGGGTGAAGTGGGAAGGAACAGCCGTGATGTTCAGCACAACCTCTTCACTGTATTTGGGGCCCTTCAGTTGAGCTGCTTTTGGCCATAGGTTTTTCTAGTGCACCTCAGACCCATGTTTAAAAATAAGTCATCTGACAGCTCCGCAGGTATGGAGCTAGACGAATCCACTGATGGCTTTCCTTAATTTGTTCCATATTAAATGTGGAAGGACAGCACCAGTCAAGGGTCTTATCACTGAGGCAGAATAGGGATCAGCAGTCAGGGCAGAGCAATTTATTATGGCATATTTTTCTGCTGACTCAAAGACTGGAGGAATGTACATAAATACAATTGTAAGGAAGAGTCCTATATTACAGGTCAGTCTGGAAACAAAAATTGCAGACTTTGGGGTATTCCTATACAAAAAAACCATGTATCTCTGTGATGTCTATGTTCCAAAACACCTGTTCCTGCAATCCAATTTTATAAGATGCCCACATAATACCAAAGAGCGCAGCTTGCAACCAGGTCAGAGGTAGCCCTCTAAAAGCAGAATATTTGAACTTGTCCTTACAAAACAAGTCTTTAAAATACTCTGCTATCCACAGCTATCTCCATCTCATGGAAAAGGGAGCGAGATCTTGACTTTCAGATGATATTATATGTTGTATACAATATTTAGATCGAAAACCAAATAAATCCTATGGAAACTAGTATACTTGCTTCTGAGTTGACATTAATGGGTTTCTGCCAGAATCAAATGAGATCCTAGGAAATTCACATACTGTAAATTGCTACGCATTTGGCAGTTTACACCAATCAGGCTTTGGGGTATAGTTGCATGTATAAGTAGATATGTAGGTAACTATATTTAAGTGGATATTCATTACTGAAATATAATTTCAGTAGAGCTATAATAAATGTTAACATTCACCATTTTCTTTCATAAGATACTGTAGATCACATGTGTTAGGGTATATTATACCTTCCACACATTAGGTATAAAACATTGCTTGATTGCTCCATTTTAGACTATTGGGAAATTTTATATTTCATAGTTTGTCCTTACTGGAACACAAACTCCATGCAGTTACACAACTGAGTCATAGAGAGGAATGATCTAATCTAGCTGTCTTCCTGATAAACTAGTTTTCTATATGCAAGGAGCTCCCCTTTCCCCCAAGAGTATGCAACCTCACTTTCCACTGCTTGAAATACAACCATTTAACATCATTGTACTATTTGTTTCCTGACCAAACAAGCAAAATGCATCTGAATGTTTTGATTGTGCATTTTTCCTTCAGAGTTCTGGTACTCTAGAGTAAAAAGAAAAAACAAAAAAGAGAGTTTAAACTGGGGGGTTGGGGCAATCAGAGTAGGAAGGAGATGCTTGATGAATATTACCACTGATGTCAAAGCTCCCCTCCCAAAACTATAGGAATAAAATACTACATCAACACTTTCAGAGATTTATGCTTCTGTTCCAAGTCTTTCTGTCTAGAGGAGTTATCTCTCTTAAGGACAAAAACAGATGAAAGGAGATAAAACATTGCCTGATTTAAACTATGACTTTATTGTCTGGATGTCCTGTTATACTACTGTAATGGACTGGCCACATTATACATTTAAACGTCTACCTGGAAACAGCCCAGATCATTCTGTTTTAGAATGGCAACAGCTTTGGGAAAATAAAATGGAAGAGACCTAATGGTAATACAGCCATTCATGAGAAGGAAATGTTGCAAATCATTAGCTGAAGAAAGCCGACATTCTGCCCAAATTCTATGTGGACACGAAGGAAAGATGGTCTATGGTCTGTTAACTACTGAAAGCCAAATATTGCATATAATTTATTTAGATGAAGTGTGCAAATTGTTTGTATTTGTTCTATAGCTAGCTGTCTCACCTCTGCGTGAACTCCCTAAACTGAGATCTGCTTCGAAGGCTGTAGAGCTCCCCTCTGAACACTTCCCTCCAACGTGTTTGCTTTGGCAACTTGCATGTTCGTACAAGCTACTCGTCCAAGGACATCAATCACTCTTGCACCCAGAGAGAAAGACTGTACACTCAATGCGATGACAAAATGAAACATGTTTGAAGCAAATCATGTGTTCCCATGTGCCAGGGATTATGTTATTTGTTCAAGGAACATGTTCTGAATATTTCAGGCTTCTGTTACTTGGGGTTTGTAAATTTTATTGTCCAATTTTGGAATTAATGAGCTCAGAGACAAAAAAAAAATAAATTCCATGCTGGAAGGATAACTTGGAAATGTAATAACATATAGGTTCTGGTAGGTGTTCATATTTGTAATTTATTAGTGACATGGTGACTTTTTTTTTTTTTTACTAAAAAAGTTATATCCAGAAATAAACTAAGTTTTATTCAGAAAACTCAACAAATAGATTTTTGTGTCAGAAATTAACCAAGGATAGCTTTGTTTCATTATTCCAATCCTGAGCATAATGTAAGTCAAATTAAGTTCACAGATTCTAGGTTTGCATGACAGACTAAGCCCATGTTAACAAAACACACTCTGTGTCACTTAACATGCTAAGTCCAAACAAATAAAAATAGTAAGGTTTAATGTGCACAACTAAGACAATGACTGGGTTCCCACAATACACTATCTAATTCCCATTTTAAGGTAGTCAAGCATGTTGTGAGAATCTATTCCATAGATCACAGATCCAATCACAGATAGATTGTTCTGTTGAATTTCTAATGTGCAACAATAGACTGATTTTGTTCTTAGGGGCATATAAACTGAGGAGAATTGGTCTTGCTCTAAATTACTTATCAGTGTTGCAGCCTGAAGTGCTCTTATTGATGATGCTCCACTCCATCCTGTCTCCCTCTTGGTTTTCCATCCCCCTCCATAATGAGCAGTCAGCTTTCTATGATGCGGCACAGCTTGGCTGGCTCTTTTCTGAGGCCCTATCCCGCCTGTCTAAATCTGTGACCCAAGAAGATATAGATGAGAAATCACTGTTGGTCAGAAGACTTCACAGCCATAGAGATCATCTCTGCATGAACCAAAGGCTAATCAGGCACTCTTAGTTGGACATGAGACTATTGCTTTACTGTGCAGGCCCATAGCTATGGGACAGATAAAGGGAACTTGCCCTCCCCCTAAATTTCTAAATATTAAAAAGACAAAACAAAACCCTGCACTGTTATTTTACTGTTAAGGGGAGCCATTTTTATACTCTGCAGCTTTGCAGACAAGAGTAAATATAGATGAAATGGAATCCTCATTAAAGACATAATTGCAGCATCTGTAGACTTCTACTCAAACTGAAGTTTGAGTGCTCCAGGCCATATTGATTTTACAAACACTAGATAACTTTTTGTGTGCCTTCTAACATTTTATGCTGGCTATTGGCCTATTACTACAAACCTAGTTCTATGCAATGTTCCCTGTGCTATTTGTTAGAATTAATCTCTGAAGCATCAGAGAACAAAACATCATTGAAGTCTCCTCTTCTGTGTTCCCTTGGGTCTAGAATCATTTTGTACCCCCATTTTTATCCTTTTGCTATAATTTTCCTCAATGTCATTTGCTAAATTTTTGCATTTTTTGCAGTACCTTCTCTCCATGCATCTCATTGTGGTACTTGCAATTCTGTAAAAACTAGCTCAACTTGTGGACTCCAGACTTCAGCAGAAAGTGAAGATCACCAAGGTGGTAATGCTAAGCAGCCTTCAGGATTTTCAGTTTCTTTTAACAGAAATCTGTTTCCAGAAGATTAAGATGTAGGTTTCTAAAGCTCTGGTCTCTAATCGTTATCTGCTTTATTTGTTACACTCAGAGATGATATCCTGTCCCAAATATACAGCTCTTTAGTTTGATCAGAGACCTCCAAACACTTTTTTCCCCTCTTTCTCTCCCTCCCTCCCTCCCTCCCTCCCTCCCTATCTGTTGTGAGTAATCACATGGAATAGTCCTCTTACAGAACAGGTATGGCTTCTATGTGAAAATCAAAGAAAACTCCTTTGAATACATATAGGATTGTAGATTTGGAATCCATCCTTAAATAGGTTTTCTCAGGAATAAGTTTCACTGAGTTCAAGGGACCTTCTTATTTGTAACCAAGGATGGCTGCTTTACTCCTGGCTCATGCATCTGGAACTCATGTGCCAGCAGTTGCCTTCTGTAGCAATTGAAAATTTGTCCTGAACTGTAACTTCTCTCCAATTAATCAGTGGAGGTTTTGCTATGGCCTTCCACAGAATGTAGTTTACACCCTTTCTCAGAATAAGCAGTCTTTTAGAATAAATGTATTAGCTATTTGTAGCATCCATTTATCTTGCCATTTCATCTGTTCCTCGTTTATCTGACAGTGGAACTGATATGCACAACCCATCACTTCTCTTATGCAAACAAAGGCTTCCAGAGAGCAAGGATAGAGTCTGGGGTCAGCTATATTGATCAAAATCTGGAGTGAAGACAAGACCTAGATATAACCCCGCTGATGGCTTCAGATCTTTTCTAGACTTGTATCATTACTGGGCAGAGGGCCTGGACTGCAGCAGCTGCAACAGATTTTGAAATCCCATTTATCCTCCATGCTGCACCATGTAAATAGACTAAAGCACTGGAATTGGAATGTACTATACAAGTATCTTTGTTGTATTTCATCTCTGAAGTGTAGGCAAGTTTTCTGTTAATCTTGTTGGAGGTAATCTTTATTGAAGATTATTTATTTTTATATGTTACCAACATCACTATATGGAATCAGTCACTTTGTCTTTTCTATTTGAGTTAAAAATATGACAGAATCTTTGGAACTGTAGAATTACCTCATATTATTTATGTACTTAAACTCAGAATGGGAGAAGAAATTAGTCAGCAATTAATTTTATACTGTCAGGGAAAAATATTATAAGCTGGCCTATCATTCTGGAAGCATGTAAAATGCACATTGTAATCTGGAACTCATTTATTACACACACTTGATCTTAGTCAAAGGTTGAGAAGTCTTTATTTATTTTCATTAACATGTTGAGTAATTCTGGAGAAACTGGGCTGTGGATTGATCATCCCAGGCACATTCAGAATATGCTAGTTTTCAGATTATATACTCAGAACTCAGTTGATGGACTGGTGGATCTAGAGAATATAGTCTGTAGCCTGTCTGGCAGGGAATTCCCTTCCCAATGGTTGCTGCAGCCAGAGAAATCCTGAAGATATATTCTCTTCTATTGAAATCCTGAAGACACCAGCTCTTCAGCAGCACTTACCCAGTGGTCTTCTTTGGATGACCACAAGATGGCAGCCAGGATAATTGCTTAACACTTTGCTGCCACCTAGTGATCAATAGATCAAGCAGCTGATCAGTCAACCTATTCTTTCAAGGGATGATGATGATGATGATGATGATGATGATGATGATGATGATGATGATGATGATGATGTTCAATCAGTTGACATATCATGGGGAAAAAAATACAGGGCAGGGAGTAACCAGAATGCATCTGGAAGCCTACTGGTAACTAATGCAGACCATGGAGCAGAGGTGTTATATGGGAATCACTACTTGTGCTGCCACTTTCTGGACCATCCCAGCTCCTGAGTGGTCTTCAAGGGCAGCTCCATGTACAACACATTGCAATAATCCACCCATGAGGTCCCCAAAGCATGAGTCACTGTCCGGAGGCCTTCCTGGTCTAGAAACAGGTGCAATTGGTACACAAGATGAAATTGCACAAAGGTCTTCCTGGCCACAGCTGCCACCTTGAGCAAGAGCTGCAAGTCCAGGAAAACTCCCAAGCTGCAGTCCCAGGTCCGGAGAAGGAAATGCTAGCCCAGTGTTTTTCCAGCTTGGCAACTTTAAGGTATGTGGACTTCAACTCCCAGAATTCCTCAGCCATGCTTAAAGTTGCCAAGGTGGAAAAACCCTGGGATGGCCCATTCAGGACCAAAGGGGGAGGGGCTGGTTAGAGGGGAAAAGTGTGGCTGAGGACTCAAGCGGCCCCTGGACTGGGCCCACCAGCATGTGTCTGCAGCATCCAGAACTCCAAGAGTAGGTGGGTCAAAACTTAAGCTTTTTTTTTTGCATTTTTTAGCGTTTAGGTTTTAAAGGCCAAAAAATGGGCCCCGGGGATGGCATGTGGCCCTTAACGAAGCTATAAATGCTGCCATGAGTCAATGAAAGTTACACAGTCCTGGTATGCAGGACGGGCATTTGTAGTCTGTTTTTGTACTTTGATCGACACTGGAAGCTGCCTTGTGGGCCCAGTTATGGCCAGAAATGTGGAATAATGATTGATGGCACTTAAACACTGGAAATGGTGTTCTTTGTCAGTTATTGTTTAGATTAGCTGGAATGGGTAGGGGAGCTGGGTAAGGGTGGATGGACCTGCTGCAGGAGTCAGGCAGTGTAAAGGGAGAAAAGTTTATTCAGAGTTTTAAAACAGCCTTCAGCCTATTTGATATCCCTCCGTCTACTGCAGTGTTCTTCAACCTTGGCCACTTGAAGATATGTGGGCTTTGACTCCCAGAACCGAAGTCCCCACATCTTCAAGCAGCCAAGGCTGAGAAACACTGCTCTACTGTATTTGTTCAATCTTTATTTTTTGGCTGTGGAGAGATATCAAGAAAGAGGCCCAGTTAGCTTCAGGAGTTCACCCTTCCTTTTGTTTCCTTTTGGCCCATGTGGCTGCAGCATGGTATGCGAAGCGGTTGAATGCTGAAAGATGTGCTTCTAATTGCTTATTTTACTCTAGTAGATATATTCTCGCCAGTGACTGATCTCCAGAGCCACGGCAGAATAATCTCAGTCTCGTTTGGTTTTATAGCAAATTAATATTGCAGTCTATGTGTTGTTTAAAAGGAAGTCTAAAGCCAAAAGCAAAATCTTGTAAAAATAAATACTCATCAGCAAATATTTTGATTAGCTGAAAATGCTTTAAGTGTCTATTTCTGAAAAAAAAATTGGGGCGGGGTGGGAGGAGAGGAAGAAAGCCAGAGCTAGCGATTTAAAACCCATACCAAGGGTTTCTTAGCTATTCTGTTAGTTCACTCAGGGCACATCCAGACACTTTAAAATCAATTTGGCAGCTGACTATATGCTCTAAAATAGAACAATCCCCTTCCTCTGAAAACTGGGATTTTTGTGAATATGTTGAAAATTCTCGTTAGAGAGCTCTAATCTCTAGAATTTCCAGTTTTTTGAGTTTGGGAGCCAAAATAATTTTAAACAGATAGGAAACTCATGTACACTGCACACATCCCCTTATTACAAGGTTGAGTTTTGTTGAAATGGGTAGGCTACATTAAGTAGATCCTAGAAATAGGTATGCAGAATTGTTCGCTCATAATAAAAGTGGAGGAGACAAGACTATAAAAAAAAACTATAAAAAAACAAATCCAAATGGAAAGTGCATAAAGGATTTGCCTGTAATACTAGTTTTAATTAATACTAGTAAAAATCTAATTGTCATGCCTACCAAGGAATTCTGTACTTCTTTAAATATTCACCACCAGCTTTTCCAAAGCTGCTACTTTTGAGTACTTCTACAATACTCTATGAACTCCAAGAATTCCTTGAAATTGTTCATGCTAAATGGGAATTTTGGGACCTGAAGTTGCAGCACATCCCCACGTTGGGGAAGGTCTGCTTAAAGTAGGACTGTGGAGTCTGAGGTTCAGATCCACACTCAGCCATTAGCACTTGTATCTCCCAGCCCAATCTATCGCACAGATCTCTTGTGAGGATAACATTGAAGAATGGAGTGCTATGTATACCACTTGGAGCTGCTGGAGAAGAGATCTAAGGGATACATAGGAATAAATTAATCAACATCCCAAACAGAAAAATATGTATTAATTTCTGTCAACTTGTCATGGAGATCAGACAATTCCTAGCTTACTTTGTAGCAAAAATGATGATCCTTAAAAGTGTCTCAGAATTGTGTAGCAGTGGTTCAAGCCATAACTTCATGCACTCTTGGCGATAAAGTGACACTGAATTTGGTAGGCAACAGAGCATGTACTTCTCCAGTGCCTGTATTACAGAGACATTTGCACTAGCCTCATTTCACCATTACTGCATAAATACCCAGAGTGCACAGGACAATTCTCCACCTCCCTGCTGCTCTCAGATACCAATGCACAGTGTTGCCAGGTTCTGCGCAGCAGCACTTAAACTTCATTGGATGATGACCTGTGCCATAAACTAGACTTAATGAGCATCTATTTCACCATACTAGAGTGCTCTGTAATTTGATATAGTCTTCCACATACTAACCTTTAGGCTCCCCTACACTCATCTAATGCTCTTAGACCTCCTTTTAGATTCTTTTAGACTCTTGTTTTTTATATACTTTCTGTTTCAATACATATATTTTTTATATCTTCTAGCTTTTCATAATCTTTTTTAGACTCTGATGTATCCTCTATGCTTTTTAATTGACTGTACCCCACTCTCCTTATGCTGGTCTATGACTGTAATAAAGATTTGATTTCAGATGAATTGAATTTGTTAAGAATTAACTTGTGAGAAACATGGTCTGCCAGCAGACAGCATTTTTTCCTGGGAAACCACCCATTTTGTATGAGGGCCAAAGACTTCAATGGGATCTCTTCTTCAACAGTAGTTTCTAACACCTCCTCAATCACACTGATGTTGTCAACCATTCTTCTTCTTCCATTCTCTTTCTCTTGGATCCCTGATGCACAGGGTGTGTGGCTCCTGCTATAAGCAATCTATAGAGTTCTCAGTTTTCCTAGAGGCTGGAAACTTTAAACATATGCCCCAGGCTGCCCCCCGCCCCACCAAACTGAACGCTTTATAAATGTCTTTCCCTTCAGCTCTTTATTAAGTACCCCCAAGGAACATGGCGATGGCTGCTGCCGCTCCCCGGGCTTGATGGTGGTCTGCCTCCTCCACAAGGCACACATGCTAAACAGATTAACATGCCTTGGTTGACCCGAACTTCACAAACCAGGGATAGAATTTCTACAGCTCCATGTGGAAATTAACCTATACAGAGCACTGGTCAGCGCAAAGAGGGAGGCTAGTCAAGCTGAATAACCAATGTTCTTTGTTACCCTTGGCCTTTCTCCCCCCTCCCGTCCCTGACTGGAAAGAAGGGGAAAAAAGAGGGAAAGCATTGTAAGTTTTGCTCAGATTGGACAAGCTATGCAAAAGCTTATTTGTAAATGATTTTTGGCAACCACTTGACTGTTTATAGACTTGCTAAAGACCCTTGAAGGGCTGTTTAGATATAAATTGCACTGCAAAAAATGTCTGATTCTCATTAAAAAAATGGACTCTTCCCATACCAACATTTATAAGAAAAAGCTCAGTGCTATCTATCTTTCTATAGTAGGTTGGAGAAATAGTCTACATTTAGTGTGTCAGAGTTTAGGACCTCTCTCTAAAATAAATCTAGCATGATTAAACAAAAACTACTTAGGCAAATTCAACACTCCAGTTGTCATGAAAAATTACCTGCAATTTGATGGTGCAGAACTAGTGCCAGTAATACAGATTTTTTTTAAACTCACAAATCCAAATAAACCCAAAAGACCCCAGCTTTATGTACAAAGTGATTTTGTGTGGATTTTTTTTTCATTATATTCTGTACATGATCATCTCTTAAAAGAAAAATGAACACATTTTTTCAGAATATGACATTGGGTGCTTGGGGCTGCACTCTACAAATGGGCAGGATCAGGCTACAAGTATTGGGTACAGTATTGGGAAAAGGAGAGATTCACATCATATCAACCAGAAAATCAGTCAACTTGAAAAGAAAAATGAGCATCCTTGGCCCACACTAGAGGCCTGCCTCTTTAAATAATCTTTGCATCCTTCAAAATTTAAATTACATGAAAAAAAAACCTCCCCCTACATTTTGGGGGTTGGCAGCCCTCTCTCAGCTTTTAGATTGGTTATAATTCTGTTCCTCTCTCATTTCTTCTGTTTCCTTCCTCCCACTGTGGATTGCAATGCTGTTCTGCATTGTCCCGGGACACTTTGCTGTCAAACTGTGGTAGCAAACCCTGCTGCCTAAATTTGTTGGCAAATGAAGGGGGTTCTGGGGAACCTCATGAAAACATGAGGAGGCCAGATGCAGCCTGTGCATTTCCTGCAGCAAACTCCTATGAAATACCTCATAATATGTATACATTATATAAGCACAAGTGGAAATCTTGGCACAATCTGTTTCCCTGATCTGTATATACTAGTATCTGATGTTTGCATGTTAAGAGATTTCTGCAGAACAACAAGGTTAAAGCCAGTGCTTCCTGAAGCAATTGTAGCCTTGGATTTGCTATAATATTCTATTCTGATTTTTCAGAAGGGAGACGGATGTGCAAAGGTAGCTTTCTTGCTCAAAACTGAATTCTTCAGACTCAGTTTCTAGTTTGCTAACAAAAAGTGTATTATCTTTCAAACAGGGAAGATTTACACAGCTTGACTCTACATTTCACACTCCATTCTGGCCATTATAAAACCCAAGTTGAAATCAATTGTTTCCAAGTTATTACTGAGGATTGTGGTCTTTATTCCATGGATTTCTAGCAAAAATAGCAGTTTTTCCTAAATGCACGTATGTTGGAAAAAGTGGATGCAGTGGAATTTACTTGGATCTTAAGCTGCTGGAATGCTGCGTTCCAGAGTCCTTCTTTCAGTGGCTTTTCAGCCTGGGATATGTAAATTTATTCCTGTATTCAGCACCTTGCTGACCTCAAAAGCTCATTAGGGTTGGCCATGGTTACAGTTTAGATGGGGGAATGCCTGGGAATTCTAGGGAAATTGTTTAGTCTGGGAAATTTTAAAAAAATCCCAGAGGAAGGCAATAGTAAGCCACCGTGGTAACATTTTCAGGAAAACTGAATGAGTGTAGTCAAGTTCAATTTAAGGACATACTTGCTTTTTTACTGGAATTCTAGATGTGGGCAGAACGCATTTTCTCCATTGAGTAACAACAATCAGCCCATACAACTGAGGCAAAGGAGTAAGGAGTCTAGGTGTCTTTATTTCTTATATAAGCTTACTTAGAAATTAATGACTCTGTGTGTGGGGGTGTGTTTGTGGGTGTTATAGCTGTGCAGTGCTTCAGATCACAATGCAAAAGAGTGCTTAGGAATGCAGAGGGCCATGAAGGCAGCACCTGTTTGCAACTCCTTAAAGCAGCCACATTTTCCCAGGATTGTATAAGTGCTGTTGTCATGCAATCCTGGGAGGGTGCCTTTGGAATAAGGGGATGGGTTCATACCACCACACACTCTAGACACCTTTTTGGCTTTGAATTCAAGAACTGCCCAGCCCTAGTGTGTGTGCCTGTATCCACAAGTGTACTTATGACAGTTGTCTAAGGATGCAATTTGATACATGTTTACAGATACAGGTAGTCGTCACTTAATGACTATCCTGTTTAATGACCATTCAAAGTTACGATGGTGCTGTAAAAGTAACTTCATGACCAGTCCTCACAACTGCCACAGCATCCTGCAGTCACATTATCATCATCTGTGCACTTCACAGCTGGCTTCTGACAAGCCAGAGATAAAATTGCAAGTCATGGTCATGTGATGTCTCGCTTAACCACCACGTTGCTTAGTGATGGAGTTGGCTGTCCCCAGGTAATCCTCACTTAACAAGCACAATTGGGACCAGCAACTTGGTCATTAAGTGATGCGGTTGTTGAGTGAGACATCATGTGACCGCGACTTGCAATTTTACTGCCGGCTAAATGAAACCTCGACTGTGCTTACAATCGTACTTCAGCTTTCCTTTGCTTTACAGAACTGTGAAGGTCATAAATGCAAGGATTGATCGCAAAGTTACTTTTTTTTATCATAGTTGTAACTACAAACGGTCGCTGTAAAAGGCAGTCGCTAAACAAGGACTACCTGTACTACAAAATAAGCCAATTGAATACTGAGTAAACATGCATGGCACATGTCAGATTCCATGCCATTTTGGAAATGCCAATACCTCTAAAAATATTTTGTGACTTCTGGCTAGTAAATGAGAAGAAAGAAAGAGAGAGAGAGAGAGAGAGAGAGAGAGAGAGAGAGAGAGAGAGATTATGGTTTATAGCCTATGGATTGCAGCACCAAATTCTACTTTGCTTTTTCTAAGCATAAACCCCTCCATTTTGCAAGGGAGAAGGAGCAACAGCCGTGAAGAGTATCAACAAACAAAAGTCACTGTTGGCTTGTGTCACGAAAGGCTGTCAGGGTAATAAAACACATAGTTTCTCCACCAGGAATTCCTGATCCTCCCTGTGTGGCTCTAGCCCTGTGGATAATATCATTACAGGCCTAAACAAATAAACAGTCTTCCAGAATCAAACAGAGGCACGAGGGACTACAATTCCTCTCTGCAAAGATGATACAAGTAAATTTACGCTCATGACTTGGACCTGGTCCAGTGACTATGAATAGATGTTCAGTTCTGTTACATACTAGCTTGGGCCAGGGATATACTGTTTGCCCTCCTACACTCGATTTGCTGCAATCAATGTGAGCCATTCAAAGCTGTGTTTTCCTTCCCATCCTCTGCTGAGAACATCAAGGAGCAGGAACACTTTTATGAAGCCAGTCTCCTCCGAGAAGCAGCTTTTACTACATCATGAAGTGCATTGAAAATCAGTGACAGAAATGACATGTTAACATACTCTTGCCAACAAGCAGTTGAACAGTCAGATGGGATTTCCCGTGCTGTGCATTTCACTGCAGCATCCTTGATAAACGCACACAGGTCATCAAACGTACAGCCACAATCTTTCAAATTCAATTTAGAAAGAGAAGAAGCATGTACTAAAAATAATGTAGGAGCAGGCTGCAATAGAGATCCTGCACAGACATTTTAATTACCTGCTATAAATTCAAAGGCCATGTCACAGTAAATAAACTGACTGACACACGGGAAATGGCCAGGCCTTAATAATAATAATAAAAATAATGATAAAAAATCCTAAAACTAGCTCATGAATCAAGGTTATCTCTGGGAAACAGATTGAACTGAATAAAAACATCTTCAAAACTCCTGAAGACTTTTAAAAAGGCCAATAAAATCTTAGTTTACCTCTTGACTCTATCTGTGTATTTGATATTTTATGAAGTGTTCCACTTCAAGTGCATTGTAATAACTTGTAGGGTCAATGATTTTTCTTTAATTTTGTGAAACAAGTACAATATTCTATACTTTAGGAGGGATAGAGGTCTTCTTTAAGGAGTCAAGCTACATGGGAGAGAGGTTAACGAAGTTTACCTTCACGATACAACTCCAAGGTATTTTAGGCTGAGAGGTTGTGCATGCCCAGGGCCACACGGTGAATTTCATTGACCAAGATCTCCTCAGCTCAAGTCCTGTACTGTCGCCTTTCAGCCCCAACAAGCCTCTATGTGAATTCATAGTAATTATACTTTATGTGCACGAGGATGATTTTTCATTTCTCCCCCGAAACTTTCATCCAGCATTCACTGTAATTTAGCTAAACGCTGCATTTATATGTATGCTTACAGTGACCATACTCCCTTTATTATAAAGGACAATCCTTTATTTCAGAAAGTTGTCTAATTTAATTTAATTATTTACTTTCTTAGTTTTGCTCTTGAATTTTCCTTTGTAAAGCAAAGTTATAAAGATAAACATTTTTTTTTTTAATCTGTATGAACTGCTTTCAGGTTTACCCCCTTTTCAGGGGTGTCCTTTATTTTTTTCCAAGGAAATATGGTCACTGTATGTATGCTGGACAATTTGCTCTCTAGGAAGAGTTTGTTTCTTGAGCAAGACCTTCATCCAAACCAGGCCCAGAACCTGTGCATGGGAGTTGCTGGGCAGCTATCCCACAAGCTGGCACAGCCTAGATGAATTATACTATACTTTCTATCATCTCTAACCACTACAACTTTCTGCTTGCTGGAAACCTTGATTTTGTTTTAATATAGGGACCATGACAAGAAATAGACTCCATCTGTAGTTGACCACACTGCATCCATATTACTGCTCAGTGGTGTCTGCAGGAAGGGTAAAAAGTCAACATGGAAGCCGCAACCAGGGATCAAAGCCCCACCCCCATTTTTTACATGGGTCACTACACAACACCCATAAAAAGGGGGGGGCTTTGATGACATGGCTCTGGTCTTTGTCTTGACTTTTTTGACCCTCTTCTGCGTATTGCTACATTCTGCCTTATTCTGCTGAATGTGAAAAGCAGTTCTTAGCTCTTAGTAAGCCTGCTTAGAATATTTCTATGACCTTGCACAGGAAATGCCAGGAAAAAAGGATCATGGCATCATCAAGGGGCATAAAGAAGCACTTGCTTGGATCCATAGCCTCCTCTAACTGATAACAAGGTCCACCCTATAAAAGCAAGGTGATTCTGTTACTATCACAGCCATATACTTGCCTAAAAAATACTTACGACTTCTCAAGTGGTGCATGTGACCTGAGTAGAAGATTCATATTTTCCCTCTTTATTTCCTAATCCAAACTCTCTATTCAAATTCTGCTCCATACATTGTGAGACGCTAATCCTTTATCTACATTTCTAAATGGAGAGTTGCATTTTGGGAAATACAAGAAAAGATTTTGCAGGAAGCAGGGAGTGTTTCTGCGCCACTAACTTCATTCAGATGCATTCTCAAAGCCTTTGAAAATAAGTCAGGCCTAATAATTTCAGTGGGAAGAGCGAAGAGCAGAGAACATTGAAAGTAACTTCTATATTACATGGAGCCAGACCACTCTCTGCTGGCTCAAGGCTGCCGATTCTTTCTGGGGGTAGCACTCCAGTTTTCAAAAAGAAGGGTCTTTTCCAGCCACACCTGGAGATACCAGGAAGATTGTGGCTTGGACCTTTTCCACACAAAATTCTGACTTTTGGTCCTTGGGAGCCAAAACTATTGACCTTTCCCCATTGCTTGGTTGAAGTGTCATCCACCCATCCTTGAGCAGGCAGAAAACTGTACCCACTCAAAAATTATCCACACAAAAACCCACACAAGTCCTGACTGCCAATCCCCCTTCTGCTTTTCTTTCAATCACTGGCAGTTTACCTGACTTCTCTTTAAAGCAATGGATGACAAAGTCTAATGGATTTTACCCACTCTGAGGCTGTTTTGGGATGGCATAGGAATCAGTGGAGAAATGCTACTTTAATGCTGGTAAAGCTTCAGCCTATCTCATTCATTGGCTGGGGATGATGTAAAGATGTCATAGGAACATGGCAAAAATAATGGGTCACAGCATGTTTGTGCTATGGTTAGGCACAAGTGAAGAAAGTCCTCATGACAGCAAGGGATAGGAGCAAGTTATTTATAATATACCTTCTTATTGTTTTATCACAGGCATAACATTATCCTTATACTAAATCTATTATTGCTTCCAGAGATTGGTGCTTCCTTACTGATCTTTGGGAGAAGATGTTCAAGCTGACAGTAACAGAAGCACAGGAGCTGAAATGTTGCTGGCTTCCACACCTTTTTTCCATTAATAAAACATACAATAGTGTCATTGACTTTGGCCTCATTTCCACTGTAATAAAGCTGGAATCAGAGAATGTGATTGCTTTTATTGGCAAAACTGTAAATCAATGATACAAGAATGTAGGGAGGAGGTGCTGGACACAGCCCCAATGCTGCTTGTGCTGGCTTTCTGGGTGAAAAGTTTACTCTGTCAATTTCCCCCTTGAGATCCTGAAGTTTAAGGAAATGTTTGTACTGTTCTAGAGGAAGGGTTGGTGCTATGTTTTTCTTTTGTGCTTAAGCACTCTGAAGAAATTCCTGTGGGCATAATCATCATTTCACATAGTGCAAGTCAAAGACAATTGATGGGGAAAAAATCCCCAAAAGGTCATTTGGATATTTCTGGATGAAACCAGATAGAAGGAAATCTAGTGTGACCAATTAAATCAAAGTTGAGGAAGGGAGTAGTGGGTCCCATTCCCTAACCCAAGGAACATGACCCAAAGATCACCTTTGCTAACTGGAACCCTTCCAATGTATTGACAACAGCTCCCAGCATCTGACCATCTGTCTATTCTACTGTGGATTTTGGTAGTTGTAGTCCAATATGATGGGAGAATACAAGATTAGGGAATGCAATCCCAAGAGAAGATTACATTTCTTTTCTGATATTTTTGGAAAGCCAAATGAGAAATATAGTTCTACCCTATCACCATAGATTTCCAGAAAGTGTTGTTATTTAGATTTATGCACATGGCTTCAACAATGAGGGGCCATTTGGATAAGATACCTTTCCAGAATAAAAAGGGACATAAAATGGAACATGAAAACCAAGAATTCTTCTGTGGTGCTTCTTCTGATATTAATGTCCATGCAACTTAAGAATGATAATGCTATTCAGTTGGCAAACCCTTTCTTGTTGCTTCCTGGCTAAAATAACATTTTGGCTAATCCAAAATATGCCTTGATTGAAGCATAGTATTCTGTGAGCTCAGCCACTGTGGTTTATAAACCCTTGTTTATGGTTGTATGTATTATGTGAATCAATTCAGATGTATTCAGTAATCCATGGTTAAGCAAACCAAGGCTTGGTATGAATTCAGCCTTTGGGTTATTTCATTTTTACGCTACAGAAAGAGGGCTTTGACTCTATGATTCTAAGACTACATTTGGTATAATCCCTCTGTGAATTAACCTTCAAGAACCTAGCTAATTTCTTTTTTTAAAGGATAACATGTTTTAAGAGAAAAGGAGCTCCATGTGTGGTAATCAAGCATCCTGTCCCACGGCTGCACATGGGAGCAGCTCTTCCAGGCATCTGCTGTTCCATGAAGACTTCAGCACAGCCCTTAGAGCCCCTCCAAAAGTTGCTGCTCAGATGTAATTGTGACTTTGACAGAAAGGGGAATTAAAAGCAGCCTTCTGTCTGAACAGAAAATAAACTGTTCTTCAAAGCACATGAACAAGTTGAAGGATTTATTTATTTATTTTTGGCTTTTAAGCAACAGAAAGAGGCAATGATCAATTTCATTGAAATTAATCAATCTGTTTGGAGGTGGATTTATTTATTCAGTCATTCATTTGGGGTCATTCATGGGAAGGGATTCAAGAAAGTCAAGATGGCAGCCATGCCCCCCCCCCCGTCATGGCTTTTTTGAACCTCCCTGAGGACAGCCCTGCTTTCATTCATCTGGCTTATATGAGGCTCCATTTCTGAAGACTCCAAGCAGTTTACAAGTATTAACATTAAATCAAAACACAGAAAGTCAATATTAGTTGATTGGATTATTAATCAATATTCATTAATTGAATTATTAGTATTAGGGACTGCAGGACCTTCCCTGAGCACAAATTCAGCAAAAGGCTGTCATGACAGAAAACAGGCTGTTCTTCCCTAAATACAAACCAGGCATTAAAATGTTCTCTGTATTATGTCATTTTGAGATGGAATTATTGCAAAGCTCTTAGTAAGATGCATACAGTTAATTAGCTAAATAATATACATGGGCAAAACATTGTAGCATAATTGCAGAGAAGCTATTTCACACCATTCTGCTGCATTCTGTTTGTGTAACCAAATGTCTTTGAGATTAAAATGAAAGCACTGAGATTTGTGTGGATTAACACAGGCTAGAATGCACTCATCCTCTCTGTAAGCAAATGGAGATGATTTGCTTCAAATGTTGATTCATAGGATGTTAAGAAATGTTTTCTTCAATTAAAGTAATCACATGTTAAAGTTAACTCTGTGCCAGAAAAATAAACAATGCATCTTTCATACCCACATCCAGAAGCGCGGACAACAAAATAGGAGGATCGTACAATTTCTGGGAGACTGATTTTGAAAGGCACAGGACTGGTGGTGAGTTTCCTGCCGCCGGTACATTATGACCAGGAACTGACATCCCATTACAGTAGTAGCGGCAGCCGGGTTCCATGTTGTTGTAGTTAGCAGAGTGTCTCTGCATAAGCAGGAGTTAAGAACATGATAAGCTTTAGTTGGTCCAGAAGCTAGAACTGGATCTCGGAGACAAAGCCCAGAGCTTTGGACTAAAGCAGTGTTTCTCAAACTTGGCCACTTTAAGATGTGTGGACTTCAACTCCCAGAATTCCCCAGCCAGCATTCTGAGAGTTGAAGTCCACACATCTTAAAGTTTGGCCAAGTTTGAAAAATACTGGACCAAAAGGCCCTCAAATGACAGTTTGGAGCTGTCAACTGGTCTGTCATGCAAGGGATACAGCTATTCATCATAGCACATTTTCCTATTAATTAAAGCATGTAATGAAGTGTAGTTATTATATGTATGGTGCATAGAATTACAAATGCTAATTTTATTACTTTTATTTTAAACAATAGCACTGGCTGCCAAGGAAGATATCTAACTAACTGTAGGGGCAGGGTCCCCATAAAACTGTTGACCAGGGTTTAAAATGATCTAACTAATGTCTAAAATCAAAACTCAACGTAGCTCAAGAAAGAGTAAAAGAGAGTCCTTTGAGTAGGGCGTAGGAAAGGCATGAGAGCTGTACAGTCACACACCTTATACAACACGTCATTCAGTAGAAAAGCTCCTATTAAAAAAAATAAAATCATGGGCTTCAACTAATTTACTAGGCAACATCCATACTGAGCAGTGAATTAGGTCTGTACTTTTGTTGAACCTTATGGCTTTGTATTTGAAGCTCCAGAAAGAAATTAACTTTGAATTTGTGTCTAAGTATCAACATAATCACTTTTTTTCCACATTGTTTTTGGCATATTCTAGATTAGGGTTTTAGGACTTTTATATCTATAGATATCTATACACACACACACAATTTATTTAGTTTATGCATATACAATTAACAAGACAATCTTTAATCTTAAAGAAAAAGAAAATAAAAAAACTAAAAACTAAAAATAACAATTAGGAAAGAAAAGAAAAAAATCTACCTTATGTTTTATACTTATCAACAGTCATTGGTTTACTAATGAATTCACTACCATAATATGTAGGGATTTAGGATAATATGTATTTAATTTAGTTTGGAGCTGTATGTCACTACATCACAACAACTTTTAAAATTATCTTCCCTTTTCTAAAACACACACACAAATCTCGTACCTCTGTTTTCTGGGGAAGCTGCTGTTTAACAATACAAAAACTAGTTGCCTGTTTATCTCATCTGGGCTTTTGGGTTTGATAGCATAGTTGCACTTAAAAGGAAAAAGAATAAAATTGTCTGCAACTTTGGAATCTGAATCTTGAGATAGAAAAGGCTTGTGTTAAAAATGGACAGAGTTTTTAAAAACGAAAGGCACTCCCATCTTCTCTTTGGTCATAACCACCAATCCAGATTCCCCCAACCCTGTGTCCACTAGAGGAGGTGGAATGGGCCACAATTTCCATCAATGGCAATTTCAGTTCAACACAACTGGAGGGCACCAGGTTGAAGAAGGCTGTCCAAACAACAAAAGAGTGATGCCCTTTTGTTGCCAAAATAATGACAGCATGATATTTAGGCTGTAGATTTATTTTCCTTTCTAAGGGTCATACTAGATCATAAATATACTTTTAATGTGGTTTATCATTGGTTAATTTCCTCATCCTTCCCTTCCTTTGCTGTTTGAAGATTCCATGCAGTTTCTACAGTCTGGAGATGAGCATTAAGTCCCCCAACAGAAACATTAAAATGGTTTATGATATGAGCCCAGTGGGCACGGGCTGGCTTTACCTGCGTGCAGGGTAAGATTTATGTTGTTTGTATCACTGAACCCTATAAATCATTTCTGGTGCAGTTCAGTTACAGCCACAGCTTGCTGATTCAAGGCTCACTAAACCACCTTTTTTTTTTTGCCTTCTGCAGGAAGAATAATTCACTGTCAAAATATTAATCTCCCTTTAACATTAATGTTGGCATAACAACTTGTCTGAGTGATATGTTGACATGAACTAATCAACTAAAAGTATACGTTTAAGGGAAGGGAATATCATAATTCAGAATGGCTAAAAAGCATTTTGGTTAAAAAAGGGCATATTTTCATAATGTGTACTTATAATGCAATTTCTTTTGTTTTGTTGCACTCTGAAGAAAACTAATGGATTCTAGCTGTTAAGCTACAAATGCTCAGAATGGAGAAACACATAGATTCTAACAAGGAACTTGAAATTTGCCCAAACTGATCAGGCCTGAAAAGCTTAGGATTCCATCCATGTCCATATCATTATTGCAGGAAATAGGGCTTTTCTCCGCTGTTGAGTTCAAGTGCAATCCACCCATCCTTGAGCTGTCATAAAACATATGATATAGAATTTGCTGTCTCGGTCCTGCTTCTGTTTCAAACCTTGCTGAGTGATGCTGCCCTGGCTAATGACCAGAAGAGTGTGCCTTCCAATGCTCCCAAAACACTCCTCTGATCACAGGTGAACAACTACTTCTAGGCCAGTGATTTTTAAACTGTTTGACTCAATTACCCCTTTTCCCAGTCTCAAATAATGTCATTACCCCCACAAAAAAACCCAGACTCTGTTGTTTTACACAAGTGTTTTGGCAGCAGCAGTCCTAAACTGAATCTTCAACTCCAACTTCAACAATTACAAATTGCTCCATTATCCCCAGGATATGCCCAAATTACCTCCTTGGGGGTAATTTCCCCCATCTTAAGAACCACTCTTCTAGACTGTGTCCCACTTGCACCTAATCCCAGCACAAAAAATACTCTGGCAACACTTTTTTCTGCCTTATCCCCATGATGCTACCTTCATCTCATCTCACCAGCTTGTGAGTCAGCCAGGGTTAAGTCATTCTTAACTGCATTGGAGTTAAGTAGTATTGTTCTCTTATTCAGACATTGTCCAAGAACAGCCTTAAGGTATCTATAACCTTTCAGACTTTGCCTCTGTCATGAATAGCTCCTTTGAGAGTCTGTATGTGATATTTCTCCCCTGTTTGTAGTTGCTCCTTATGGGTAGTTTAGCTTATGGACATTGGAAATATTTATGCTTTCTAGCAGAGTATCTTGGACCTACTCCGTTTCTTCTTTTCGAGAAATAAACAAATGCTTCACCTTAATGGAGACTTCTGTGTGCTTCTGTATTTGTGTCTTTGTGTGCTCCTGGCAAAGGATAGAAGGTGGCGTGATGTCAAAAGGTTGTTCTTTGTGAACCTATTTTATAAAATTCAAGATTGGAAGTGAATTGCTACTTTTAATTAACTTATTTAGACCTTTAGCTTCATTGGTGCTTCATGACAATGCTCAATTTGCAGGGGGATGGGAAAAAAGGGGCTTTGATTGTGTTGTCACCACTCTCATCTTGACTTTTTTAATCCCCACCCTCCACCCCACGGACCTCCCTGGCACCAGTGCAGATACCTGGGAATCTTGGGAGCAAAGTTTTAAATTGTATTTGACAGCAAAGGGGGCAGAAGACACTTCTTCCAAAAGGCAAGTACAGTAGAGTCTCGTTTAACAGACCTTCGCTTATCCGACATTCCGTCTTATCCGACGCCCCTAAAAAAAAACACAACAACACGCATAAATTGGCGACGAGAAAAGTATGCCACTTGTTTGCGAGCATGAGTGTAGTCTTTCTTGTTGCTCCTGCGGCGCCGCAACGCAAAAATCGATTGCAACAGGTACAGCAGGCGCATGCGTCTAGCCTATGACTCATATGTCGGTCATGTCTCGCCTTTCCTAATGGTCACTCAGTGCAGTTTGTTATTGTATGTGGATCGGTTTACTGTGTGTTACTGTGCAATGTTTACGTGCGTGTTAATGTAAGTAACGTAGCTGTGTTGTGAAGCAGTTTTTACTGAAATTTACGCAAGTATAGCGATGAAAAGAAAGATGTTGTATCAATGGAACAAAGACTTGAGGCAATCAAGAGACTGGACAAAGGAGAGACGATGCAAAAGGTAGCTGACGACTATGGCATCAGACGGGTAACAGTAGGAGACTGGAAAAGGAAACGATTGGAAATAGAAAAATGGTGTTCCTCATGGAAGAAGCTGTTAGGCGAAGATGAAGATGAAATTATGGAAATGGAAAGCACAGATGAAACCGAAGAGAGCATTCTACCCTTAGTCCAACGTATCCCTGGATGTGAGGATGCATCTTCGCAAGAAGTTGAAAGTTGGATGAACGAAGACGATCAGTATGAAATAACTGATGAAGAAATTGTCGCTCTTGTCAATAGCGATGGCAACGAAATTGATGATCAAGCATCAACTGTTGAGCCTCTCAGAATCTCACATAACAATGGAATTAAGGCTCTAGAAACTGCCATGAAATATCTTGAGCAACAAAAAGAAGCTATGGGGATCGACATAATGATGCTGCAAAGATGGCGAGACTTGGCAGCGAAGAAACGGCAATTGTCGGGAAAGCAGACTAGGATCACAATTTTTTTTAAATCATCACAGGCCTGAACTTTTTATGGATTTAACTTCCGACAATGCTGTTACTGTAAGTTCATTTTATGCAATTCTATATTTATTTGTAGTCAATTTTTAACATTAACTTCAATACAACTTCAATACGTTTTCAATACATTACGATGTTTTGGTGCTAAATTTGTAAATAAATTACTGTATAACGTTACAGTGTATTGAATTGTTTTTTTTTCTGTTGATTTGTTGTAAAACGTGATGTTTAGGTGCTTAATTTGTAAAATTATAATGTAATTTGACGTTTAATAGGCTTTTTCTTAATTCCTCCCTATTATGCGACATTTTCGCTTATCCGACGTTCTGCCGGCCCGTTTATGTCAGATAAGCAAGACTCTACTGTAATGATTTTGCTACAGAGTACTGGTGAGAATGCCCAAATAATACATTTGAGTTTTTAAATTCAGAAGGTCCTAAAGACATTGAAGAAGTCCTTATGCTAGTTAGAGAGCCTTGGGTCCTGTTTAAAATTTTGTGTTTGAACATTATCTCCTTTGGATTCAAACAGCACTGCATGTTGTAAAGAACTTCATCAGCTGTGGTTTCAGGAATGGAATAGCAAGCCAGGTTTGCTTCCCTATGCTAAGAGGCCAGTTCCTCTTAGAAGAGAGGTATGAGCCACACACCCTTTACACACACAAAGAACTCCACCCACAGGAGGAATAATTTCAGCCGATTTAATCCTGCTGAATTCATTGGGATGAAATAATTTCTCCATGTATATCAATGTATAACTGGACAATAGAATAAACTGAAAACCGCAATTTCTACACTAGGGATTTATAGTACTATGCAACCATTGCTGTGGCATTATATTACTAGTGAAGATGGTCTTTAATTCATCATGGCAATGGCCAAGGAATTCTATATGAGAGGATTAATCATTAGTATATTAATGGGCTATAGCTATTATTAATTGAAAGCAAAGGGCGTCATAAATGTATTATCTTACATGTTCATGTTCTCATACAGCATGAACATCTCTCAAATTTTGGGGACTTATTTAGACATTTTAGGTATGCTTACCTTTCCTCACAGTGTTTACTCTTGATAAAATGTTTTCACAGTACAGTACTTGATTTGTTTCATGTTTACAGTGTAGCCATAAGGAGTTAACCTGAGTGTCACTTTGTTGTTATAATACTCACTGGGATTTATCAACTCTGTTTTTGACTTGTTTCTGAGAGGGGAAGCTAAACTAGAGGACATGAATTGCTTTCTTTAACTTCTGCTGCATTGAAACAGTAAGGACTACACCATTCATCCGCCTAGTTACTGAGGCAGAATAGAGATCAACAGTGAGAACAAGTTATCCAGCATACTTTTCTGATGGCTCCCAGCCTGGAGCGTAGCATTTTAACACAGGTGTCAGACTGTCCTTTCTCTTTCTCAAGCAAAATGGACAAATTGACCGGGCTCAGGGAATGCACAGGTTATTTTTGTGATCTTCCAACTTTTTATGCAAAAGGAGGCAAATGGTACCCAACACCTCTATGCAAACTGAAGACATGAGCTTGTTATGGATTTTTATCTGGCTGTGTTTTTTCGTTCATCAGGTAGGCTTTATTCTCTATCATTCTCCCTCAGCTTATCCCTTCTGTCTGCAACCTGCAACCCATTGCTGGAGATTCTTGGGCAAAGAATTGAACAGGCAGTGCCATCCCTGGCAAATGCTTTTCTTTTGGAGACAGACAAAATGGGTTGCCCACCTGTAATCTGCTCCAGCGCTGGGAGTGTCTGTGGCCTCCATGATGCCACCAAGCCCAGAATCCTTGGCACCTTCAGGGTTTCAGTCCTTGTCTGGGGCCACCTGAGGCATAAGAATTTGTCTCTAGGGAACCCATCTGCCCTTTTGAAAGTCAAATACAGTAGGGGATGAGAGCTTGTTGCTGGCTGGATTTTTTGTTTTCACTTTTCAAAGAATGAGACAACTTTAAAATAGTTGTCTAACCTCCCATTGTGCGGCAGGAGCCATTACAATGCACGCATTGTAGAGCAGAAAGAGATCTGTCTGATTGTTTAGACGTACATATGTTAAACATTAGCTGACACCAAGCCGCACCTGTGGAAACATGCCTCCATACAGATGGGTGCCCTAGTTAAGATATTAGAGACTGGGGCCTCTGTTGCTTCTAACTGGCTGGAATTTAAACACAAACCTTCTCTCCTTCTCTCCCTCTCTCTCCCTCCCTCCCTCCTTCTCTCCCTCTCTCTCATGCCCAGGGCGCTCCCAAGACATTGTGCAGCCAGAAGCAAAGCAGTGAATGTTCCTCCCTCCCCGCAGAAATCAAGGTGCTTTTCACCAAGGCTCGCTGTGTTATTCTGGCACCTTGGGCAAACAATGCCATCAGCATCTGCTCCTCCCTGGCAATGAAAAATGCTGTCATAAATACACATGAAATAGCAAACCCTTTGGAGATGTTGCTGCTTTACCCTTTGTCAGGACTGTGTCAGTGTTGATGTGCCAGATGGCAGCTAAAACATATGTTAATCCACCACTCTATCTCACAGAATCACCAGTTGGATGGCATGGCCCCTGAAAAAATGGGCAGCTGCTGTCAAATTTTAGAAGCAGCCTTATCCTGATCCAGACCTTTGATTGATTACCTTCTTCTGCCCCAGTGGTATCTCCATGGCCTTGGGCCCAAACCTTTCTTTGCCCTCCTGCTTGAGATCTGAGATTGAAGACATCGCTGCTTAAAAGGGCTCTTCCAGTGAGCTACTGGCCCTTCTCTGGTGGGTTATTCTCAGCATCTAACATAAACAGCCTATTATCATATGGCACAGAGAAAGGCAACCTTTTTTCCCACTCAGAACTATATCAGTTGAGGACTGCTTTGCATGCAAGCAATGGGTAGAGCTGAGGCAAATTAAAGGCAGGCTCACAGCCCATTGGAGGTTCTCCACTGTCTTCCTCTTTCAAACCCTTTTGTTTTGAGCCTCCTCCACATACTGCCACCTCCAGGCAGAGGAAATTTCATTTTTGCCTGAGTTCTGAACTGATCACCTGCAAAGGATTTTAAAAATTAGGGTGTTGACCTCACGAAATTTGTTTAAAGTCTGTGTTTGAGCCCAGGGTCACAGGCTTCCTGCACCTAACAGAATATATTATTTATTGTTGCTTAAAGTATTTATACTCTACATTTCTATCAAAAAGACTTCAAGGTGATGAATGAAAGGGAAGAAAAAGGAAGCACTTTAAAGCAACTTAAAAAAAAATCCTGTTTGAAGCAAATAAGCAAAATAGCAATCAGATTATCTTTAAATAACACAACAAATGTATAGGCCTTTCTTTTCTGAATTTGTCAAATTTCAATTTTAAAAGTTGATCAAATTTTAAATCTTAAAAGCCCTCCAATAGCTACGACTGTATCCTGTGCCACTGAGTACCGTAATTATCACTTGCACAAAGAACTTAGTGAAATTATGATATGCCACAGAAAACCACTCTGGTCAATGCTGTTATCAGTGTTTCAGCTTTAGAGCTCTCCACGTTTAACCTCAGCCATAAACACTGTAATCATTAACAAGGTTCACTGTTGTGAATACACAAAAACTGTCATAAATGCAAGTCCAAGATGCTGATATGTAATTACCCAGTACCCAGAACTATAAAATGCTGAATGCAGGGAGGCATGAAAGAAGGAGGGTCATTTTTATGACTTGCATGAAAGCTGGTTATGTGGTGACTCACTTCCACCTTTTCTGACCCAAAAAGAAAAAAGGTGTTGAAAAAGATGAAGGGAGAGAAAGAGTTTGGTGGGTGTGCAAAGTACCCGAGTCTTCCCAACTTCCTTTAACATACTTCAACTTCATCTCCGCATGCTGAATTAAAGAGACATGCAGTAAGAAAAACAACCCTGGACTATAATGATTAAAACCATGTGATGTGCAAATATTATAACCAGGACTGATAATAAGAAACATATCTTCCATTAGCTTATTTGTAAAATGAGAGATGTTGGAAACCAAGCCCTTTGACCTCAGTCTATTTATTGACTTACACTTTCAGCTCATCTTTCCTCCCAGGAGTTCAAGGAGATGTACGTGGTCCTCCCTCTGCCTTATTTTATTTTATCAACAACCCATCAGGTGGGTTATGTAGAGAGAACCACCCAAAGATACTAAAAAAAAATTAAGGCCAAGTTAGGATCTGAAATAGCACCTTTTTACAATATCTTTGCTGCTTGAAACTCAGTCTCAGTACAGTGCAAAAAAAGTTATGACTGAGCAATGAGGAAGAAAAAAAAAATACTCTGCCCATGTTCATAAGCACTCTTAGTTATCATTTCAGAAACTCTATAGCTGGATTTTTTGAGCTGGTTGGGAATTTTGGAAATAGTTGTCATACTGTGGCTGGAGAACATCCAATTGGGGAAAGCTGTTCTATAGATTCTGGACCATATTTTGGTGGAGATTCTTCAGTCTTGTCTCTAATAATGCCCTTACATCCGTAGGGGGCAAGTGACAAAACGTGACATCATAATACGTAAAACTAGGCTTACATATTTGCATCAGGTACTGGGTTGCAATTACATAAGGACAGATTGCTGCAGGTGTGTTGCCATTTTAATAGGACCTTGTTTTGCTGCTGATGCCTACACACAGAGCAAGAGAAAGCACTTGAACCCTATGCCAGAATGATTCATAAATCCATTATTGTTGGGAATGGAAAGACCAAGCTATATTGACTGAACTCTGTACTTATAATATCCAAATATCCTACCAAAAGTAAATGCAAGCCATAATCCCACACAGAATTTACTATAGTTAACCCAGTTGAAAACAGTGGGTTTAAACACACTTAATTTCCACTTGCAATAAAACATAAGAAATCTTTCAGAAGATCATAAATCTCCTTGATTTCAATCTATATTCATAAGAAAATTCTGAAATGCTGTCATGAAAAAATAAGATAGTGAAAATGTTTGATAAAATGTCATTTCTTGATGTTATTTATACAAATAACATGAAGCGATAAATAATAGAAAACATGAAAACATCAAATGCACTTTTTATTAACTTTGCTCAGAAATGTAACTTTAAGCATCATAAGAATAATTAAAGCTAAGGCCATATCAGTAAAACCTAAACTCTGTTTTTTTCCAGAACTTAGATTTTGGCTATCTTTTGGCTTCACCTGCAAAATAATTTTAAATATGTAACGTGTATGTATGTATGTATGTATGTGTGTGTGTGTGTGTGTGTGTGTATATATATATATATATATATATATATATATATATATATATCCTTATCTTCCCCTCTCCTTCTTGTTGTTCTTCATCCTTTTTTATTTCTCTTAAACAATTGATAACAATAACAACAATAAATAACATGGGACATCAGCTGATCTTACCTACTTTAATTCAAGAAGTACAACTATGGGTTTCAAGTTCAATCCACCAGTTGGGAACCAGTGATCTTAATGACTAGTGTTTGTTGAATCTATCAAGCCCCATTTTATGATACTAAAATATAATTTAAGACTTCCGAATACTTGGCATTCTACAGAATTTTGGAAGCACCCGCAACACATCACAAGAGACTTGAACAGGCACCCAGCAAAGGAAGTAGGAAGAGATCTTATACTTTAGAAGAGAGAAAGTTATGTAGAAGGACTCCAACATCTTCAGATAGGGTTAGAAAAATGTCTGAAAGGCTAGGGAACCATTGTCAGCCAATGTAGGTGAGTTTTACCCAATCTGTGCCCTTTAAATGTGTTGAAATACTACTCCCATTACCTCTAACATGGGAGTTGTCATCCAACAAATTTGGAAAGTGCCAAGTAGGGAAAAGCTTTGTCTGTCAGTTTTCTACGTTCTTCCTGTTATAAATAACCTTGCTTCTGGCAGTAAAGCCCACCACTGTCCCATGGTTCAATTAGTACAATTTATAATCTAAAGAGCCAAGTTAACAACCACAACATAAAAATGGAAAAAAATGGAATGAAGTTTTAAGTCTTAGATATATGGATTAGGGCCCTCTTGCCAATTTATTTCACTTCAAGTTAAAATCCCAGAGGTTTCTGAACTAAATCCAGATTGGAACAGTTTCTTGGCTTCCCTGTTTTTGACATTTGACATAAAAAATCCCAGCTAAGTTCTTCTGAGCCTCCAACATTGCAGACCTTTGACAGCACAGCCACATTAATTTAGCAAAGCTTGATTTCCTTTCCAAAAGTGTGTTCTCTGACACTTTTCTATTGCTGCTCTTTTGTTGTGTGCTTTCACACTGCAGCCAGTAAGAAGAGGATCCAAAGATGGTGAGAAGGTGAATCTTGAGGAAAGGGACATTCATTCCCTCAAGATATCACTTTTGCTTCTGTCTATATCATTTAGTGCCTATACAATACTATGCTGTTAGTTAACAGAAGTCAGTTAATGGGAGGATGACTGTTACTGACAATAATTGTGTTGTCTCCAAGTCTATTCAAGGAGTTACTATACTTATTATCACTGACGTCTTAAACATATTGGGTCCTCTGCATAAATCTGTTTACTTATCAGGGTTGACCTAAACTGTTTTACAGTGAATCAAGTTTCCATCTGTCCAAGACCATTCAAGAAGTTTTAAGAAATGCAAAAAATCTCATAAGTATCTCCCCCATTCCCAGCCATATACAGCAACAGCTAATGAATAATAATAGTAATAGTAATAATAAATATTACAATAACAATAACAAAAACAATAATTTGTTGCATTTTGCAATTTCCTAAATTTGCTGCCTGGGACATTGTGTTATTCCAGTAATAGATAGATTGAGCTCTGCTACCAAACTTCTCTCAGGAGGTTTTTTCCCCTGATTCTGCCAGCTTACAATCAGTCTGAAATTAGTTTAACAGAGTCTTCTGCATGGTTGGGCCTAGAGTATGGCTATTTAGTCTGAAGTTAAGGAGAGATGTCCAGGCTACTCAGTCTTGATTTGTCTTGTGTAAACTTTCCTGTTCCAGCCAGCTACCAAATTGCAAGCTTATGATGAATCCTCTGGAGAATGCAATCTTATGATGTCTCTTGTTTTTATCAGTTATGCTTGTTTTGCCTTGATCTTTTGCTTTTTTTTAAAAACTACATATTGTATCTATTCATACTGTGCTTTAATGCATTTTCTTTTCAGAGGGAAAGCAAGAAAGAAAGGCTTTCATAAACAAATGAATCTCTTTCTGCATCTGAGGGCTGCCAGGTACGCATTGCTGAAAAGGAAGAAGCACATCACAGAAAAAGTAGGCATTTATTTGTATAAAACTTGTAAGTACTCATGTCCATGCACATATGTAGATGTGCATATATACTCACACCCAATAGCTGAACTAGAAATGCAGTGCATCTCAGCTCGTATAGTGAGAAGGATTGTGAATGGTTGACTTGGGCCGGTGCCTGCTTTAACTAACCAACCAACTAGTGACAGACAACTTCAAAAGCGTTTCTTCCCCTCTTCCTTTCATTCTTCACCTTGTAGAAAGCAACTTTCTGTGTGTGAACATTTCTGAGAATGGGAATGTCGCCTGAGCAAGGATGAATGAAGCAGGCTTATAACTTTAACAGAGAGAAGATTTATTTAAGGAAATACATGGAAGGGATAGACAAAGCCTAACATTTAGAGGAGAGTCAGGTAGCGGAAGGCTCCGTGTGTGCCTGGCTTGACACAAAGGCAGAAAGAAGACCCAGAGATCGGCAATCCCATCGACTAAGAGCAGGCAGGACCAAAATCAAAGAAGGGACACAGAAGGAATCCTTGCTCTCTACCTACTACTCTTCACTGCTTCTTGCAGTCAGTTGGCTGTGAGATTCGGAAGAGTTAGTGCTAGTGAGATCACACTCCCAATAATTTTTAAGCCAGGCATGCTGTCCTTCACACAGAATATGCCTTCGAACGAAGGGCCACTGCTGTAAAATAGCACATGAATTAAAAAGTTGGACTAATGAACAGAATCAGGAAGATCAGCCAATCACTGCAAAAACAAGATCAACCCTGTCTGAAGCGATCATTTAAATCTATTACTCCTTAGAAGTATGGTGAATTTTCTCTCCTGTTTGTAGTTTAAAAATGAAACCAAAGAGCAAAGGATAAGAACCTCTTCCAGTTTTTACGTTGTCTTTTAAATTGGTGAGCCCCAGTAGAATTAGCAGATTCAATAGCTTCATCCACTAGCTTTTTAGTCTGATAATATTTATGGCACTACTGTCTTCATTCTTCAACACTATATAGCATTTATAGTAAAATCCAGCCTTACTGCCTCATTCTGCAAGACTTGTCAGTCTAAGATGAATCTGCCATTAAGACATGGCTTGCTTCCCATTGAACCTTTGTCAACATTCTTCTCCAGTCTAAAGTCCTCCAGATATTTTGGGACTACAACTCCCAGAATTCCTTTCTCAACATGCTGGTTTGGAATTCTGAGAGTCATTGAAAAACATCTGAAGGGCACCAGGTTGGGGAAGCCTGGTCTAAGCAGGAATTTGGATTTATCTACATCATACTATACAACATTTCCATAGGCAACTCACTTACGGACATGTTGATATTCAGTGGGTAGAAAAGCATAATCTCTATTCAAGCTATGCCATTCATTTAGATCAAACTCTTCTAAATGATCAAATCCGCCATTCTGCACTGAAAATAAATGTTACAAATTAGAGTGCAGCTTGCTTATATTTCATAATCAGTTCAAGCTGTTGTGTTTGGATTTGCCAAATTTCAAAACACTTCTGGCAAGGGACAGGGTGGTAAAACACAAGGAAAGCAAGCTGAGATGATCTGGAAGCTGGATTATGTTAAAGAGTCTGGATTCTATATGGCCCAGGACACACACAGCCATGCAGGATATGAACAGAAGCTCCTTGATTGCTCTGGGGACACTATGAAACTCAGCACCATTCTCTGCTGCAACTTGTGGCTTCATGCTAACAAGCTATCCCAAGGTCTGGAGCTGGTTTGCAAGAAATTGGTTGCTGTGCTTAGAATATAAAACATGTTCATAGCATGGGTTGCATTTATAAGCCATATGGTATTCTCTTGGCTTTTAAGCAAGATGACAATAATTCCTTTAACTGATTTTCTATGGTAAATAATTGCAGTTAAGAATTTAAAACATCCTTCCACTGTTTTATTGGATCATGTAACTCTATCATAGGCCCTAAATGTATTTCAACTATTGCTTCCATGTAATTTCCTACTAGTACACTCAATGTGTGAGTATAAGAATGTGTGAGTAAAAGAAGTAAGAAATAAGTAAGAAGAACTGTGGGAATTAATTAATGTTACGGGCAGGTATTATTAAACCATATTTTTGGGGTTGCTGACAGGGTTGTTTGCAGAGGGGTCAGAAAGGTCAAGATGGCAGCCACAATCCTGCAATCAAATCCACACAATCAAATCATAATACAGGTAGTCCTCGCCTAACAACCATAATTGGGGCTGGAATTTCCATCATTAAGCAATCGTTAGGCGAAACATCATATGACCACACCACTTAGTGATGGCAGTTCTTTTCCAACTTCCCCCACCCGCCTATCTCCCCTCCAGCTTTGCCCTTTTGGCTGCCCTGCACTCCGCCACCGCCACCTATCCCTGCTGGCCCCAGCTGACCTTCGCTATCTTCTTCCACCCACTGCTGGCGAGGCACGACTGGCCGAGGCAGCTGCTGGCCCTTTGTGTGGCCTTGCAAAGGGCCAGCAGCTGCCTCAGCCAGGCACGCCTCAACAGAAGGAGGAAGAAGACGGTGCGGGTCAGCTGGGATAGGTGGCGGTGGCAGAGTCCAGGGAGGCTAAAAGGGCAGAAATGGGGCTACAAGTTCAAGGACCACCCATAACTATCATTTGTTCAGCGCTGTTTTAACTTCGAACATTAAGCTAGGACTACCTGTACATGCTAAAAAAGGGCAGGGCTTTAGTCACATGGTTGTAGCTGCCATCTTTACTTTTTCGACTCCTCCCTGTAGATACCTCTGGCAGCTGAAGAGCAGGGGCAACAACAAATGCTAATTCTAGCATTGTTACAGGGCTATTCTGTGAAGAAAATTAGCAGAAAGTGGAATAATATCCCGAATTCCTTAAAAAGGGGAGGTCCATGTAGTTTTCTTTGGCAACTTAAGGAAATGGCTTTCTGCTGTTGTTTTTTTAATTGCCATTTTTTTAAAAATATCCCAGTTTACCCTTGAAGAAAGAGTTGGTTACAAATTTAAATTATAAAAAATAGGCAGTGTTTACCAGCTATCCAGGAAGCAACGCTTACCTAGCCCTTCTTTCTTGAGTACAGAGCTGTGCATGTCACACAACTGATCCTCAATCTCTTAATCAAAGCTACCACCCTCAAGTATCGGAGAGGATCCTAACTCATTGCCATTGTTGATCCAAATCCTTCTCCAGCTGGCCTTTGATATGGAATGGAGAAGGGCATTATAGAGTCTTTTGTCTTTGGCACTCAAATCTTAGGCTTGCTTTAGACAGCCCTGTGTCTATGGGAAGAGATCTGAAGGTTCTATTCAAGCTCACAGCTCTGTACTGTATATTCAAAAGCACTGAGTACCTACATTGCTCCCAAACATCTTTAGAGAATCTAATCTCTCACGTTCCAGTACAGTTCACTGTGTAGGTTAAAGTGACCAAGTTCTAAATCTCCTCTGGGGTCCACCTGGATCCCTCAAAATGAAGGCTTTCTGTGATTGCCTGATCTCAGATGATGCACAAATGGGGCTGAAGCTATTCAAAAGTACAAGTTAAACTTTTAAAAACACAAGTAGCAGAAGATGCTGAAAGTTTTGAAGAACTCTAATTCTTCCTTTATTTCTACTCACAATCTGCAGAAGGTTATGCAAACCTTGGGCTGGAGTTTGCAATCAAACCACAGGCCAAGCAAACATTATTTTTAGCAGTGGTTTGGTTTCATGTCCTAAGTTTCTCCTGGCAATAAGTGGCATAAAGCTTTAGAGGATTTATCTGGTCCTTATGATTTGAGAGTATCATTAAAAAAAATGTGGCTGAACAAGAATCCCAATATCTGTTCAGTTGCATAAAACACCTCCCCCCCCCATACAATTATATCAGTAAGCCTACATCCACTTTGGATTTTCTTCCCCTCCTCTCTACCCTATTTCAGTTGTAAGAATCTTGGGGCAAGAACCTATCTTATTACTGGGCTGTTATTCTCGCTTATATTGTTTGAAACTCATCATTTAAGTTAACAGCAGTCTATAAATAATAAATGGTATCTATAGGAAAACATTCAAGTGCGAAGAGCTTTGTGTTGGGTTTCATTAAGCCAGAATTAATCATGTTTTGTCTGTTCTTTTCAGGCGCTACATTTTAATTTCCCTTCCATTTCCACCTACCTAACAATCAATCGGCCTTTTGATTGATTGGCTATCAGGTATACTGTCTATCTTGCAGTGTTCTGTTCTCCTTAAAGATTTCTCTCATTTCTCTCCCTGTATGGATGGCACTGTTTGACTATACAGTGCATCACCACTTACACACCAGGTTCACTGCTAGTATATAAAATGCATATCTATACTTATATGTACTTGTAGATGATCAATTCTGTCTTCCCCTGTTAATAATTAAATAACAGGTAGAGAAAATGTAGAGCCAGTTTGGTGTAGTGGTTGAGGCACCAGGCTAGAAACCAAGAAACTGTGAGTTCTAATCCCTGCTTTAGGCATGAAGCCAACTGAGTGACCTTGGGCCAGTCACTCCCTCTCACCCTAGGAAGGAGGCAATGGCAAACCCCTTCCGAAAAACCTTGCCAAGAAAACTGCAGGGACTTGTCCAGGCAGGAGTCAAAAACTGACTTGAAGGTGCACATACCACACCAGAGAAAATGTACATCAACACCTAAAAGAAGAAATAATAAACTACATTATAATAGAAATTTGAGAGAATTCTGTATTCTCTTTAGACAGTGTTGTCCAAACTTGGCCACTTTAAGACGAGTGGACTTCAACTCCCAGAATCCCCCAGCCAGCCATGGCTGGCTGGGGAATTCTGGGAGTTGAAGTCCACTCATCTTAAAGTGGCCAAGTTTGGACAACACTGTCTTAGGACCTATTTCTTCAGAGAACTCACAAGTATTTTACCATAAATATTACCTTATGTCACACATAAGGTAATCTGTACTGCAGAATTCTTTATTTTAATCTTGTCATGTGAAGTGCTGTCTGTTCCTGGCAGATACTGTTTGTGCAGAAAAAAGCAAAACGCTCTGCTTTCCTAGAAAATTAACCATGGTCATAGATGTGATTGTGCATTCAGGACCTGGCCCATACCCTTGCAGTTTATCAGCTGAATGTATGTATATGTAAATATATTGGCTTTTAATTCTTCATCCAAGAGGATGAAGAATTAGTGGCATTATTTACACATTGCAGAGGTATGTCCTTGCTGTTCAGATAACTTCCAGTTGCCAGTCATGGTTGGAAATTTTAATATGTCTGTAGAAAACTAATTCTAAAGAGTCTATTAGGTTGATAAATTAGAGAAATTTGCAAGTAGAAATCACTTTTTTTTGTTGTTTTGGTTCCTTTGCTCTGGTTTTAAACAAAGGATATACTAGTAATTGCTGTATTGTTCTGTATAATTGTGGTTCCAGCTAAAAACATTAGTCCCAACCTTTCCACGTTTACTTCTATTAAGTCCCATTGGACCACACAAGCAGAAGTTATACGGTACATGAAAAATGATGAGCCACTGCCATGTACATTGATCCTCCCACATTCTTGCACAAAGTACAGTTCTTTCTCTGCTTGCACGCAAACGTCAGGTATGAGTTCAGAGTTGGAGCACAGCACAGTCTACTAACTCAGGGCCCAGGGACATCTCGGGGGTCGAAAAAGTCAAGATGGTGGCTACAACCATACAATTAAAGCTCCACCATTTTTACATGCATTAATGCACATTAAAAAAAGAGTGGGGGAGTAGGTTCTATTATACAATCATGGCCACAATCTATACTTTTTTGACCTTGCTCCCCACTCCCCATGAGTGCTGTTGTCAGGGCCCATCTTGGCCTAGAACTGACTTTGCTAGGAGCAACCCTGGTAGGGAATAGCCCCTGCAGAAGGAACTGTGATAATGTGTGAAGAGAAAATGCTCTAGTTTCTTGTCACCCTGGTGGAAAATAAACATCAACACAGCTCACAGAGTGAATTTGTTTTGTTGCTCTGGAATAATCTGCTTATTGAGTTGCTGGAGAAGGACAAAGAGCTCTATACTATATGTAAGTGAAGCTCCACATTAAAATATAGTAGTGAATCTTTGAAGAGGCTTCTGCTCAGGGTTCAGGTCTGACTGACATAGGAGCACTGCAGCAATACTGTGACTTACCAGCAGGCCTGGTGTCCAGGATTGGCATGGCTAGGCCATTGCCTGCACAGCTGAACCTATAATGGCCAAAGAAGGAGGAGAACAAGCCAGTGTGTTCAGTTCTCCATGGGACACAGTGTGAAGCCTTCCACTTACTCAGATGAATGCCTGAAGACCACGTGCTGAGCTTCAATTTAGAACTGCAGCTGCGATCTATGTATATAAAAATCTCATCTACTCATAAATTCTTCCCAGGCTGTTTGATAGTTAGGACAAATATTTGTATTTGTGTTTGGGCTGTGATGGACTCACGTTGTTTAGAACTATTTATTAATACTTTTTTATGAGGGATTACATCTTGGATTACTGCTGATTGATCGTGTGATAGTTATTACCAGATAGCCTTTGCTTTTCCTAGCAATCCTTTCAGTTTCTCTAGAGGTTCTGACCCAGGGAAAAGAGAGGAGATTGAAATTGGGGAAACAATGATTAGGAGCTGAAAGGGGGAGCAAGATACGCTTTGAAAATGTGGATGAGGGGTCCTTAATGGTCCTGGCTTCATTTTCCACTTGGCTGCTTTACAGCTGAACTGTAAACTAAAAATGACATGGGCTCATTAATTTGGCAGTGACTGGCAAGATCTGGTCATGTAGCATATCCAGAAAGCTATTGTTTAAGGTTAGGTCATGTCACAGGTCAAGCTAAATATGGCTGAAGCTCCTAAAAGACTGAGCTGAGGAGAGCCTAACCCTCCTCTGTAACCTCTGGTGTGACCAGCTTGGGATTCTTTGGGAAGACTTTCCATAAAGCTGTCAAGTTACTAGCAATATTATGTCAGTTGACTTCTTTTTTAAAGCAACCCCAATTATATCATCCTCCATTTGTGTCTGTCAAACCATGTTCATGATGGGAAAGAATTGAAATTGCCACCCTTGTGCAAGGGTGAAGATTGCATGGGGGGTGGAGAAGGAATAGAAAGTTGGGTGCATGATCATGGGAAGATTTTGTGGAGATGGTGTGAACCCAAGCTCTGAATGCTTCAAATGTCAGATGCAACCAATTCAACAGAAATACACTTTTGGTCATTGGGTTGATTGCACTGGTTTGGGTTAAAGAATAAATTGTTAATTCCATGAGGTTGTCAAATTTTGAGCTCTGTAACAATCATGTTAGTCCCATAGACTTGTGCCTTGATTAATTAATTCAGCTAGTCATGACTTGACTTCACTTGATGTAAAGGTTGTATGAATCTGCATGCTACTTTCAGGAAAAAAAAGTATATTGAAAAAGACAGGGGGTTGTTCTATAAGAAGTTGCAATTCTCTTCTTTCTTCTAACTTCTCTCATAGTAGCCCGCCAGCTATGCATTATGATTTACCCGGTGTTAGGCAGTTTCCCATTTAAAAGGTTTATACATAAAATCAAACCAAGATTTGTCCCCAGACTAATCAGTATGAAGGACTCACAGGTTCATATGCATCAGAAGAAAATTCTCCATCTGCCATATTGCTGATTTTACCTGTTTTCACATCCCATGGACACCACTGTACATATTCTTCATTTGTCTACACTTAAATTTCATATAGTTGAGTTCCTTCCTTTTCTCAGAGTTTCTCTTTGTTATCCGATATGGCAAAACAGTGGCTTGCTTTGTCCTACAAAGCCTGTTGGAAAGCAGGAGCAAAATCTGGCTCCTTTTGGAGAAGCAAAAAGAAAACACAATTTGCAGTTATGACTGAAAGAACATATGTTTTGCCACATATTTCTGAGGGAGAGAATCATATGGCATGAGAGAAAGGACAAGGTGGGAGCAGATGGAACACACAAATCTATGAAGTCCTCGGTGCTCTCTGAACTTGGTGGTTTGCCTGTAGACGTTTCATTACCCAACTGGGTAACATCATCAGTACAAGTGAGTGTGGGGTTTGCTGCCTGTTTATATATAGTAGCTTGCCCTGCCACTGTTGGTGGGGGTGTGGTTTTCTCCTTGGTAGCTCCTTGACTAAGGTATTGTTTTCTGCTTGATTGTGTACTTAGTGTTAATATCTGCTTATCTGGGTGTTGGTTGCTGGAGAGGATGCGTTCTGGTCTTTTGTTTCCTTCTTTATTTTAGATTTTTTATTGTCTCTTTTGTATAGTATGGAAATATGGTTTATTTCTATATGTCTGTTTCTATGTGTCTGTTAGGAGAGCTTTAGTAGGTTTGTGTGGTACGGTAGTGCCATGTGGTTGTAATAGTCTGTTGGTTGTTTCCGATATGTTTTTGATGAATGGTAGCGTTATCCTTTTCATAGCTTGTGTTGGTTGCACTGTAGTGGGTTGTGGTCAGGCACTTTTTGATAAAATTTCATGGGTATCCATTTTGTTGGAAGATGTTGTACAGGCGGTCTGTTTCCTTTTTCTGCTGTTCTGGGTTGCTAGAGTGCATTTGTACTCGTCTGAATAATGTTCTTATACAGCTCCTCTTGTGGGAGGTTGGGTTGTTCAACAGTTCAACCCAACCTCCCACAAAAGGAGTTCAACAGTTCAACCCTGAGCTACATATATTCTCTTCTACTGGACACACAAGTCTGAAGGTTCTTCAAGGGCTTGTAGGTATGGGTGTCTGCAAGAAGGATGCAAGAGAGGGAAAGTGACAAAGCATTTGTTGTGACATCACAATACAAACTGTGCCCGATATGTACTTGTGTACATCATGACACAAATATGAAAGAGCAGATCTTGCATTGTGATGTTACCAGGCACATTTTGCCATTTTGCTGTTAACATGATTTGGAACAGGCACTTATGCTTGTATGTTTAACTCCAAATTATAGTGTAGTGTTACAACTAAACCAGCCTGCAGTTTTTGCCTGTCCGAAGAAGGCAAAAAACAAGATGCTTTACCAGGTTGGATTCAGTAAAGAAGCTGTATCACAAATGCTAATCTCCACTGTCAAATCAAAGTAGGGAATACAGCTGGGTACCCATAACCTTTTGAAATACTCCACCAAATACAGTATGTGAGCAGACAAAATGCGTGGATGGTGTTTCTGAATTTTTGCAAGGGAAGGAGAATTTTTCCAGTTCCTTAAGGCAGGATTCCTATTGGTAATGACAATGGTCTTGCTACTTGAAAATGGCAAATAGGAGTTCCCTCATGGGGCCTTCCCTATGGATTTAAGCATGGGCAGCCAGAGAGGGCCTGGAAAAATAGCATGCAATGAAATATAGCTCTTTGCAACATATAATGACATAAATGCAAGAAGGCCACTCTGCTTGACAGAACTGCCCCAAAACTTCCTTCTCCTTTGAAAGAATTTCTGAAACAAATTTTCTTTCACCAGGATGAATGAGAACTGATAGGAAGTAATGGAAAATTTATCTGATCTACTTACTAAAAGAGAGGTTTCTTTTGCATCATCATACCCCCCCCCTTTTGTTTTCCTTTTCTTGTTGGTTTTGAGGTAATTTAGTCCAACCTGTCCTATTTATTTTCCTTGGAAATGTATTTATATATGAATGAACATTTGCACGCTGCCTAGTTTCAGAAGCCCGAATGGTGAATAGCAGGTCCTAGGAGTGTTCCTCTTCCTCAGGCAGGACTAGACTGGGGGCCTCTTCAACTGGGACAGACCCTGAGCCTTTCATGGCTCAAATTGAGCCACAATCAAAATTAGCATATTTGCAGGAAAAAAATTCATCTGCTAATTTTCTGCCTGCTACATAGCTGCTAAATGGGACTTCTTCCCATTTAGAGAGGTGGGGGGGAGGGAGATGTCACCTATAGCCTCTGGTACTAATGAAATAACCACTTAATTACCTGCAATTGCTCTAATAATTGGTGGGCCCCTCTTTGAAAAGCAGCAGCCCTAAGGCTGCACAATTTATATCTCTTTATGGGACATAATCTTCTGAACACAACACATTTCAACTACCGGTTTTGTACTAAGGAGCACTGTGGTTGAATATAGTAAAATTGTAGGCTGTCCTGACGAGTGTGTTTGACTAGTGCCTGTTCATTCTAAGCAGTGTTGTTATTGAAAGTTATGAAATAGGTTCTTAATTAAAGTATGCACCATCACAACCTGAACCATAGCCCTATATATTTGTCCCCTAGATCAGGGTTCCTCAATCTCAGCAACTTTAAGATGGGTGGACTTCAACTCCCAGAATTCCCCAAGTCCACCCATCTTAAAGTTGCTGAGGTTGAGGAACCCTGCCCTAGATGACCTAGAATGTAAGACCAGTTTGGCTAAACGACTACAGTAAGCAAATCCATAAAATTAGACTGCAGTCCTAAACACTCATCCTGAAAACTAGGCCTTCTGAATGTGTGGGCTTTATTTTTAAGTCACCATACTTAGGGATGCCTTTTAAAAGCTTTGTGTTCAAGGCTCACAGAAATCCAATAAAAATTAAAACCCACAGTTTAAAACACAAAACCTCCTAACAAATATTTTCTCAAGAGATATGCAGAGATGTGCAACCTAACATTAGTTCCACTTGCTCCCTGGAGAAAAAGTCACAATTCTTTGTTCCTTATCTCTCATTCTGCCAAGTGTCTTTCCCACCAGAATTAAGCTGTTCCCCTTTATACATTCTAGGACAGTGCATCTTCTAGGACAGATGAATTAATCAATAATTTAAAGCATGAAAAGATCATCTGTTCCTTTCAGAAAATTGATGACTGCTGGGCAATGGATGAATGTTAGGATAGTGGTGGCCAGCTCCAGGTCTAACCTATTCACACTTGAACAATACCACTGCATATTCTGCCTGATTGCAACAGTGTGTGCAAGAAGGTCAAAAAAGTCACAATGGCAGCCCCAACTATGCAATCACAGTCCCGCCCCTTTTTATAGGCATGGTGCTCATTGAAAAAGGGGTGGGGATTCAATTCCACATTGTGGTGCCAGCTTGACTTTTTTGACACCACCCTCCCCCCCTTTGCAGAGAGCTGATTAAGAATCCTGAAAAAGCGAGCCACTCACTTGAATGGGGAGAATGTAGTAAGTAGTGTTCCAGACTTCCAATAAATATGCATGAATTGGGGAAGGCTGGCTAGGTTTTTTTTTTTCCCTTATGATCCGGTTCTCCTTCTACATGTGTCTGTCCCCAAAAATTGTGTGAAAAAGGATCTCTTGTTCCTTTTGAAATTTGGAGTGCTGTTCTTGTATAGTTAATGATAAAATTAGCCAATGCATAGCCCTTTTTTTCCCATGAAGATGGCCACATTTTCCCTTAAGCCCAGCTAGATAGGATGACATTCCAGCATAAATCCTTCTCAGCCTCTCTCCGTATTGAGTGAGGAGGCGTGGGGTGAGAAGAAGAAGAATGCCTTTTCTTCCCTTGACCATTGCTGTTGAGGACATCCTCAGCTGAAAATAATACCTCTACTATTTATGCACGTGGTCCTGTCATGACCTCGTCGGCTAGGATATATTAAGCGAACTTCTCTGGTGTTTTCTTTTCTCCCTGATGGCGGCTACGGGCATTATGACACGATGATGGCTTTTGAAGGAGCCGTGTGTCAGTGTAAGAGACTAAAATGCTTCTCTGAACTTTTGGAAGGGAATGCTGGTTGAAGCACTGTTTTCTCTGCTTTAATCAAAATCCTGGGGAAAATACAAGGATGGCAAATTTTAGACGGACATTTCTTCCTTTGAAAGTTGTCAGTTAATGAGTTTCGCAGAAGGCAGTTTGGAGCTCAGGTGTCAGCATTGTAGATTTATCTCAATGCACAACAGATCTTATGGGGTTAATTTGTGGAGTCAAATCGTATTACTGCATTGAAAAAAAAGAGAGATTAGAAAGAGAGATATGAATAATATTCTTTAATGATTCCAGACAATTATAGCATGTTGAATGGCTGCAATCAATTCCATTTTGTTTACAGTCTAACGTAATTACAAAATACGGTTCTATTTAGAGACCAGGAGAAGAATTTGCTGCAAAAAACATACAGATTAGAACAAATAAAGTAATTCAATGCAGAATAGAGAGAATGTTACCTTTTTTTCCGAGTTTGTTTTATTAATTATTTATTCCTTTGAGAGGAACGTGCATTTCTCTGGCTATCTCTAGCAGGGCCTGGGTCCCCAAGATGGTTTTCCAGGGTAACAAATATATCCTCTGAAAAAATTTTATTTTTAAAGAGTCTGGTAATTTAAAAGAAAAGAAAGGGAAGGTAATAAGGTGCAAAATGAAGCAATGGCCTCAAGCATAACTGGATTTCAAACCATGTCTTTGGGCTCCACATAGACTTCAGAAGCATTCTTAGAATATAACACAGTGCAACAATTATAGCCTATTGCTTTGTTTTCCTGGGATATGGATGTTTTGCAACCGATTGCATCCTCCATGATAGTCATTACTTCACATAAGTGTTTGCCACATCTGCACAGAATTCCAAGTGTGCCAACTGGCTCAAAAAGATTGAGGACCCCTGAAGTAGGGAACTATTTCATGTTAAAGACTATATGATTTCAAACATAAATTAGCAACTAGCAATTAGAATTCCCTGTGCCAACTCAGACTGAGATTGACCCCTCTTTTAATAGATGTGTTTGTGTGCAAGAGTTTTGCCTGCAAAGAAAATATTTCCAGCCATGCGTAATTGGGTTTGGATTGTATTGCTGCTTGAACAAACTATTGGGGCAGCTTTTCACAAACCAGGGCTTTCCAGATGTACTGAATTTCAGTTTCCAAGATTTATAATCCAATAATCTGAGGGGCATCAAATTGGGGAAGTCTGGTTTGGAAACGCACTGCAGCATCCCAGAACAGCAGAAAAGGGAAACAGACCACCTATACAACATCTTCCAACAAAATGTATACCCACGCAATTTTATCAAAAAATGCCTGATCACTCAACCCACTACAGCACAGACAACACAAGCTATGAAAAGGATTAACACTACCATACATCAAAAACGTCTCAGAAACAACCAACAGACTATTACAACCACACTGCACTACCGTAGCACACAAACCAACTAAAGCCCTCCTAAACATCTTAAGTAAACCAAAAGATCCAGTAGCCCAAGAAGAAAAAAATGAGAGTCACCTACAACATGCAGTGTAAGGACTGTAACAGCCACTGTGTAAGACAGGCAGAGCGCATCCATGAACACCAGCTAGCGGTCAGAAGACACAATGAAAATTCCTTAATCTCATAACATATGGACAGACTCAACCATAGTTTCAGCTGGGAAACTGTGAGCATCCTAGACCAAGCTAAATCCAAAAATGCTAGGGAATTCCTGGAAGCTTGGCACTTAGACACATCAGCCATCAATAGACATATAGAGATAAACCACATTTACACAGCATTCAAAAGAGACAATAAGAAAGCTAAGGAAACAAAAAAACCAGAACATATCTTCTCCAGCAACCTACAACCAGATTAGCAGGGATTAACACCAGACAAACAATCAAGCAGACAAACAATGAAGCAGAAAACAATACCCTAATCAAGGAACTGTCAGGGGCAAACTACTGTATGTAACCAAGGAGCAATACTCCCACACTCACTAGCACTGATGATGTTACCTAGTTGGGTAATGAAACGTCTGCAATCAAACAACCAAGCTCAGAGAGCACCAAGGAGTCCACATCTTTTTTCTATTTCATAGGGGAACCTATAAGTATCATCTCAATGTCATTTGGATAATGTATTTAATTTGGCACAGCAAATTCTTCAAACTACTCCTACTTATGTAGTGATTCTTAGTTGCTTGATTAGTACACATAGATTATAAATATCAAAGACTGAATAATTCTAAAGGGAAAGTTCACTTTAGCAGTTGACAAATAAAGATGTTGCCTTATCTTTTTTGACAACTTTCTAGCTGAAAGGCAACATGAAAGAGAATGTTGATAGTGCTGTTTAGAAGAGTCTTTCTTAGTAGTAGAATGTCTATCACATAACATTTTATCATTAGTCTTGGATGGAGTTGCACTTCCCCATTCAAGACTGGTGTGCAGCTTGGGGATCACTGAAAGAGCAGGTGGCAGCTGGGGCAGGAAGGCCTTTGCACAAGTACATATTATGGATCAGTTTTGCTCTTTCCTTGATGGGGAGGCCCTGGAGACTGTCAGTCATATCGTAGTCGCCTCATGATTGGACTACTGCAATGTGTTCTACATGGAGCTGCCCTTGAAGACTATCCAGACGCTACAGCTGGTACAAAGCAGTAATGTGCATTTTATGTTCCACCTGTGTGTCACCACTGCTATGTGAGCTGCATTGGTTGTCAGTTGGCTTCAAGGTGATTGTCATCACCTATAAATTTGTTACCTCTAAAATCATGGCATAGGGCCTGGCTATCTGAGGCATAGGGCCTTTCTCCACTTGTTTCCACCTGCCTGGTATGTTCGCACAGAATGGATGCACACCAGGTCCCCTCTATTAAATGTTGCCATCTTGTGGGACTGAGGAAGCATTCCTTCTCTGTCATTGTCCCCACCCTCTGGAAAACAACATCCCCCCCAGAGACACAAATAGTGCCTACTCTTCTGGAAAGCTCTTAAAACCTGACTCTGTTCCCAGCCTGGGGTTAATGTGTGTATTGTTGTATTTATTGGGCCTCTGAGGTATCTTTACTGCTTGTTTTACTGGTTGTTTTACTGTAGCCCAGGCTGCCTATTTATGTGTATTTAATTGTTTTAATTTTTTAAAATTGTTTTCTGGATTTTGTAAGCTGCCCAGAGTCTAATGGAATGGGTAGCTATAACTACTACTGCAATGCGCTCTACATGGGGCTACCGTTGAAGAGTATCCAGAAGCTTCAGCTGGTCCAGAATGCAGCTGCGCGAGCTATTTTTGGGGCCCGAAAAAGGACCCACATGACACTGTTGCTCCATGAGCTGCATTGGGTACTGGTTTGCTTCTGGGTCCAATTCAAGGTGTTGGTTATCACCTTTAAAGTCCTACATGGCATGAGACCAGGTTACCTGAGGAACCACCTCTTCCCCACGACTTCAACCCGTCCTACCCAATCACACAGAGGGGGCAAGCTCTGGATCCCCTCGGCAAAAGAACTCCGACTAGCAGGGTCCAAAAGGCAGGCCTTCTCTGCTGTAGCCCCCACCCTTTGGAATATCTTGCCCCCGGAGGTGAGATTGGCCCCCTCACTCCTGGCCTTTCGAAGGGATCTGAAGACCTGGCTCTGCCATCTGGCTTGGGGTGGCGAGGGAAGTCATCAAGTGTGGGGGATGGCTAGCCTCTTAGAGGCCTGGCGTTGCTGCCCTGAACCACTGGCCTCCTGGACTTTTTCCTTCATCTTTTGTAACTGTGTATATAGGCTTTTAATTGTATACTTATTTATTATTTTTAATGAGTTGTGCACCACCCAGAGTCCCCCATTGGGGGAGATGGGCAGGGACAAATTAAATAAATAAATAAATAAATAAATAAATAAATAAATAACAAATTTAATAGAGGAAAGGAAATTAACATTTTAAAAAATGTTCTCATAAAATCCTAGAGTTGAAAAACAGAAATATGGCATCTCGACCTAGCAGATGACTTCATGGATCAGTAATTGCACTGACAGTAGAAAGAAAAAGTGCTCATCTTTGTATTAATAATAGTTTTGCTGTTATTAGTGATCAAGTTAGTATTATATATTTTTCTTAAAAACAAGGTATGAGAATATTACACGCCTGGTTTGTTAGTTTTGTCTTAGCAAACTCTGAAGGAAGGGGATTCCGCAACCTCTTTCTATCATTGAACTCTTATTATAGACAGGAAAATCTTCTAAACTTTTGTCTAATTATATAACTTTCAAACATAATTGATGAATCAGTTAACATAAATATTAAGATAGTATTTATTTAATGAACATAAAAGAAGATCATGTGTTTAGGTATTTTTTAATAAATGTATTTATATACCATTTCTTTTTTTTTAAAGATAATTACAGTAATTATAAAAGCATAAGATGAAAACAAAATAATAACAGAATAAAAGTAATCCACAAAAGGGTAAATGTTAAGGGAGATTAACAGCTGGGGAAGATAAATACAAAAAGATTCCTAAAACACATCAGCATTAAAGTCTGGCGTACCACAGAGTTGAGGTCAGTCCACAGGGCAAGTGAAAACTCATCATGAATGAAGAGACATGAACTATATTTTAGTCTATGCCGTTCTTCCCTCTCAGAGAGTGAGAAAAGTGAAAGGTTCTGAACCAACTCTTCCTAGTTCAAATCCCAATATATTATTAAATGTAACATGCTAACTGTCATCATGTTATATGTATACACTACCATCTATGAAAGTTTTTGTCATGGAAAAAGAGTGCCCAAATATGAGATGAGAGTTTGTTTCTCTTTACTATCACCCATTTTGCAGATAAAAGTCCTGAGACAAGGAAAATTGAAACACATATACTTGTTTCTCCCATAATAGAAGGTCAATTCACATCCTCTTTGAGAGCTTCTCATTGTCATCCTTTTGATTAGCCAGCAACTATAATATTAAATTAAATTGGACTTTGGACTATTCTTCCTAGATCAGGCAGCCCCTTATAAATGAGACCATCTTTCCCAGTTTCCATCATCACAGCCAACATGGCCATTAACCTTTGGAAATTTTAGTCCAACCCATTTGGAGGGTGTCAGGTTGGAAACGATTGAAGTAGTTAAATAATTTATTGGTTATGAAGCCCATCCCATATATATTGCCATAATTAAGAGTTGCTTGCAGTATATGCTAAGAACATCAAAGGAAGGGAACTGCTCCAATTATCGAGTGACTAAAATCATTTTAAAGCTGTAATTAATAAATTAGCTGAATGAAAGCAATAAAAACTCATTGTAAGAAACTTAAGGATTTCTTACAACAAACAATTCTTACAAGTAATGATCCACATTTTCTCCATTAAGAAGCTCAAGACATTAAGGTGACAAGCAATATATTTTGTAAAACAACAGGGATTTAAGAGGCAGACATGTACAGATGTTGAGTTTTCCATACATTTTTGTGGTCACAGAGCAATGTTTGAAGATATATGTGTGAGGTCATTTGAATGCACTCAGCAATTGGTCCTCCTTACGCACATGAAACCATCTGGTGGTCAGATGTGGATGGCAGGTAGATGGATTTGCTTTTCACTGTGGAATCACTGAGAAATGAAAATGTCAAGTACCCTAACTGGGGGGAGGGGGAGGGAGCAGAGATGGTAATTACCCACCACCTAGCATAGCAGCGTCTGCTTAGCTCAGTGTTGTCCAAACTTGGCCACTTTAAGATGAGTGGACTTCAACTCCCAGAATTCCCCAGCCAGCATGGCTGGCTGGGGAATTCTGGGAGTTGAAGTCCACTCATCTTAAAGTGGCCAAGTTTGGACAACACTGGCTTAGCTGTTCTCAGAAAAGTAATCCAGTAAATGGAGTATGCGGTTACAGGCACTGTCATATTTCTTCTCTTCTCTTCTCTTTCTTTCTTTTCATTTTGCGCAGAGGAAAGTACATGCCAAGCCCTCACTGGAGAAGTTAAAAACAGTGATTTTTGAGTATCTACTCCTAGTGATCCACATAACTTAGAAGACCAGTCATTAGAGTAATTACTTTAAAGTCAGTTAGCTCAAAGTTCTCAAGAACCGTGTTGAATTTCTTGATGTATGTGTGTAAAGAATCCTGTTTTCATTTGTTATTTTAAAGCTTGGCTGAAAATCTTTAAAACAGCTCTTTTGACAGTGGTTTGAAACTATAAGTTAGAGCTGCATGGAGTACCTATCCCAGGCCCCACCAATGCGCCTTCCAAGACCCCGTCTCTGATGGAAAGTGTTGGCTGATACGTCAGTCTTCTTTTGGGCACAATTCTTCAAAGATGATGGTGATGGATCACTCTAACAGCACTTTTCCCTCTTCAACACTGTAACTCATGTTTTCTTAGCCTGACACTGACGAGATGAATTGGTCTCAGCTCCCAAAATGCCTTGCCAGCTGAGAATGGTAGAGGTTGTAGTCTAATATATTTACAGTACATCAGGTTGTGGAAGGTTACTTGAACCCATTGGGGGTGGCGGTCCTGGTAGAAATTCTTACCCAGTAAAAAATGCTTTAAGATGAAAGCTGTCGCATCTGTAGGGGGTGGATGTGCGGTGGTTGGTAAAGGAGAAATCAGACTGACTAAAGCAGTATTGTGGCACTATGATACACATCCCCCTCTTTTTCTGTGTGTGTTGGGATGTTACCTGGATGCCCCAAAAGGTTTATTATTATTGTGGAGCACTGCAACCTTACTTTTGTCAGTCTGATGAAATCAGAGAGAGAGTGCAGATGCCGCTGGGTGAAAGGTTATGGGCCTTTCTATTTCACTTCTTCATGCCTAAACAGTTCTCTGAAAAGACAAACTTGAACTCTCACATACCTCATTTCCTTGGATTATTTGGAATGGTACGTTGGTCCCCAAAGCCACCGATGTTCCTTATCCTCTCAGCATGCATTCTCATGAAACATTTTAGTACACTGAGATACTTAAGATACTGGTGGCTGTAACGTGGGTGTCAGGAATCACATATTCATATATTCTTGTCAGCATGTGCTTCAAATCCTATATAAATATATACTTTTGTGATTATTTTTTTTTTAATATCATCACAAGAAGAATGAAAGTGTGATTTCTGGATGAAGCAAGTTTGTCCTACATGTTTGATTTCACATAAAGACTTTCATCCTCAAGCTATTTTCCCAGCAGTAACTCCTACTGATTTTAACAGAGTAAATTTTTAACTATTTATTTATTCATGTAATCATTTCTACACTGCTCTATGCCCAAAGACTTAGGGAGGTTGAATAAGCTTTTATTATTCTAATAATAATTTATTTATTTGATTTGATTTGGTGCTACCTGCCTCCAGAGCAACTCTGGGTAGCTCACAGAACAACAATAATTAATACAATAATAAACTTTTATCAAGGCATTGTACTGATCAAAGGAAATATACAATAATTAAAAAATTCCATCCAAGGAAATTAGTTCACAGTGCCACAACCAATACTTAGAATTAAAACAAATGAAACACAAGAATGATGCATATTTAAAGGAATGCCCTACATTAGTGTAGAGCAAGCATATGTTCATTACTAATAGTAACCTGAAGATGACTTAAGATGGGAAAAATTACAATTGTCTTTGCAGGGAGAATTTCAGGAATTAATTTTACCTAGAATGTTATTTCTGTTTCAAACGATACCTGTTATGACAACTGGTGCTCCATTTAAACAATGGCATAAAGATATATCTAAATTTGTGTGGCAAGGTAAAAAACCAAGAATTAAGTATAACATTTTACAAGATGCTAAAGAAAGAGGAGGTTTATGTCTCCCTAATTTGATGGTGTACTTTGCAGCTTGTTGTTTGGTTTGGATGAAAGAGTGGGTGACTTTGAGAAATAGGAGATTAGTGGAACTAGAGGGGCATGCCTAAAGTTTGGCTGGCACAGCTATTTAGGGTATGATAAAGTTAAAGTTAATGTACATTTAAAAATCATTTTATTAGATGTGCCATATTGAGAATCTGGAACAGATATAAATCTACATTGTCTCTGAAGGTTCCTTTATGGCTGTCACCACAAGAAGCTTTTTATAGAAGAGAAATGATAACTAAAAATAAATGGTATTGGAATTTTCTCAAAAGGATTTTAAATTAAAGACAAGAGAAGAATTGATATCAGGAAGGATACACGTGTCAATGGTTTTCTTATGTACAATTACAAGAAACATTTAAAATAGATAAAAGGATTTATGGTTTTGAATATGGTACGACTGAATTTGAAGCAGAATTATGTACATTGTATTGCAAAGATGTATAAACTTTTATTGAAACTAGAGACAGAAGATGAACAAGTTAAGGATTGTATGGTAAAATGGGCTAAAATCTTTGGCTACAATGTACAGATGGAACAATGGGAAAATATGTGGTAGAAAGGTCTGAAATTTACATTGTATTATAACCTTAAATAGAATTTTTATAAAATGATGTATCATTGGTTCTTGTTGCCAGAAAAAATATCTAACATGTATAAAAGTACTTTGAATGTATGCTGGAAATGTGAATAACAAGAAGGGACATTTTATCATCTCTGGTGGACTTGTAAAAAAGCAAAAACATTTTGCAGTGAGATACATATTTGTATACAGAAGATTTTAAAGATTAATATTCAGTCAAAACCAGAGGCTTTCCTTTTGGGTTTGATGGACAGACAGTTGGAAAAAACTCATGGAACTTTGTTTTTATATATGATAACAGCAGCAAGGCTTTTATATGCACAGAGGTGGAAAGATAAGTTACTACCTACAGTGGAGGAATGGATGGTGAAGCTGATGGAGTTGGCTGAGATGGCAAAATTGATGGCTTTGATTCAAGATAAGATGGTGTGTAATTTTAATGCTAACTGGAAACCTTTTTTGGACTTTTTTCAGAAAATAGAAAAAATGAAATTATGTTGTATGGATTTCATGATTAGAAACAATATGGGTTAATAGAAATAGTGGAAGTTGTGTTTTAAATTTAGAGTAAGATTTTGATGTATATCATTACTTATATCAGTTGCAAGGAGGGTTGGAAGTCAGTTCTTTTTTTCCTTTGTTTTTTTCTCTCTTCTTCTTTTCTTTTTTGCACTTTTGAAGTTTACTATTTTCTCTTTTTTCAATTTTCTTCTTCGTCTTCTTCCTCTTAATATTAATTTTTGTTAGTTTTTACTGTGCCTTTTTAAAAAATTCACAGTCATTATAAAAAAAACTAACTTGAAAATTACCAACCTTAATAAGATCAGAGTAAAATTAACCAGCCCTTCACTAAACCAGTAATCAAATAAAAAGATATTTAAATCCATTTTAAAAGCTATCAAACATTCACTGAGATGAAGGGGAGCTGATTTCAGAGTCAGAGACCCAGGTCCCTGAAAGCCTAGAGTCTGCAGACTGGGACCCTCAAATGGGAAACTGAAGAAGAACAACCCTGCCCAGAGGAACAAGAGGACTGTAGGAGAAAATAGGGGCAGAAAAATACTGGGGAGCTGGGACTGGAGGGCTGCAAACACATATACCAGCAGTTTAAACTGGTCTCTGCTTTGAAGGGGGAGCCAGTGAAGAGCTTGTGATGTAACAGAACATGGAAATAACATGGAGGATGCAGAACCACTCAGACGGGATACTCTGACTAGGATCTGGAGATGGATGGTGTAATGGAATGTGAGAATGTCCTTGGAAGATGGGGGAGTTGAGGAAGAGATGCTGCCTAGGGAACTATCAGATAAAAAGGAGAGGATCCGGCAACTGAGTAACAGGCAGAGAAAGAAACTTAGAAAGGACCCATCCTAACTAATCAGGCCATAAAAAGGGACAGTGGGAGATTTGTACTTTCAGACTTGGAAGATTCTGTTAATGTAGCCTAACAATAAAGTAGAAGTAGCTCATCTGGTTGTGTCTCCTGTCTGGTTTACCTGGTAAAGCTGACATCAATCTTGCAAGTCTTCCCCCCATCTTCCAAGGACATTCTCACATTCTATTACAGAGGGGGAATTGGGAATACAGGTAGTCATCAGTTAACAATGCAATTGGGACAAGAATTGCTGTTGCTAAGCAATGCAGTTGTGACTGTGCAGCTTAGCAACAGAAATTCCAGCATTCCTGGTTGCCACTGTGAAGTGAATCACTGTGGGTCATTTTCGAAGGATGTCACATGGTTGCCATGTGCGATCCGCCTGCTGGCTTCCCCATTGACTTTGCTTGTCAGAAACTGGCAAAAAGGTTGCAAATGGTGACCATGTGACCACGGGGACACTGGGATGGACGAAACTTTGAGGACCAGTTGTAAGTACCCCTCGTTCAGCACTGTCGCAAGTTCGAACAATCACTGAACAAGTGGTCATTAAGCGAGGACCACCTGTACCTGTCAAGAGACTAGTGCAGTAATCTAAGTGTGGAAACACTAAAGCATTCTATTCTGCCAAGAAGTTCATGGGGTAATAATTTGGGCCAGTCATTGTTTGAATCTTGCCTACTTAAAGGGATTATCCAACCTGTACTCCCAGCCTTGTCCAAGCTAACAATACCACTCCAGCAAATTAGCTCCTATTTTGAAAAAAGGGCTAGAACTCTACCCTTGTATGCTGCTCCCTTCCTCTGCTCTCACCAGCTTTTTCATAGGCTGACAGGGCCAATATGCACCCTTGAGTCTTTCTGACTACCAAGGAGAATCATCTCATGCTCCCTTCCCCTAGTTAGGAGTTCAGCACTTTAAAAGGGAAAACTATCCCACTGGAGGCAAAGTGTGTGTGTGTGTGTGTGTGTGTGTATGTGTGTATTTTCAGGATGCCAGTGACCACAGCAAAATATGTGCGGTGGGGATGGGGAACCATGGAAAATGGGAACTGGGACAGATTGTTTTTCCCTGACTGCCTGGATATTCTTCTGCATTCTCAGATTGTTAAAATATTGCTTGCTTGTAGTCTGCATTTCGAGTTTGCTTTGAAGAAAGCCAACAAAAAGGAACCAAAAAAGGAACCACATGCTTTTTGCAAGAGTTAGCCCTAAAGACCAACAGCATGTTGGTTTCTTTTGAATGTTTCTTAGCACAAAATAAACTCACAACTCAGACAGAGACATTTGGGTCCCTGAGATAGAGCATCTTAGCAACATTTCTCCCAGATTGTAAAAGTAAACGTAACAATTAACAATGTGTTGCACAATGTATCCCTAACTCTGTTAAGGTAGCTTTCCTCATTTATTTTATATTTCCCTCCCACTTCTAATCCTTGAGTGGTTCCAGAAATGTCTAAACATGTATTGACAGCCAAATAAATTTAAGTGGAAAATATTATTGGCATTTAAATACCAAAACAACAGATGATAAAACCAGAACAAAGCAAGAATGAAAAACCAATTCAAAACAACACAAAAAAAACAGAACAAATTAAAAGATTTTCACACAGGAGGGGGGAATGGCAAACTTTTTGGGCCTGTGGCAATGGACTTTAAAACATGGGTAGGACTAGGACAAAACAGTAGATAGAAGCAGTACAAAAACAAAACATTTCAAAAGAACACTTAACTGATGAATATTAGACAAATTCTACCACTGAAACTAAGGAGTGGGTCCCAGGGGCCACACAAGATTATTATAGGAATGTGTGGTTCATGGGCCACAGGTTGCTCACAGCTAATGTAAGGCCTTGCATCACCATACAAATTGCCTAAGAAAGCAGTCCAAGGTTGTTTGCTGTGGTTAATATACAACTTTCTCCTAAGTTGAAGCAAGTAGAGAAAAATGTAGTCTACCCATCTTTATGGCTAGTTTGTCCTGTTGTCTCACATGGTTGCAGCCTCAATATAGGAAGTCAGAAGAGGCGTTGTCCAGCTGGTCTTCAATTCACTTGTGGAATCTTTTATGGCGTAAACATTTATATTGTTGTATGTTTAACTGGCTTGCAAGTGGCCTGCTTTATTTAAAGCATTCACAGACCTGTTTTTGCTGCATATGTACACAAAGCTGAAATTAACATTCCCATGGTGCATATCAAGTGCAAAGCTGTGAATGAAGAGGGAAGGAGTCCTCTTAGGGTAGCAGCTTTGAAGTTTGAGCTGAGCCACAACACTGACCCATCTCTACTGACAACTCATTTGAGCAGACTTATGTCTGATGACTTATTTATAATTTCATCAGAAAAAGCTTTTCTCTTGACAGAGTGTGCTTTAGCTCATGGTTGCTCTGTCCTCACCCCAGCCACACTGCTAAACAATTTATCAAGAATATGTCTTGTACAAAATTAGCCAAGGACCAATCAAATGATGTGACCCTATGGGATGAAAATGATAAGTTACAGCTTAGTGAATTGACCTAAGCTTGATATAATCTAGGCAGACTTTCCCAACCTTGCGCCCTCCATCATCCTTAGCAAGCCCAGCCAGTACCTGAGGTGCCTGATATCCCTCAGATCCTTAGATATAGCCCCTAGAGATCGCTGAGGTTTGCTATTGGGACTGAAAGGGACAGGGGTAGGATCAAAAACCCAAGATGGCAGCTGCACCCGTATGATTGAAGCTCTACCCCTTTTTACATGCCTTGCAGGGCATGATTTTGACTTTCTGACTCCTCCTGCAGACACCTCTGGAACAGGAAAGTGATCAAATACATGACTGGAAAATAATCATATAAACTGTTGAATTTTAACTAAAAAACAAACATCGAGTGATGTGGAAGTAAGAGACCAGAAAAGTAAATATACTTTCTCCAGATGTGTTGGATTACAACTACCAGAATTCCCATCCAGTGTGCCCAATGCAAAAATCCTTGTATCTTGATCTTTAGAGTCTTGTAGCAAGGAGTTGGTGCTTTATTTCATGATGGCTGTTGCAAATGTGTCTTTCCACACAACTCCTTTGTAACATTTTTATCAATTGCATTCATAATTTTAATTGGCTTTCTTTGTCTTTTAAATATTAAAAGACAATATTTAGAAGACAAAGAAAACCTTTGTCAAACAATGTATCCGGCCAGGGAACCTTGGTTATTTGAGCTGATCAGAAGTATAATAAACAGAGAGAAACATATCTACACAGCTCAGGCATGACCTACAGCTTAATAATAAAAGGTAATATAAAATCCCCAGCCATACTGCAGTGACTTTATCACTTTGCCCCCTCATCTCAGCAGGGGTTTCTATGGACTGCCCAACTCAAGAAACAAGGAATGGAGCTGCATTCCTTTAATTCTGGTTTTCTAAGCTTGAATTAATCCTATTGAGCCACTTGAAAAACGTCAGTGGAATTTGTACAGAAAGTGAGGAATTAAAAATGCAGAGCGATCTGCAGATTCACAACTCAATAAAGGGCAAATTCCATTGATGCGGTTTATCATCTCTGATTTTTGTTGAAGTAGAATGGTACCATCATACTTAAGAAGCAAAACATGAGAAACACATGCTTGCAAGAATCATTAAAGGTATGTGTACAGTCAAAAAGATTGGGGAAGGCAGTTGTAGCATTTGTTTATTTTTCACATTTCTATCTTGCCACAATCAGAGACTCTCAGTGGCTTACGCAGAATGTAAAAACCAATCAAAACCATCACCAATTAAAAACCAATCCATTCAATAGGTGGATTGATAATTATTACAATAATTTTCTTGGCTGCTGTATATATTTATTTTTGCATTGTTTTTAATTGTTTTAGAATTTTTCATGCCCAGAGTCACTTGGTTGAGATGGGTGGCTATAGAAATAAAATAAAATAAAATAACATAAAACATCCAGGGTACAAACTTTCTTCAAAACAATAAAACAGCACCAATCAGACATAAGAATATAAACAATAAAAACAGAAGTTAAAAATGGCATGATAAAATGATAACATCAAGAGAAGGCTCTCTGAAATTACTCCAGCTTTAATAACTTCTGGAATATCAACAAGGAGGGTGGCTAGTCCAATCTCTACTACAGGTCTATTTAGTCTTACTACAAGAATGCCTTGCATACAGGCAGACCTTCTCAAATGTGGTTAATCTATCTCTGGCTGAATTCACATTTGTAGGGTGCTGGTCACTGCCAGCACTAAAAGAACTGTCTGGATTTCTATCACCATCAGGAACTGCTGTCGCATGTTTTATAGCTACAGCTGGATGGTGAATAATAATAATAATAATAATAATAATAATAATAATAATTATTATTATTATTATTATTATTATTATTATTATTTTAAACAATGAAGAAGCTAAAGTTCTCTGGGACTTTAGAATTCAAACAGGCAAGCACCTGCCACACAACACCCCAGACTTAACAATTGTTGATAAGAAAGACAAAAAAGTCTGGATAGTGGACACTGCAATACCCAGAGAAAGCAGAATAGAAGAGAAAGAAATGGAGAAAAATCACAAAATATAAAGACCTGCAAATAGAAGTAGAATGACTATGGAAAAAGAAAGCAAAGATAGTACCAATAGTAATAGGCACCTTAGGTGCAATTCCAAAACATCTGGAGCACCACTTGAACACCATTAGCATTGACAAAATCACCATCAGTCAATTGCAAAAGGCAGCTTTACTTGGAACAGCTTACATCCTGTGACGATACCTTTAACACCATCAAACAACATCTGCCTATCCCAGGTCCTTGGGAAGGACTTGATAGGTAGATAAAAATGCCAAATCCAGTCTAAACATCTGGCTGACTATGCGACCGACCATAATAATAATACAAATGGAACTTTCCTAACAGCTATTTTATTCTACAATAAATATATAGTTGCCGTTGTCTAGACGTTGTTCCCTAAGGCAGTGCCTCCCTTGTGGGGAAATAATATTTTCCTAGGTTTTAAATAGTATACTTTGTCATTACTTCTCCCAGCTTATATATGTACCAGTTTGAAATATTATGTTGAATGGGAGTGGGCATCTTTTGGCTAATGCCTGTGGCATCAATGCTCGTGTAAAAAGATGGAAAGCCGACCAGATACCTTTAGAAGTGTTGGATTTCATCTCCCGGAATCCAAAGCACCATAGCTCAAAACTCCAGGAACTGAAGTTCAACATATCTGAGAGGAACTAGGCTTGGAGAGGCTAGTTAAGACCTCAGTATAATAATTCATTGTAATACAATAATTCTGAAACAAGATTACATTTTCTAAGCTTTTGATTAGGGCTTTGCAGCTGAGACCTATCCTCTCTAGATGCAGATCAGCTTCAGCCATGACGCTGAGAACTGTGTGAACTCAGTCAGTAGGAAGCACAACTTGGTTGTTAGTGTAGTCCAAGGGTCATTATGTTAACACATCAATACTGTAAACATCCTGGTTCAGTGGATCCCATCTACAATGGCTGCAATCTATGTTTATTGGCACGTTGTTTGCATAACCAGAATCTGCTAGAATGAAAAAGGGGGGAAAGCACCCTCATCAATGATTTGGAATTTATGACAGTTTCTTTCCATTTCATTTAACAATGGAATAATATTAAATTTCAGCTAATTTATTCGTTTAATAAAGTACTTATCAGGAGGAATAATAAAATGCTACTTAAGTGTAAGTGAGAATTTAAACTGTGGAAGATTGTCTTCCTGATCAAACTTAAGTGCTGAGACGTCTGCAATTCAAACTGTTGTTTATAACTAAATATTTATTAATTTTGTTACAGACATTTTATAAACTGCTTTGAACATACACTGAACATAGACTGAACATATAATAACGTATCTATGCTATTAAGATAGGAATGCAAAAAGTGAATCCTGCCACTGCCCCTTTTATATCCCCTATAAAGCTCTAGGAGGTTAAAAGGTTGGCAGTTTTGTATTTTTTGGAGTCTGGAGGAATTAAGGAGTAATTGGGGTAAAAAGGTGTTCTTTCTTAACAGGCTAGCATTTATCTGAGTCCCAAGATTTGCAACTGAGTCTGTTAATAACCCATTTATTTTTGTTTTGTTTTGTTTATTTTGTTTTTCATATTTTAAAAATTCTATTCTACCTTTGTAATGCATATTAATCATTCAGAGCAGTTAACAGCATTTAAGAGCAATACACATTTTCAAATGTTTAAAGGACAAAACATTCACAAAGTTATCTAATAATAAGTATAAAGTGAGTAAAAGCAAAATATATCATCTTCTAAACATTTTCTTAAAAATGAAGATCTTGATCCTTAGGCAGAACTTCAGAAGAGAGGTATTCCTGCCTGAATCCCTGAATTTAATTAATTTAATTTAATGTATTTATTTAATGAATTTATTCCTGAATTTAAGTGAGACACTGGAAAGGCTTTTCCCTTACCCTAATGAAATGTGCCTCCATCATGGATGGCACACAGAGAAGGGCCGCGTTGTCAGATCTCAGGCTGCATCCCTCAGGCATCTGAGATCTATGCTTATGGAGGTTTTAAAGGCCACTGGCAACATTTTGAATTATGCTTGGAAACTAACTGATAACCTATACAGCTTTTGCTGTATTGGTCTTAATTAATTAATTAATTCATTTACTTGACAGCACTTCTAACCCATTCCAGTCTCAAAGGACCCTGGACAACAAGAGCAAAAAATAACAGCTAAACAAACAGTATAACTGAATAAATACAATAAAACAATAAATCATAATCAGCTCAATCCAAAGACTTGTTGGAAAAGGACACTTTTTACTTGCTTTGAAAAGGAAGGTTGGATCATTAGCTACTGACAATCCCAGAAGTAATGGATTATCTGGATTCTTTTCAGTCAGGATTCAGAACAGAAATGACATTGGTTGTTTTGCTGGATGATCTTCATCAGGACCTGGATGGAAGGAGTATAGTTCTTCTGGTCCTGTTGGCTGCTTTCAATACTAGTGACCATGGTATCCTTCTGGTCTGTCCACAAGGTTTGGAGGTTGGAGGGACCAGAATAGAATTACCAGGTGAGAGTCTGCAATAAATTTAGAAAAAAATGCCAGTTCGCTACTCTTTTTGCTACTGTGTGGACTCAAACATGAGCTCTCACCAGTGCTCAGCTGCATCTTCTTCTGATCTGTTCAGTTGCTTTGTTTCCTTCAGATTCTCAGTAAACCAAAGAGCTGTATGGAATCAGGGCATCCCTGGAGCAATCTCATCTAATTCTCTGGCCAAAGATTGACCAAAGATGAGTCAGGATTGCCTGCTGGATTTCTGGATTCCCTCTGAAAACCTTCTGGATACATTAAGTGCCTGAGGCAGACTGTACTAATGGGTTCACTGTCCATGTGGAGGTTCAGGATGTCTGTGATCTGCCGTTTGACTAGGAAGTGTCCTCTATCTTCAAATCATCTGCTCCAGAGTAAATCTAGTGTGTGTGTGTTGGGGCCATCACTACCTGCAACAAGCCCATGGATGCCATGAACTCACACGCTACAGCATGCTCCCTAGGACAGAGAGATTGAAGTTACCTGCAGCTAATAGCCTTAGAACCCCAATGCCAGCTCCACAAAGAGATCCAAGAGTTCTTGGAGGGCTGCTGCTGGGCTACCTCCAGAGCAGTGCTCCCTCTCATTATGAGGGTCCCATGTCTGGTCACCGCCACAACTTTGTATGCTCCTGTCCTGGAGGGGCAAGCAGGATATGCGGGTGAGCCCCTTGGCAGTCAGCAGAGTAGAGCATGAAACTGAGCAAACTCAGGGAGGCAGTGAAGGACGGGAAGGCCTGGCGCGATATGGTTCATGGGGTCACGAAGAGTCGGACACGACTTAACGACTGAACAACAACAACAGAGTAGTGCTTGGCTCTCCAACTAGTGCCACCGGCATGTTGGAATCAGATACCTCACCCCATGGCGATAGATGAGCTCACCCAGCAGCCTCATGCAGTTGTTGAATAGGAGCCCCTTTTTCAGATTTGTCCCTTTCCCCCCCAAGAAAATATAATGACTGTATTTAAATGTCATGTGTGATTCTGCTGTACTAGTATCTTTAGATGCAGAAAAAGCTTTAAAAGCATTAAATTTCTAAAGCAACTGATGTTTAGATATGGTTTCCCAATGGATTTTGTACTGGACTGAGATTTATTATTTGCAACCTTGCACTAGAGTCATAACAAACCAAATGATTTCAGACTGCTTTGAGTTACAGCATGGAGCTGACCACTTTCACCCTTGCTTCTTAATTTAATACATGAACTTTTAGCTATTATGGTAAGGCAATCTTCGAACTCTATAGGCATTGCTTTAGCAGGGTGGGAGCACAAATTATTTCTATATGCTGGTGATATTTTAACTATTTTGGGTAAGTACTCTAGTTCCCTACCTAATTTTTTACAGGTTGTACAGTATTTTGGGAAGTACTCTGGCTATAAGATCAACTGGGACAAATCTTTAGGCTTTAACATATCAACACAGATATGTAAAAAGTTTGGCTTTGTGATTTCAGCTGAGTATATTAAATATTTGGGACTTTATATTCCTAAAAATATTTCTAAATACATGGAAATAAATATGTTGAAACTTTTAGAAAAGACTAGACAACCCATAACCCATTGGATCATCGTTTCAGAGATATTTCCTTACCTAAACAGAGAAAGAGAATGACCAAGGGCAAAAAAGCAGTGGGAGTGGAAGTGACTTATGACTTGCTGCCAGCTTCCCCATTGACTTTGCTTATGGGAAGCTGGCAGGGAGTGTCAGAAATCTTCCTTCCTTCCTTCCTTCCTTCCTTCCTTCCTTCCTTCCTTCCTTCCTTCCTTCCTTCCTTCCTTCCTTCCTTCCTTCCTTCCTTCCTTCCTCCCTCCCTCCCTCCCTCCCTCCCTCCCTCCCTCCCTCCCTCCCTCCCTTTCCACATATAATATAGGCTTGCACTATTTGCCCTCCCCATGACCCTCAGGAGGGCCCCAGTGAAGTCTCCTCCTCTTCAGCTGACCTGCCTGCCACTTTCCTGGGAGCAGGTAGAATAAAGGGAGCCATGACCATGAGGAAAACTGCAACCCCGCTCCCCATTCTGGTGTGTCCCCAAGGGACCCCTCCCTTGAAAGATGAAGAGGGCTCACCTGTTGACCGCTGGTGCCTACCAGCCAGCCCTACCTTACCAGCAGGCATCCAAGTTGCTCCCTCATCCTTCCCTCAACACCCATCACCGTTAAGAGATTTCAAATTTCTGCTTCGTTTCCAAAGCAGCCAATTGCCACTTGCCCATCGGGCCTTGCCACCAGCCAATTGGGCACAAGGGACAGAGGCAGGCGGGAAAGAGGTTAGGGACACATCCATGACAATCACATGACCTAGGCTGACTGCGATGGCGCAGCAGCACAGCAGTGCTGAAGTGGCCACAAATTTTCCAAATTTCAATGCCATGGGAGTAATGGGTCCTGGATTTTGGACACATTCTTCAAGTTAGCCCGTTTGGTACCTTGGTTCAAAAATTGTTGCCCTATGATGCACTGTTTCACCCAGTTGAAGGTTACAGACACAAGAGTTTTAGTAGTATATAGATTGAATTGGATGTTAATAGGTACATAAAAAATACATTATGTCTGTGGGGCAAAATTAATGCTTTGAAATGAATATTGTCTTTCATTTGATTTATGTTCCTAAAGGCATCCCAATGCTAATACCAGATAAATACTTTCTTCAGACTGGTAGCTTGTTTAAGAAATTTATTTGGGATAATAGTCCAATAAGTCATTCATTAGCTCAACTGAAATTATCATACAAGGGTGGATGCTTCAGTCTATTGGACTTGCAAAAATATTACTGGGCTTATATTTTATCAGCCATAAGTATGTGGAATGAAAATTTAGTAGGCTATTATCCCTTATGGGCTTTGTTGGAAAGTTATTATTTATTCCCATTATGGTCATGGCAAGTTCTTGGATCAACATACAATAGAAACGGTGTCTTATTTCTAGGAGTGTGGGCTTTGAGAAATCTTTGGACCATACCGGGGCATAGATTGGGTTTTGATAATGAGAGTTATGAACATTTAACTCTTTGCAAAAATTCTACTTTAAAAATAGGTTGTAAATTGGCTGGTGTGGGTCTTCCGGGCTGTGTGGCCGTGTTCTTGAAGTTTTGTTTCCTAACGTTTCGCCAGCACCTGTGACCGGCATCTTCAGAGTGCAGGAGCACAGACAGGAGCAGTTCTCCTGACCCACACCAGCCATTGTATGCCGGCCGTGAAAGCCTTCGGCAATAGGTTGTAAATTGTTTTATTGTAAAATATGGGTAGAAATTGGGATAGTGATTTTAAATCAATTATTATGTAGCAATTTTTAAAAGGATTTTTCTCTATTTCAAATTGAATTTGGTCTTCCTAGTTCACAATAGTGATAGTATTTTCAATTTAAGCATGTTTTAATAGCTCAATATAGTCCAGATGCTTTGGCTGTTTTGAAGACACCTGAGATGTTTCCTTATTTGATGGAATCCATGACAAAAGTTTAACCTACCACATATCTTTATCAAAAGTTCAAGAACGTTTTTAAAGTGGATGTTACCAGGATATATCAGACATGGTCTAAAGATCTGGAATCTTGGTCAATGCCCTATCAATGGCTTCATGTCCTTAAAATGTATTGATGGAACTGAAATTAAAGTTGATTCATCAAAAATTGTATCTAAAGTGTATTGGACTCCCCAAAGAATGGACATGAAAGAATGGACTTCAGATTTTCTCTGTTGAAGGTACAAAACATTTGAGAGTTAATTGACCCAAATAATATGGTCATGTGAACTTTTGGTACCGTTCCGGAATAGTATTTTAATATACATAAGTACATTTATGGGGAAATCCCTCACGTTAAAGATGTTAATATGATGCTCAATTATACACCAAAACTCTGGAATCTGATGTCTGCCGGAATTATGGTTGTACTGGGCATGGGGGGTGGGGGGTAGAATTACGTAAACTGAGAAATTGGAAAAATAAGATTATTCTAGATTGGGTCTTGGAAATGTGTAACTTTTCCAATTTGAAAAAGGTAGTATTTTCTACTAATCAAAGGAAGAAACAATAAATTCTTCTTTGATGCAGTTTTTATGATATTTTACAATAATACAGTGGTATAATTAGGTACATTTTCTTTTTTTATCTGATTATAGTATTGTATTATATGGTATTGTTTGTAAACCAGTGACTGTCTATAATCTTAACACGCACACACATACACATATATATTAGATCTTTAATTTTAACCCTAAGCCTTTATTGTTGTAATTTGTTAAGTTTTATTAAGGTCTTTAAGGGCTTGGGGGAGGGTTCTTTTTTTTTTTTTTAACTTCTTTTTACTTCTTTTCATTTAAATTTCTGTTCTTTTCTTATTTCTTGGATTGCTTAGTTTAATTTTGTCATTGTTCCATATTTTGGTACTCTTTTTATATTTTGTAATCTTCTGTGAATAAAGAACAAAGTTTGGGGGGAGGAAAGTATTACAAGATACAGCTCTCAATTATTTCTGTTGATATTTATTAGCACACACAGATACATACAGAAATCTGGAGTTACACAAAGCTTTCTACTGCACAGGATTGCCTTCTCCCTGCTCCCCGCCCCCCCGGTTCCTTCCAGCAAGGTCCTGGATAAAACTTGTAACTGCAAAGATAAAAGGGGAATGAGGAAAGAACTTTTTGATATTTAGTTTCCTTCTGGAAATCAAAACAAGACATGAAGCAATGGGGGGTTTCTCCACTTGGTTGACTTAGAACAGCTGCTTGCTAATTTTTCTAGCTCTGGGAAGGAAAGCAGATTGCCGCCTTGGGTCTAAGGAGCTTTTCAGAAGCAATCCAAATCAAACTTCCACTCAATGACTTCATTCAAAGCTGGTTTACATCACAAAGAGAAACTCCATTTGTTTATTTGTAATAACTTCAGGATTTTTTATGGACCCGCAAGAGGATGTAATTTAAGAAAACATCAGCAAACTTTCCCAAATACTGAGGATTCAAAATGAATCATGCCAAAAATTCCCTGGTGGAAAGGCTCATTATTACAAATGGGAAATGGTGGCAAGATGGCTGTGGTACAGGGGACCCTGCCGTGAACTGCTCTGAAGTGTGTCTTTCCATGCACAATAAACATATCTCTATATGGATGAAATGCAAGACTTAGTAAATGAGCTATTTATCTCATTCTTAGACAAGCTTGCCCATTCTGGACTTTTCCAGCCCAGGAAGATAAATGAGTCCGTAACATATTGCTTAATGATTTGTTTGATTTGTTTTTTCATGCTCCCTTCCAACACTTAGAAGGAATCAATTTTCCCTTACAAATAACTCTTCTTTCAGATTCAAAGAGGGGTTGTTTTCCTCATCTTTTTTTTTTTATTATTGCTTAGGTGGGAGTCAGCTCAGGATCAACTTTTGAAGAGCCAAGAGGTCAAGGGAAATTGAGTAACAGCTCTCTTTCGCAGGGATTATGCAATTTATGGGCGTATTTTCTCTCCTGTGATTCAAGTCATCTAACCCAACCGTCAGATAGGAGCAGTCAAGGCAGGGAAGGAAGCACTTGGCAACTCCCTAGTGACTGTTGCTACTGCTTTTTGCAGTATTTCTAGGCCTCTCTGCTTCTCTCTGAAGAATATCAGTTGAAGCCGTGTATCTTTGCCGTTGGATTCCTCTCAGCCTGGGTTTGTAAATGCTGATCCTTGCAAGGCTTTTAAAAGATACGTTCGTAGCAGATGACAAGGACTCTGAAACTTTCCTTCCCAAGGCCATCCCCTGCTGGTTTGAGACGCAGAGTGTACAATTTTCCCACCAGTATCAATAAGGAAATAGCCTCACTTGGATCCTCTGGCTGAATTGTTTTCTCAACAAAGCCCAGCTTTGGCTCAAGTTGGTCAGAGCATTCCCAAATTTTCCAGGGCTCCCTCCCTCCCTTCCTCTACTCCCACACCCCCACTCCCACATATTGCCCAGTGCCTGTAAGGGTTCTGCTTTTTGTTTGACATCCCTTATTTACTAAGTAAATAGAATGTTCCTTTTAACACACATCATACTAAGTTTATTAATGAAGAAAACAATCCCATGAGGTGAGCCCAGGAGACCCTCGGAACCTGCCAGCAAAAACTCTTCAAACACTCAACGCGTCAGATCCTCCAAAATGATATTTCACACAATGAAGTAAAAATAATATTTTCCTTTCGGCCTTTCCAGCCGCTTTTGTGGACAGCAGACAGAAATTATTTTCTTACTCTGCTCCCAAAGCAGAGATCTGTACAGAGAGGCGTTTATTTGTTTAACATGATGATTTCATCCTAAAAGTCTCGACAGCAAATAGTTGGGGGTTTAATAAAGGTTCTTTGAAAAGGAGGACTTGGACGGTTATTTGTAGAAGGAAAATGTAAAGTATGCAGTCCTCAGGAGGAGAGCCCCAAAATGGCTGTTGTGATTAGAACTGCCTTTCCCAACTAAGTATCTTCCAGATGTGTCTGGATTAAAGCTCCCATAATCTCCACTGAGGATGATGGGAATTTTAGTCTAGTACATCTGGCTGGAGAAGCTATGCTGGCTTCTCGGTTGTTTCCTCCCATTCAGCTGATTTTCTGTGTTAGAACATGATAAAGATGACTGAAACTTTAATGAAAAAACAATCCAAAGTTTTCCCATTACCCCAGAGAAAGTTTCTATAAAAGAAAATAACAAACCCTTTCTTTAGAGCTAAACATGACCCATAATATATTCAATGATCTTAGATCAGGAGGCAGAATAAGTTAGTACTTGACCATGCCTGCATGCAGGAAGTCCAACCCCACTCTTTGGCCTCCCCAAGAAATCCTGAAGACTTCTTGCCAATCAAGGTCAGTTATTTTGAACTGAATGGGTCAATGTCCTGGCTCAGTATAAAGGCATTGCCTATCTTCCCACGATTTGTATATAGTGGTCAGGCACGTTGCTGGAATAGATTCTCCAGAGCGTAATTTCATCTTTACACCATGGAAATGTTGGCATATACCTATTTGACTGGCTGGTGCTGTAAACAAATGTCATATTTTTATTTCATCCCTTCCAGAAGCTTGGGAAATTAACCCCCTCCCCCACTAGCATATACTTTTCCCTTCACAAAATTCAGGTAATTTGTGGAACCTTTTCAGTAATACATTTATGCCAAAGATAGGCCACTTGGTATCCTCCAGATTTTTAGTTGATGTGTTCCCTAATCACTAGATAAGGCTGCTGCAACTCTGATCAAAAGCATCTAGCAGACCTATCCCTAATTTTCCCCAAGTCAAAATGTATTTTTTGCCAATTCTAAGGAAAAGTCACAATTAAGAGCAGTGTCTATTATAAGGTAATAATGTGCAAAATGTTTATTTATTGTCTGGAAAATAAACATGTATAATGTATAATAAATGTATTCGGTATCTTACATGCACCAAATATTTTACTTCTACAATTATCTTAGCAAGTCATCTCACCCAGAAAACCAGCCAGACCATATCCAACACTCCTCTCTTTGTGATTACATAATCCTGCCAATCCCACCATTTCTACTGGTCAGGGGTGTCCGCAGAGTGTGGTTAAAAAAGTCAAGATGGTGGCTGTGATCAAAGTGTGATCAAAGCTCTGACTTGTGCAGTGCACATTAAAAATGAGCAAAGCTTTGATTGTAGCATTGCAGCCACCCTCTTGACTTTTTTTTTACCATATCCTGCAAACCCCCTATTACTGGCCCATTTAATTGGGCTGAGATGTAGAAAAACATTTGCTATAACTCTACAGTTACTCTACAGTTATTCTTTAGCATAACAAATGCATGTGATGCTCTTTGCTTTGTTATCTGATCATTGCTTGGAGGAGGGCACCTATTAGCCAGAGACTGTTATGTGCTATCCCACTTCTGTTCAAAATTACATAGAGAACAACACCAGTAATGCATTACTGATTTTATTATTACCTGGACAAACTCCAATATTCTGGAGTGCCATCTACTGGCACACTTTATTGTAGTATTTTAAAGAAATCTGAATCATAAGATGGACAAACAATTTAGTGTCCCCCTTTCTGTTTACTTGTATGGTCTAAGGTTTAAAGTTCAGGCATAGGTAAAGTATTTTCTAAATAAAGTTTGAATCTTGCTGATTTCATTGACACATCTATGAAGCTGTTTTGGTAACAACAGAGAAATGCTTTGCCTTCTGCCAGTTTTTTTGTTTTTGTTTTTAACATCCGCTGTCTAGCCTATAGTGCTGGTATTTTGTGATGATCTCCCATTCAAGTACTAAGCTGGCCTGACCTGTTTAGTTTTTTGAGATCAGTTCAGGTTGACTGCAGTGGAAGACTGGTTATCTGAACTCACCTATAAAAGTCTATGAATGAGGCAGGGTGACTGCACAATAACTACTTCATTTGGAATTATCTGGAGAATAATATTAAGTCTGGAGTAAAGTCTGGACTAATCTTCACTCACTTTTAGAGAACAAAAAAGGGATGGTTGGCTTTGTCATACCCCCTAACTGAGATGTTGAGATGAGCTACACTAAGGCTGCTGCTGCTGCTGTTAGTACAGAGGGTGATAAAAAGACCTCTACTACATATTTCTTTGAAATCCAAACATTGTCTTTAAGGAAGCATTTTGGATGAGTTTTGTAACCTGTGCTCACCAGCCTTTGCACTTTGCCATTATACGTGGACTCATGCAAAGTTGACTTTGTCAGCTATTTCTTAAATTAAATGGGTCCCTGATAATCCCAGCAAACTTTGGCTACAGGAGTATAAATCATGGCAAGCTGTTTGGGATAGACTAAAAAGCAGCCTCCAGGTTAAAAAATGTCTTATTGTAGGTTCCACTTCCCGTGAAATGGCCAGTATTCTGCTATTTGAAGTTGTTCCAGTGTCTGCAGCTTTATGCGGCTTGCCATGAGGACTCATCAAGGGCCTGCCATGGATCTATACTGAACTTCTGTAAGGGATAATTGTTCCCAACAATGTACAACAAAGCTTTTCAATTTGCAGAGCAAATTTCATGGCAGTGGGAAGTTGGTGTGGTAAGCCAATGTGTGCATACAGGGACACACACTGCTCTTTATGTCTGTCAGCATCTGCTTTGGGAAGGCTTCTGGCCTGGTTCTGGCTCCAAATTCACACTCCCAGTTGTTATCAAGGTAGACATTATTTAAAGCTCCTGAGTGATACCAAGGATGGCCAAAATGGCTTAGCTCAGAAATCAGAACTGGATAATAAATTTTAAGAACGCTCATGGAGAATACTGTGGAAAAGCAGAAGCTGGGTCTTCATTTTTGTTTGTTTGTTTCTTTCTTTGTTTGTTTATTTATTATTAAATTTTTATGCCGCCCATCTTCCCCCAGCAGGTGACTCTGGGCGGCTCACAGTTAAAATTAGAAACCCCATCAACAATTAAAAATCCCCCCATAAATAGTTAAAATAAATAATCCATTAAAAATCAAATGGAATGGATCTGTTGATCAAATGGAAAGAGGCATAAGATAGTCCTCAATTCAGTAAAAAAATGGATCAACTAAGGCTGGGAAAGGCTTAAGTTCAGCTGGCAAAATCGGCCTCTTGATTTACATCACATTCACAATATTTAATTAATTAATTAATTATATGTGGTCAAATCCACGCAGACTCAACAGTGGCTTACTACCAAATAAAACCTGATTTTTGGACTTGATTTGAGGATGGGGAAAAATTCCATGCTACTGTAGTTCTGCAATCAAAATCACTAAAGTGCATTAAGATTCCACTTCACCCATTTTTCCTACTCTGAGATTTGAATCACATAGTCATTTAACCCTAAACTTGGAGGAAAAAAACACAATTGCTGCATTTATGACATGTGTTATGTCAAAACAAATAACTTGATATTATCGGGTAACATAATGATCTGGTCCACCCAACATGCTAAGTCAATGACTGGATTTTCTACAAGGTCTAAACCACAATCTACTCCATTTTAGTCTAGTCTAATGTGTTATGTGAACCCAGCTACTACGTAATTGTGCTTAAAGAACTGTATGAGATAGGTATGTTAAGTGATCTTGAATAAGCACCACTCCCAAATCATGTTTAATCAGTAAGCTTGAGAAACAATGTAGGGAAGGATTTTTGTTATATGTTGCTGGGAACAATTATCCCTTACAGCAATTCCTGTATTTAACGAGGGATTTTGTTCACCCTGAGAAAACATCTGACAATTTTTCATAATACTTTTATTATGTTGATAGGATATTAAACATTAAGTACTAGTTATCTATACTTCTAGTCAATTAATTTGTAATACATGGTCAATATCCTTTTGACTTTTACAGGCCCTTCAGAAATGTGTAGACTCCTGCATAGCTGTGTCAAAGAAACCACAGAACAATAAATACTTGAGCATAATCCAATAACGCTATTTACAACAATTGACTCTTTTAATTAGTCGCAGAGAAATGCAGGGAAGTAAAGACTGAAGAAATATGAAAGCTGTTACAGGCTGCAAATGGTTTCCAGAATTTTTTTTTTTTAAAGCAAGCATTTAACTGAAGAACATAATGTGGCAATCCAGTTAAAGGGTTACATTTTCATCAGTGAAAAAAAGCATGGAGTGAAGTCATAACATAGCCACTGAACAAACCAATTCTTTCTTAAACCAGTTGCTGTGTTCATAAATGTGCTATTTAAAACCGGACACAATCAAAACTGGGTTTCAGCACTAAGGAAAGGCTTTTGAACACAAACCTTTGCACTTCCTTGTTTTAACTGCTTGCCAACATTATGAGAGAGACACTGGGAGGCTGGCTTTTCAAGCCAAAGAAACAGCTTCCCAGATGTTTATTAAAATATGAACCTTACCTTCATAGTTCCGTTTATGAAATCTATTATTCCATCTGCTTTTCTGTCAGTCAGCGAGACTTCTACTCCAGCCTTCAGTCCAGGACATGCCTGCAAATCTTCCACTTTACACTCAGAGAAAACTCTGCTTCGATTTGGACATATCCTGAATCTGTTCAAATCTGCCATATTTGGTCTGGAATTTGTCTGACTTTGATGCATAATTGAAAATAACCAAAAGGGAATAAGATTCAGGGGAGCTTCGTGAGAGAAGTGAAGCAGCTGAAAAGACCTAGATTCAGAACACATGGGTAATCTATACCTATCTATGAAAGAACAAAGATGCTGCTTTCCTGAGAAATGTATTCTTGGTAAGAAGAAATTATATTTCAGTGTTCTCATCAACTGTTATTTTATATGCATAAAAAACTGTTTTGTAGTATGCTGGTAATACTTTGCAAATAACCACATTTTAATTTTTCCCCTCTCCCCTCATCTAAAAGATTCAATACATTACTTATGTTATTATCAATAGTTTATAAATTTATAAATAAAAATGTTTATAATATTGATGGTTTGCAATGAGAAATTATAAGGACTTTAGCTCTGCTGCTTAAAAAGTATATTAGATATACTTGACTTTGAGTTTTAGTAAGAAGTTGAGGTTCAGGATTTGTTTTACAGACATATGTTCCAAATATTGTAAATGCTTTTTAACATGTTTAATTACAATTGTTTAATTGCAATTAAAGAAGATCGATCTATCTATCTATCTATCTATCTATCTATCTATCTATCTATCTATCTATCTATCTTCTGTGATTTTGTGGCCCCAGATGACTTGGACTACAACTCCAATCAATTTCAGAGCATGGCCATCTGGTGAGCACTACCTTGCGGTAGAAGATAGATAGATAGATGGATGGATGATAGATGGGTGGATGGATGGATGGATAGATAGACAGACAGACAGACAGATAGATAGATGATAGAAAGAATGAAGGGATGTGTACTGATCACAAAGTTTTGATGTCTCCCCCTATCTGGCATTTCATAAAATAACCTGATAGATTCAGATCAAATTAGAGATTGTTGCATTTGTTTCTTCTCTTAATTAGCAGTGGAAAACCACTGGCAATTGCAACTTAAAAACAAAACAAAATGAGACTTTTATTTAGAAGTCAGTGAAATGTTCCGCCACAGTTGATTAAGAATTAGGCTCCTTTATATTTTTTTTCTCTTTTCTTTTTTAAGAAAGGAAAACTGCCTGTAACATGTTTGGCTTTGAATAGAGTTATGACATGTGCAGGCACAGTTTTTCTTCCCATGGGGAATCCAGACTGCTCAATTTCAGAGAGATAGGGACAGGAGCGTAGGCCCAGTGATCATTTGTATACATGAGGGATGTAAAAGAGAGCACAGTAAATAATTTCATTTACTGTTTAGTGAGAAATGCCTATGGGAATTGCAAACATTGCAAATCTCTTTCTCTCTCTCTGTTTTATACATGCACCAACACAAAACATCCTAATTGGTTTTTTGTTTTTAGTTGTAGTCAGATGTTCTTTTTCAGGTGTAGTTGTTCCTGCCAAATTTCAGACAGATAGCTATAGGGTTTTAAACATGTAAGCAACTTTGGACATTTGGTTAGCAAAAAGAGCAAAGATTTTGATCTGGAGATGGTCCCTAAAATATTCCACTGTTGCCCTCTCTCATCTAACCCCATTCTTGTCCTCTCTCTTCTTCTATAATCTTCTAGAACAACAACTCAGAATGTAGCAATTTCTGTTGAGATTGTACACTTATTCAGCATAAAGTCTTCCTGAGGAGATGCTCCCAACCTTGCTTCAGCCATTTCAGAAAGTTTCTTTCTTTGACACATTATAGCTACCTACCTATAGCTTAGTGCTCTATTTAGGTAAAGTACACATAACATGACTGTTAGCCTAGGCTGCCTAAATTCACAAGACAGCTGGGTGACTGGGCGAGTCATTCTGTCTTACCCAACCCACCTCAAAGGGTTGTTGTTGTGGGGAAAATAGGAGGAGGGAGCATTGGTTGCCTTGAGTTGTACAATATAAAGACGAGATATAAATCTAATAAAGAAAGAAAGAAAGAAAGAAAGAAAGAAAGAAAGAAAGAAAGAAAGAAAGAAAGAAAGAAAGAAAGAAGGAAGGAAGGAAGGAAGGAAGGAAGGAAGGAAGGAAGGAAGGAAAGAAAGAAAGAAAGAAAGAAAGAAAGAAAGAAAGAAGGAAGGAAGGAAGGAAGGAAGGAAGGAAGGAAGGAAGGAAAGAAAGAAAGAAAGAAAGAAAGAAAGAAAGAAAGAAAGAAAGAAAGAAAGAAAGAAAGAAAGAAAACAAGCCAATATAGCTCTTCTTCTGTCTTATACGTGCCTTATCTATATACTACTAAAACTCTTAGTATTTGTCTGTTTGTAACCTTCAACTGGGTGAAACAGTGCATCATAGGGCAACAGTTTTTTTAATCAACTTACCTCAAATGGGCTAACTTGAAACATGCGTCCAAAATCCAGGACCCATTATTCCTATGGATTGAAATTTGGCAAAGTTGTGGCCGCTTCAGCACCACCGTACCTTCCAACTACACTTCCCAGAAACACGTAGGTTGCGTGGCACAAGGGAAGATGGAAGGGGTGTATCCCTGCCCTCTTTCCCACTCCTGCTGGCCCCTGCACCCAAGCAGCTGGTGAAAAGGGCCCACAGGCAAGCGGCAATTCGTTGCTTTGGAACCGAGGCTGAAATTTGAAATCTCTTAATGGCAGTTTGTGGTGAGGGAAGGACGAGGGAGCAACTTGGATGCCTGCTGGCAAGATAGGGCTAGTTGGGGGGGCACTGGCGGTTGACGGATGAGCCCTCTTCCTCCCTGGAGGGAGGGGGCCCTTGGGGACATGCCGGGATGGGGAGTGGGGGTATAATTTTCCACACCATCTGTGGGTCCCTTGTCCCCCCCCCCAGCAAAGTGGCAGGCAGTCCTGCAGGTCAAGAGAGGAGGAGTGTTTCTGACGCTCCCTGCCAGCTTCCCACAAGCAAAGTCAATGGGGAAGCCGGAAGGAAATCGGAAATCACTCCCATTCCCACTGCTTTTTTGCCCATCTGTGGTCATTCTGCTTCTCTGTTTAGGTAAGGAAATATCTCTGAAAGGATGACCCAGCTGGTCATGGGTTGTCTAGTATTTTATCACATCTGTTCTGTGAAATATTACTGGAAGAACTACTGCGTAGACTTTGAAAGCCTTTGACACGCTCCAGAATTATAGCGCTGAAAGGGCAAGCAATGCACAGCAGGAGTAAGTAATGCTAAGCGACATATAGTGAGGATCATCTGGTGTGACCCATCAGAAGTCCAGGAGCAAAGTTTTTACTGAATAGCTGGATATCAGAATGAGCTTGAAGACAAGGCAAAGGAATTGAATGAAGTCTGCAGCACTGAACTTTTCATTATGGCGAATCATAAAAGTAAAATATTACTTACCCAGTGATCTAGGGACATATTAAAAATATAGAACAACAGAATATATAGAGCCTTGAAAACTTCTGGGAAACATCTTTGCAATCGTGTACCACAGAATTTCCAGTTCTTTCCAAGGCTGTAAGCTAGACTGGAAAATCTTTAAAAATCCCAGAAGGCAAAAGAAATCAACCTTCTCTGCACCGTTGCCAAGAAAACTACATGGAGGTGTCCATGAAGTCACCAGCAATCCAACGTGACTCAAAGGAGATTTTACTTCCTCAGCCTCCAGTTCTATTAATAATAGAAGGTCTTTGAATTATGCTGTGGTGAATGTAAGATGCATGCTGATATTGATTTTGTGCTCTTCTTGCACCATTAAACACTAGAGCCACACACTCTAAAACTACAGTCCAAGACCAAGGTGCTCAGCTTCAGGCACCAGGGCTGCATGAAGCCCTCTGAAACTTTGAGTACAATTCCTAGAGCCTCTCCAAAATTGCAGCAAAACTCTAATTATTTTGACATTATCTCATTAAACCAATTTTTAAACCACATTTAGTTTTTGTCCTGGCCCACCTTTTGGAATGTGCCCCTGGCATGATAATTCAAAAAAGTGCAGGCAACTTTGAACTAAAATATGTTTCAGTGAAAGCTGATATAGCATGAAGACAGACCCTTTCCAGTGGACCACTTAAATCTATGCCATAGGGCAGCTTGGCCTACAGCTCCTCCTCATCTCTAGCCAGCAAAACCATTCAACACTCTGACTGGATAATAGAATTGTGGCTCAGCATAGATGGAAGCTGTGAGAATAGGAAAAGTTCATTTAGTATGAAGAATCTTTGACAGAAACAAACAATTCTCTGGATCTGTTCTGGGCAACAGCAGGGCCCACTAGTTTCAATAGGTATTACTATACTATACGTTAAAATCAACTTGAAAATTAAAGTTGTTTAAAGCTACAGTCCTTTATTTGTTTATTTGTTTATTTGCTTTATTGGTTATTACTTTATTTGCTTTATTTGTTTATTCCTTTGTTTGCTTATTTGAGAATAAGACACACTGAATAAGGCACATACTTATTTAAGAATAAAACATACTGAATTCAAGTTGTTGTTATTTTTATTATTAGATTTTTACCCTGCCATTTATTTATATTTATATTTATATTTTTAGTCAATTCAAGGCAGCAAATATACCTAATACTCTTGCCTCCTATTTTCCCCATAACAACAACCCTGTGACATGGTTTGGGCTCAGAGAAAGTGACTGGCCCAAAGTCACCCAGCTGGCTTTCATGCCTAAGGGGAGCCTAAAACTCACTGTCTCCTAGTTTCTAGGCCAGCACCTAGTTGAGCTGAGTTGTTGAATTAATGTATATAAATTGGCATATAGGATTGTATTGTAACCACAGTTGGATTGATTGTCCATACTGATTTTGATAAATTCAGTTCTAAAGAAATAGTGGGTAAAATACTTTTACTCTGCTATAATGTTGGAAATCATGGGATAAAATATAATGCATTTGCAGGGTAGGTCACTGTACATGTCCGTTTAGAAGAAAAACTATTTTTGCAATTCTGAAGTCTTAACTGTTAAGATTTAACATAAGGAAGCAGTATGCCTGGGTGACAGAAAAGTGTTTTTTTTAACTTAAGATCTGATTACATTTTATGTCAGCCTTTCCCAATCTGGCCTCCTCCAGATGTGTTAGATTTCAATTTGTGGAATTATGTGAGATGAAGTCCAGGGAAACTGGAAGAGGCCAGATTGGAAAAGATTATTTTACGTGGCAGACAGGGTATCCATCGGTGTCCAAAATGGCAAAATGAGCATTGTGATATCACAACTTAAGCACTGCCCCTTACATACTTGTGTACAGCATCACAACACAAGTTCAAAAGGGACAGAGTTTTCTTTGTGATCTTGCAGTGCACATTTTCTTGTTGGTCCTGCTTGCAGACATCCATGGAAATCTCATTTTTAAAAAAAGAGAATACAATATTTGTCGTGAAGGTATACCTATATAATCACCAGGAATGAAGATCAATCCAAGTGTGTCTTTACTTTTTATGCATCCATAAATACAGATTTTTTTAAGAAAGAAAACCCAGCCAAACCCGGTATTTTGGGTATTGCAATAGTGATAGTACACAAGCAAATGTGGCTGTGATTTCTAAGTGATGCCAAAGCAACTATTTTTCAGATGTACTTTTCAACATTTTTTTAGGATGTGGTTGTAATTCATAATATCAAAGCATGTATAACTTTGGTTAAATGTCTTGTTGACTCTCAGGATTTACAACCCTCTTCCTGAAAAGAGCTACTGATCGTAATAATGAATCTTAAATGTATTCAGAAGGACACAAAAATACACAATTCCTGAATATTTATTTAAATAGAATCAAGAGCCAGCTAAACATGCTTAGAAATGTATTGTTCTAGAAATTACTTAGTTCAGAGCAGATGTATGAGGATGTGGATGAGAAACTTGTGATTATATGAATGTTCTGAATGGGCAGATGGACAGATTTCATAGGATACAGATTTAGTGGATTTAACAATTTAGCCTTATTCTGTGCTAGTCAGATTTCATCGGAAGTACACTCTTTTACTATTCTGACCCATGCAGCATAGAATGGAATTACTACTTTCCATGATTTTGAAATTATACTTTTGTTGATAAATCCTAATATCCACCTGATTTTTTGTAGCCACATCACATTCCTAGCTCATATTCCTAGATTTTTTTTTATAAGTACCATAATTTAAGCCAGTTATTTCTTTCTTATATTTGTGCATCAGATTTTTGTTTAAGTGAATAATTTTGCACTTATCTCTCTTTAATTTCATTCTCTTACTTGCAGCCTATTTCTCCAAGTTACTTTTATCAAGATACTTTTGAAATTTATTTCTGTCTCTTAGGGTGTTAGCCTAATTTTGTGTCATCTACTAATTCAGTAAGCATTACCTGTACTTCTTCATCCAAATCATTAATGAAACTAATGAAAAATAGTGAACCCAGGACTGATCCTTGTGGATATCTGAAGATGAACCACCAATAAGCATTTTTGAGTATAATTTTTGAACCAACTATATATCCTTATTATTGTCATGCCATCCATGCCACACTTAATCAGCTTGTGAATCATGGAGTACTTCAGCAAATGCTTTGTGAGGTCAAGGTATATTATGTTAACAGCATTCCCACACTCTCTTAAGGAAGCTCCCAGTCAATAAGTGAGATAAGAACAATCTGGCAAGATTTGTTTTTAACAAGTATGTGCTGACTTTTGAAAATAATTCCATTGTTTTCAGGTACTTACAGCTCAATCTCTTTTAGGATCTTACAATCATAAGACAAGATTTTGGCTGAAAATTGGGAGATGTATTAACGGAGTCTGGTAATGGAACAAATTTCCTAGAAGAGTAAGCTGCTAGAGGATAAGCTGTTCCTTGCTACAGATCTTCCAGCAGAAGCTGATCATGTTTCTGTCTATCTCTAGACCTCCTATACTGAGAAGGGAAATGGTTATCATTTAATCCTGGGTGCACTTTAGATATAAAGAGTTTAATTCCCAGAATTATTAGCAACAGTCATCCTGTATAGAGAATTTGGGAAGTTAAAGTCAACGCATCTGGAGGGAACCCAAATTGGGGGAGAGTGCATTAGATGGTCCACAAGACCATCCCCAAACTATGTTCTATAAACTCAGCAACATAAGACATAACTCCAGTGGCAAACCTAGCATATTTGACACCCAGAGCGGATCATTTTTAACACTCTCCTCCTCTGTTGCTAACAGCCAGTTTGGTGTAGTGGTTAAGGTATCAGGTTAAAAAGCAGGAGACTGTGAGTTCTAGTCCTGCCTTAGCCATAAAGCCAGCTGGGTGACTTTGGACCAGTCACTCTCTCTTAGCCCTAGGAAGAAAGAACTGGCAATCCACTTCTGAGAAATGCTGCTAAGAAAATGGGGGGGGGGGGCGGTGAGTTGCCAAAAGTCAAAAATGACTTGAAAGCACAAAATGTTTTGCTCCACTGCACCACTGACCACCAAATAGTTGATGGACATGCAGCAAGCAGCGCCCTGACTCGGTGACAATTGCAAAACATTAATTTTTGAACATACATATTTTGCATTCAGATAAATGTCTAATTATATGATAGCAAGGAAGGATATACTGTAAGTATTTAGATCACCAGTAAGAAGACTCAGAGCATTCAACAAAAAAAGAGTTGGTCATTCTTTCTTTAAGAGAAAATCTAGTGTCTTGTTCATTCCTTCCTTCAGTTAGGCTTCATCCCCTCCCAAAGCAGCAGTGTGAAGTCTAGAAATAAACAAATGCATCCCTCTGACTCGCATGAGCTGTTTATACCAGGATTGCATCTGGTTCCCCCAGGGTTGGTAAAATATGCCAGTTCTATGGAATAACAGTCTGCTCCATTTAAATCAATTAAAATCCACTCCATGACTTTACTGGGGTTCAGAATAAAGGCTGCATCTTTAACAGAAGGGCAGTTACAAAATTGAAAATATCTTAAATGATTAGTTGTTTGTACTTTGATTAATTGGTTAAATGTACATAAACATTCATATGAACAAAGTAACCATTCTGTAGATGAGAAAAAAGCCCATTTTAGCTGAGTTCACATGACACACTTACCTATGGTTAGCTGAGCCATGATTTATGAAACTAACATCGTGTGTTTATAAGACATACAAAGAACCCTCAAGTAATCATACATGTTGGGGTTTGCTTGTGATTGGTCGGTTGTGGTTCTATGTATTGCCCATTCTTAATGTCACAAATGACAGTAAAATACTGCTATGTACACTTCAGATGAATTCCTTATATGTTTATTTGATTACCCATTCCATTCTCCAACATTTCCACCACCAACAAAACAGCCTGTGAGACGGCTGGGCTGAGAAACCATGACCAAATCAGCAAATCATCCAGTAAATATCTATGGCAGAAGGTGGACATCAAGCTGGTTCTTCTCCACCCTAATCCACTATTTTAGCTACTAACACTCGGCTGGCTTTCTTAGTGTGTTCCATTGGAGGCACAGTATACAGTGTCCATGGGAAAAGGTGCATTCAGGTAACAGATAAGAAAGAAAAAATAAGGCAGAGAGAAAAAATACAGTAAGACATTCATAAAATAGTTCAAAAATAACTTGGAGAAGGAACACATAAACATATAGTCCCTTCGCACAGAACAGTGTCCTGTTCCAGCCCAGAGTCATTCCCAAACTCCCATACAGTAGGTGGACTCCAGTCAGCATTTCAGTCTGATAGGAGGGTGATGAATGCAGTGAATGACAGCAGAAGCTAAAGACAACCCAGAGATCAGGAATCAGCAAGGCGCTATCCAAATCCAGTGCTTCACTGGGCAATCATAGTCCAAGAATCCAAAGGCATCGAACCATTGTGAAATACTTGGGAGTTCAAGTAAATGGGAATCCTTTTTGCACCTAACTTACTTCTAGGGAAGTGAGTATACATATCTTAAAGAAATTAATGAACATAAAAATTAACCTATCTAATAAGATGCAGTTAAATTTGTGGCCAAGGAACAAAGCCAGCTTGAAGATGACTTTTGCCATTATTATTCCAAATGCTTCCAATTTAAATCATGAAAAAATATACTTTTATAATGGACAAAGTTTAAAGAGCAGTAGTCATTGGAACAATGAAATGAAATACCCTTGTTTCAGTATTGCATTCTTTTGGGATAATTATTGACTTTTTTTAAAAAAACTAAATGCAATAAGAAATGTAAAAATAATTAATTCCCAATTAACATCACTCAGTCAATTCATCAGTATTCAGTCAAAATTATTTTCCAATACATTATAAGATGATAATCTAGAGCGCTTTTATTAAGACATAAATTCCATTGAAATCAAACTTCTTCTGAGTAAATAAGTTATTTACTGAGTAAATAATAAGTAAGTTATTAAGCAAATAAGTTATAAGGTATTCATATGCACTTCAGTGATTTGCATGTTTATTGAAAAATAATGCCTAAGGAGCCAATTTCTCCTAAATAACTTTGGATAGGATTATAGTTTTAATAATTTTCCATTAATTATTCTAAATAATTGTTTATAATTTCTTAGTTTACTTATGCAGAAATATACAAACTTATCTAAGAGTAATTCCCATTGAATTCAATATGGCCTATTTCTGGGATATAACATTTATGATTGCTCTAGTAATTAAAATGTTCATAAGTAATTCATTAGATAACAACTTCCTTGCAAACCAACTTTTTACAGATAATTACCATTTTCTAAAACATCTCTTTTTTGCTATAACTCATCCCAATATCACTAATTAATTATACAGTTAAAATTTCCAATATGATAAAATATGGGAAAGAACACTTAATTATTTCAGAACTATTAATTAACATCTTAAGTCCATTGTTATACTTCCCCCCCAAAAAGTGCAGAAATTGATTTTGCAATGCCTAAATTACTGTTATACTATTACCATTACTTTGTCCAAGTTTCATTTTTTTAAGTTATATATAGTACTTGATTATATTCTCCTGAAACAAGTATGATTTAACATTAGTTTATGCATAATTATAAATACCCCATTAAATTCAGGCTTCATACAATGCAATAAATAGACCCAAAGTCAAAAGAAAGAAAGAAAAATGAGATATGCAGCATTCACACCAGAGAAAGGTAGTCAGATCTACCCCCCATTGAAACTGTTTGGATTGAAAACACAAAAATACATTCTTGGTCCAGCTGCTTTCAGTCGGATTTCAATACAGCACAACCTTTTGTGAACTGAACTCTATGGGTATAATCCAGATAAACGGATCTTTGCTGAAATGAATGTGCCTTTCACTGACACTACTGATATTGATACAGCATTGCTAATTCAACTGGAATCTGCAACTCAGTTCTCACCTTTTCTTGGTCTGGGTAGAACTGCATAACCTTAGAAACATTGGCTTCCAACAAACTGTATGAATAAAACTAATGAATTAAACTAGTTTTGCAGACATAGCTTTCCCATAGCAATTTTGACTCTTAATTCACACCACCTTTCAGAGAAGGATGTGTAGTACAGTCTTCACAGTCTTTAAAATGCACAAAGGGTTTACAGATCTAAAGCACCCTTGCATCAAGGTATCTTTGTGCCTAAAAAGTTAATACGCATCATGACTTTTTCAAATATTTGAAACTAGCTGAAATGTTTGGCTGCCTAAGGGACAAAAATGACAGTGGTGGGGCAGTCAAGAGAGACTTTTTTTTCCCTGTGGCTTTCCAATCTTTGAGGACTCTTTAATGCCTGCAGTACAAATAACCCTTTTCAGTAGTTATTTTATTAAAACATGTCATTTTCCATGGATTTCCTGTTACAAAATTATGTGAGCCTCTTTTGGTTGAAGGGCTCTGCACATTTTTCCTGTAACTTTGCAGGATCTACCTACATTGTTATAACTTTGCAAAATCTTTAGCTTATCCTGAAGATGTCCAGTCCACCTTCACATCTACTTATTTGATCTACTCAGTTCTGTAGCAGTTCTGAATATATGTAGACATATATAAGATTACATACTTCCTTAGAGGCATAACCCTTACTTGAAGCCCTTACTTCTGAGTAAATATCCTTCTATTGGCTCTATAACAAGTACCAAATCAGATAAGGTACATCTTTTATGACACCAACCAAGGAAAGGGGGCAAGTGATAATGCAGATAGTTTCAAATCGCAGTGCTCAGAAAAGCTTGCAAGTTCTGTGCACCAGTAGCCAGACCAATAACAAGATAAAAGCTTTACTCATTTTGGACCCAGTCCAGTTATCCTGAACACTCCCCATCAGAATAAATTAACTTGAATAACTTCTGCTGATGTAGTAAATGGCTGGTGAACTCTGGTTTATGGGTCCACTGACATGAAAGTTCGGATCATTCTGTGTCCCTGGGTCACATGGGCAGGACAGATGGAAGAAGAAGAGAAGGAGAAAGGAGGAGCTGATGTAATTTATTCCATGAAAAACAAGATCATACAGTTTAGAATTATGGTTTTGTTAGAAAGCTGAACATTGGAGGCAAGCCTATATTTTGAAATGGGAGTAGCAGTACATACAGGCTCCAGCCCTTTTATCCTGTTTTCTTCTTCTTCCATCTCTATGCCTAAAGCCCTTGTTCTTAAAAAACAAAACAGAAACAAAACAGAACTCTTAAATGAAGATGGAAACACATCAAAATAGAGAATTTAATCATCACTTTGTCTAGCAGCTGTTTAATACCTAAATCCTAAAATACACTGAATCCAAATTGAATCCTGCTGATTGTGGCATAATGATACATTTGGCACTTGAGCATGAAGAGAAGGGGTGCTTTCCAGAAATGGGGCCGAGAAACAACTTGCTTATAAATGTTACTGTTACCTTATAAAAATCGGTAAAGTGCCTCATTTATTTCAATAATTCTGAATTGGGCATCTATAGATGGGAAGCAAATTGTATCATCTATCAAGGCTGAAAAACTCACTCCCTAGAGTGAAATTCTGAATCACTGTGATCTCAGGCAAACTTAGTTGTCTCCATCATTTGAGATGAGGCATGGCCCAATTCAAAGGTGTTCACTTTCATTATCAATCTCACTTCAGTACTCTGGCACCCTTCAAAGGAATTCAAGTATAGCTCAGATTAGAAGCATTGAGTCAAGAAGGTGGCCATAGCTGCACATTCCAAACTGCCATCTTGATTTTTTTGACCTTCCTGCAGATGCCTCTGACTCCCATTGTCCAAATCCAAAGCTGTTCTTTTAACACAATGCATCTGGAATCACTAGGTAAGGGAATCTGGTGGAAATCATTTTCCCAGAACCGAGAAGGGTGAATATTTATTAGTTCTGACATGGTTTATTTTGTTAGTAATTTGCATATTATTACATATATTATTCATTGCCACCAAAAGTAGGATCAATGGAATTAAAAATAATTTAAAATTATAAATAAATCCTAACATTTTCAAACACCAAATAACAGCACATTCATGAGAAATAAACAATACCACCTAACAAATCAGCAATTAGAAACTTTGTGATTGAAATTCAAGTTAAGTGATGCAGTACCTATTGTCCAAGTTCCCACATCTTACTAGACTACAATATACTAAAATGGGGATGGGTAGTTTCTGGTTCAACATATTTTTTTAGCATAAGAGAGTGGGATATAGTGGTTAAAATTTTGGACTATGACTGGGGTGGTGTAGGTTCTAGTTCACCATCAATCATGGAAGTTCATTGGTAACTGAGCCAGGCACCTTATTGTTGTTGAAATAGATAATACCAATATAAGTATATCTTTAAAAGAATATAAAAATAGACAATACAGATTTAAAAACCTCAAACATAAGCAGTAGAATACAGGTAGATAACCAACAATTCTGAAATATCATATGACTAATATATTCTAATACATCATTGAATGCTTACAATACTGTAAGACAGTTCTTATTCAAACATGTCTCTATTCAACTTTAGAAGTACTTGGTTAACACAATTTAAATCATTAAAATAGAAAAGAGGGAGAAACTATAGGTTTACATTAAGAAAATACTGTAAATTATATATAGATTATATGTCAAGTTTATAAATTCTAAACCCCAACTTTTGGATGTAAAACCATCTCATGTATAAGACTATAGTTTAAAAATGGATTCCACATAGAACTGAACTGTATATCAAATCTGCTATTTAAATATGAAGTTATTATAATCACTGAAGCATACTCTCACAATTTGGTTAGCCATTCTTCCATAATGGGACCAAAGATCTTTTCCAATAAAAGTCATATAAAATCTTTGCAGCTGTTAATATATGCAATGCTAATTCAGTATATTTTGAAGGAATATATGGTTTAGTGAAAGTTAATTAAAAATATTCCAGGAGAGAATGGGATTACAACTTTCAGAATTTGTTCCATTCTACAATGGATTATTTTCCAGTTCTGTTGAGTTTACAACATTGCCACCACATATGGAAAAAGGATCCAATCTGTTCATTACACTTCCAGCATTTTTAGAAAAGGATTACTCATTTTAGCAATCAAGATTAGAGTGATATTATCAGCGGTAAAACATTTTGCACCAGGTCTCTCCAAGTATAAAATTCAAGGTAAATGTTATGTTCTTTTTCCACTGAAATTCCCACTGTTGCATCTCTATAACTATGTTCAAATTCTGCATCCATTTAATCATACAGTCTTAGACTTGTTAAGGTTTTGAGTAGTATTTCACTAATAAATTATAAATAGTGCCTACAAATGTTTGGTGTTATAAGATGTTCAAATTCAGTCAAATTTCCCAGTGTTTCCCCCTTGTTTCTGTAATCCTTTGGTTGCTGTGCTGCTTATTTTACAGTATTGGAACCAGTTAAGTGCAGAAGAGCACTGCGTAGTAAAAGAGACTCAAAACATCTTAACTTTGTCCAGTTAACAATAAAACCATGCAGTCTAAACAAAGTGTTGTTTCTCCACTGAGCAAATTCCGTAGTGCCTTCATCTTTGTAAAAGTAGACATTCAATAGCAAAACAAGAGGGGAAAAATCCAGACTTACTCTTTTCCTGTACTTATCCCAAACATTCAATAAACTACTTAGCATTGCATAGTCCCTTATGAATTGATTTCTGTGTGTATCAACCCAAATGTATCTATGCAGTACCTCTGCAAGACCTGCCCCTTTCATGGAAGTGATGGAACCATAAGGAAATATAATAGATTCTGAAATCCATGTTAGACAGGTAGCATAATAAAATCTGAAGTCTGGAGCTGCTAAACCACCTCATTCTTTTGAAACCTGAAAATTCTTGAATTTGATCCTTGGCCTTTTATTGGACCACATATAATTCATTACTCCCATGCTGATGGACTTAGGTCCAACACATCTGGAAGGCATAGAATGGTGAACTGATACAGCACTGATACTTAACCAGATGAAAAAACACTGCAGGGGTATGGGGGGGGGGGAAGGGTGACAAAAAGGGGCAGGGCTTTGATTGCATAATCATAGCTGCTTGTCTTGTCTGAAATTTGGTTGGTATTGTGTGTGTGTGTGCATCTGTGTCTTAATAAGTTGTGTGATTTTGCTAGCTTATGGTTCAGTGTATCCATGTAGAACATTGATTAGTTTGGTAGCCAGGTTACATATGCTATGAGAACTGAACCATTGCTTCTTCAGGATTTTAGGTAGTTTTTTTTCAGCTGATGGGAGATGCCATGAACTCAATCGGCCCATCCACGGGCACTGGCTGATTTTACCAGTCTCCCCAAACCTTCTTCTATTTTTCAGCTTTGCTCAATTAGGAAGAAAACCAAAGGATTTGCCTTCTTTGGGCATCTTCTTCCCAAGAGTGTTGTTACAATTTCCTATGCAAGGATGTTTTATCTTGATCTCAGTTGGGCCTGTGGGCAGCAGCTCTCTCTTCCCTTCACCACATGGCGAAAACGCAGCCTTGTCTTGGAATTCTTCACATGCACCGCCCTATTCACCCTACTCATCTCAACCAGGGTTCAAGCAGTCCTCATTCTTAAATGGTCTCCACAGCCACCTCATGGTTTAGAATGATATGGAGAATCAATTCTCAGTTTAGGAAAGGTGGCTTTCCAGCCACTTGCCTTTTCCAGTCACCATGCCTTTCGCCCAGGGCCGGATTAAGGTCACCTGATGCCCGAAGAACAGCCCAACAAAGGTGCCCCTCAGCCCTTCAGTTTAACTGACAAGACCTTAAAGTGCTCAACAAGTGCTGAAGGTGAAATAAGAGGTTGAAAATTCAGTTTTCTTCCAGGCCATCCCCCAGACCAGACTCCACTACTATATTAAATATAAACTTTAAAAAACAACCACACTAAAGAGCAATATAAGCAAATTATTTACTTTTAACTAGAACAACAGAAAAAACATTTCAACACTTTTTAATGCATGTTCAATAAAATTGTTATAAGAGAAAAATGCAAATACAAAAATGTGTTGAAAACTATTTTTAATCGCCCTCCCAAACATTATACGGGAAAATAAGGTCTGAAATGATCTCTACTGAAATTACGTGAGCACACTTTTCCATTTGGAAAATCCTTCAAACCAAACGTTTAAACTTTAGTCACTCACCATGCCAAAAAAATACTTTTTAAAAAATAATACTGGTTAAGGTCGAACCCGGCGGACAAGGACAATTACAAACAATTCGACTAAGTCGAGGGTGGTAGCGAAAGAGTTACGAGCAGCTAGCTGGGGGAGGAGACTCGGCTGTGCCCCCCGCCCCCCCGTGCTTCTTTCGCTTAGTGGTTGAGGAGGAAAACCGCTCTCCTGCGACGCCGCTGCCCCCTCCCCCAAGCCGCCCTCGCTCGGGAGGCGGACTTCTGGTGGGAGCCGGGGGGTGGGTGGGCTTCTCCGGAGCCCCTCCTCCAGCAGAGGACCCTCGGTTCACTCCGGCTCCGCGTTTGCTCGGGCTTCGGCGTGTGCCGCGCGGGGAGAGTTCGCCCCTCCTCGCTTCCTCGCGCTTGATGGTCTGGTGGAAACCAAGCGCGCGCTCTGCGGGGGGAGGCGGGTCCCGCTCCAGAGCGGCGCTGAGGCCTCCGGGGAAGCCGAGCGGGATCCCCGCTCTGCCGGCGGCGGCGGGCGCACAAACGCGATCCTGCTCCGGGCAGGGTTTTCAAGCGGGCGCTCATAAACTAGTCAGTAAGGTGTGTCGGTTGTATTCCTAACACACACACCCCGCGAGTATGTCACGGTCACTTACTGAAATGTAAGAGTTGTTGAAATCGATAGAAATGCATTTAGCGAGATGATTCCGTAGTTAGCAGAGATGCTATAGGCGCTTTGCACAGGATTGGTGGCTCTCTCGGCTTTGCTACCCGTCATAAAGAGAGAGATCGAGAGATCAAGGTCGCTCGAGGGCTGAGCATTGGGCATCTCGAGGGAGCTTTCAATTCCACCCTAACACTCCTGTTAGGATCCCTCAAACCAAGAAAACCTGTAACCCAGCAGCAGTGAGGAAAACATGAAACAAGGTGCTACTTTTCAGCTGGATCAGCAAGTGACTGGCAACTGTACAATTATGGCCCTCAGTGAACCCAACCCCCTACACCTGGGAATAAGTGGCATTCAAGGCTGGGCCTTCTGCCTGGAATCTAAAGCAGAGAATCAGGCACATTAGCGGATTGGCTTCACCATCAAGGGAATCCCTGGATCCCATCCTCCCTGAGAAGCTCCGAAGTCAGGCTTGAGACCTCTAGGTCCACCCCTGGCACCCCTCTACAGAGGGTCCTGGATTGGGTTCCTAGTTTGGTACTGCGACATATGGCTGGGATGCTAACATATTCAGAGGGCACCTGCTTGGGGATCCTGCTTCAAAAGCATCTGTCTTTTTCCAACCCCTTCAAGGCGTGAAATGTCTTTTTCTCTGCATTGTCAGCACATGAATTCAGTTCAACTTGGCGTCTTTCTTCAAGGAGCAAAACAGCTGTTGACAAGCCAGACAAGGGGTTTCAACGCCTCCATGGTGAAAGAGAAGCCAATTTTTAAAGCGAAGGAGGAAGCAAGCAGGCTCTGAAGAAATCAAGCCCTTGAACCAAGAAGCTGTCTTTCCCTGCGGAACCGGAGCAGCAATTCCACCCGTCAGTCCTTCCTCATGGTAAGGGGGGGGGGGGGGGCTTATGCTATATTGGTTTCTACTATAAACACACCTGCCTTGGAGGCAGTCAGATGGGGGTATCTGCAGGTTATAGGTATGGTCCAAAAAGTCAACATGGCACCTGTGACAGTGCAATTGAAGCTCTGCCTGTGAGCCTCAATCAGATCATCCTGGCTGCCATCTTGACTTTTTTGACCATACTCTGCAGACACCCCTACAGAGCAAGTGAGTTATGTAAGCATGACGGCTTTTGGGTATTCTCTTATCCCCCCCCCCAAAATACTACTAGTACTAATGCATTTGTGTACATACCAAATGCACAAAGCTTTCCTAATTCTCCAGTTTTCTCTAATACAAGCAACAACCCTGCAAGGTGGGTTGGAATTATCAGCCCCTTTTTGAGATCTGAGCCCTGAATCTTCGCTGAGAATTCTTTCAATGTATTGTTTTCAGTGGCACCCCTGCCAGGTTGTGCGTCTAATCATGCTTAGTGTCCGCTTATTCTGTTCCCCTCAAGGCCTCTGCAGTCATATTTTATATCACTTAAAGTCAATATCTGTTACACTCAGCTTAGGTTTGGTTATGAAGGACTCTGGGGTACCAGAGTACTTCAACAGAATATTTGGAATATTCATCAGATGGTGATGACTATAATGTGATGCCATCATCAAACTCCATGTAAGCGCCATCTTTGGAAAGGAGGAACTGAATTCCTTGGCTTGGTGCTGCTTTCCTACCTTCCGGCTCAGCGGCAAGGGACTCCTCCACTGGACGAAACAAGTGGGGGGAAGGAAGGCGGTGGCAGAAAGAGGAACTGAACAGTGGGGGGTCCTTTCCCTCCTACCCTCACCTGGGAATCCCAAACTGAGGAGTTTCCTGCTGATTTCAAAGAATTTGGGGGGGGGGAAAAAAGTTTTCTGTAGCATCCAGTTTCTAAACTCTCAGGTAAAACTAAACCCCAGGATCACAATTTTCCATGTGCTCCTCAGCCATTCAGCAGTATGGATCAATGGATTGTACATATCCTATGAAATGGTATTGAATGTGCTCCCGTTCAAAGCAAGATGCCAACCCTCTCAAACGTGACACTCCCAGTTCCTCACCAACAGACTGAGCACACTCCACGTTGTCTGGAAGAGCGAGCTGGACAGGGCAAACCAAGTCAGTGCGGTCTCCCAGAGGAGTGGGTGTTCTGGAGTTCTGGTCCCCCACTTTCCTATTCTTCTTGGCTATCCTTGGCATTTATTTAGACCAGTGTTTCCCAGCCTAGGCAATTTCCAGATGGGTGAGGCAACCCCAGATTTCGCAACCATGGGCTTGGGAATTCTGGGAGTTGAAATCCAAACATCTGGAAGTTGCTCAAGTTGGGAAACACTGATTTTTGGGTTTGTACTGGTTTTTAGTTACTATTTGTGAACCGCCCAGAGTCAGGCGGTGTCAGGCTGTTGCACCTTTGCTTCTGTTTTGGCAAAAATTCAGGTGGTGAAGCACTCTGGGGGAGGCCTGGGGGAGGCAGGCTCCATCAAGCAAACCTTCGAAAAAGCATCTCTTTTTGCAAACGTTCTGTACTGAAGCTGCAAAAGGGAGAAGAGTTTCTTATTTTGATTGCAAAGGCAGTTGCTTCAGGGCGATGGCGGGACTGGAAGAAGGTCGCTGCGCGCAAAGCCTGCATTCCCTCGGGAAAAATCCCATTCGGGCTGGCGGAGCCGAAGGCAGCTCCAGCGGGAGAGCGAAGCCGGCGCTGCCTGCGCAGGATTCGGCCCGCGAGGGTCGCCGCGCTTTCCCGATTGGCCTGCCGGTTACGGAGATGGCGGTTCCCTGCGCAATTCATCAGAGGAAACAGAAAGGGATCCTACAGGTGTATCGAAAGCGCATAAGCGATCAGATTTGGGGACAGAAGCGCCTGAGTCAGCTGCTGCGGGGTTCTCCCACGGCTGCTCAGATCTCAGGAGGCTGCGCTGCGAATCCCGCAGGTCTTCAAGTGCTGCTTACCTGCCTGCCTGCCTATATAGAGGTGTCGGCAGGGTATGGTCAAAAAAGTCAAGATGGCGGTCACGACGGGACGGTAGAAGCTCCGCCCGACGCGCACACAGTGCAGCGGAGCTTCGATCGCCCCGTCGTGGCCGCCATCTTGACTTTTCTGACCGCACTCTGCGGACACTCTTGGGTGGAGAAGAAAAGGGAGGCAGATCACGAGTCGACTGATTGGCAGGCCGCGCCTTGGGCTCAGGGCAGCGGCCGCTTCCGCGGGTTCTGCGCGCCGCTTCGCTCCCTGCCGGGCGCGCCGAACCTCCCCTCATGGGGCGCAGGCGGTGGCAGGCCGGGTTTCTGCCCTCGCTCGCCGTCCCCTTACAAGCTCCCCGCGCCTTTGCTGTCTGCGGTGGTTCCCTGATCCCGCTGACCCCGGGCATGTGGTTTCACTTTTTCTTCTGATCTCAATTCCAGGACCAGCGGGGAATAAAACACAAATTGAATAGTAACCATTCAGGGCGCATTCTTTTCAAACGCCTCTTAAGTCCGCTTTGTCTTGTCGGGCAATTGAGAGATAAATGTCCCGCGTTTTGCCCCGTTCCCCGATTTTGCTTTCTTTACCCTCCTCCCTCGCCTTCTGGCTCTGTGGGTGGCGTCCTCCCCAAACAGCCTCTCCCTCCTCCTCCCTCTCAGTCACACACGCACGCAAGGAAGGGAGCGGGTTCACAACCCAGTTACAAACAGAAAGCTAGGAATGTCCCCGGCAGCCCTTCAGATCTCGCTTTTCCTCTGGGAGCACAAGACCACACACGTTACGCCCACAACAACAATCCTGAGAGGTAGGTTCGGCCGAGACAAGCTCCCAGCTTCAGTGGGGATTCTGCGTCCCAGTCGTAAACCCGAGTCCTGCAAGGCCCCAACGATGCCAGAAACAAAAAAATGGCTAGAAGCCGAACCTGTCTTCCAGCCCTCCCTGCCACCCGCTTCTCAAGGTCGAACTCCTGCTGCAGGGCCGGGGGAGCCTGAAGGGCCTGGGTCGAGGCGGTCTGAATTCTCCGAATCCGAGAACAAGGAGATCCTGGATTACTTGTTATCTAAAGCAATGTGTTATTGTTGCTGTTGTTGGTCGCACAGCAAGCTAGATGTTTAGAGTGGATTTAGCATTATTGTTACTACTACCGCCATTATTACTACTACAGTACTACTAGCACAATTGCTCACCGTTTAAGTGGAAGAAGGGTGGGAACGGCAAATGATCCCCCCCCCCGCTCCCGCCCGGCCTGGGTCACCCAGTTCTCTCTCCTTCTTGACAACTGCCAAGTCCCCCTCGATTACTTCCTTGGTACCTGAGACCACGGAATGCCCCCACTGTAGCTCCACGCTGGGATCCTTGCCGTTAAGATCAAAAGAAAGTTCTTAGTCCCGCTTCTTAGGGGTGGGGAAAGAACCCAATGCCTTCGAGTTGCGCGGGATTACAAAACCACCATGTCCAACCACCACCCGGTCCCCTAGCCTTAATTCGATGCAGAGTAATCAGCGGCACTCGAATCCATCCCCCGCCGCCATTTGAAATTGGGGAACGAAAGGGAGCAATGAAAGAAAAGGATCGCACTGCGCACTAACTCCTTAACCCCGGCGTTTAAAAAGTCGTTTAACTGGAAGTATTTGCAAGCACTGCCTGCTCCGCGAGAGAATGCCGGGTCTCGCCCCGTCCGCGAAGTCTCTGATTTAAACCGTGGGTGGGTGGGCTTTCTGAGGAAGCTCCAGCCAAGGGTTTTCCCGGCTGCCTCTTAGCCTGAAATCAAACCGTTCCCTTCGCACCAAAAATCCATTGAAGTTCCCGCCTGTTCTTTAGAGGAACCAAGCTTCGTGAGAGCAAATCTGCCGCCTACTCACAAAGACCCCAAAGCCCCAAATTGAGAGGGGGGAGCGGAGGACAGGCTCCCCGCGGGATGTCAGAAATCAGCGGCAAGGTAAGGCGGAGTTAGCTCGCCCGTGAAATTCTTCCGATAAGACGCAAACGAGGCGAATTGTGTGGGCCAGGAGCGGCGCGACTTTCAAGCCAGCGACCCCAAAGCCCTACCAAAGTTGGCATCCAATTGTGCCATTTAAGCAGAAAAAAGAATAATCGATTCCTCAGGTGGAACCATTCACTCTAGTTAGTTAATTCGATTTACAGTGAACCAAAGCGAAGGTTCGTGGCTTCATGCAAGCCCCGCCTACTCCTGTGGGAACGCGGCCTCCAGCGCAAAGCCACAGCGGAGCCCTCGGCTCGGAGAAAACCAGACGCCCCTGCTCGGTTTGTTTACTCCGAGGAAGTCCCCAAGAACTCCGTGGTTTTTCTTCCCACAAAGTGAAGAAGTGGAAAATGACTGGAGCGCCCCGTCGGGTTTCATCCCAGCTCAGTCGCCCCGCAATTCCCATTTTGTACGTACAGTACCAGTTTATCTAGAAGAGAAAAGCAAACGGCCTCGGGAGCAGCGCGCCCCGCCGGTTTAACGTTGCTTAAGTCTGAAGCCTGGGAAGCCTCGGTCGAAGGAGGGAAGAAATCTGCCCGCCTCCAATTCCCCCAGGTGAAAGGAACATTGGGTTGGGTTGGGTTGGGTTGGGGAGGGAGGCAAATCTTCCCAGTTAGCGCTGCCATGGGACAGCTCAGTCAAAGGGGTTATTTCGCACGAGTCGTATGAATGCTGTCACTGGAACCACCTCCGGTTCTGACATGTAGGAAGGGCAGATTATTCTGGGTCTGCGACCTGGGAGGAGCAAAGGAGAGAGAGCAGCGCTGGTGCGAAAGGCTGGTCGCCTCCAGTTTCCGTAGCGTTGGTTGTTCTGTTCCCCAGCCTTAGATCACTGCTGGAGGGTCAGTACAAAGGGACGAAGGAGAAGGAAAGGCATCCTGTTCAGTTTCTCTCACTGATACTGGCTTCTCTCCCCACCCTTTAAGAATCGGGCCGGCCCCATTTCAATCGCTTTGCCGTTAAAACGACCCCAAATCGCCACGGATGTCAGCAGATCGCTTCTGCAGACCGTCCTGGGGGGAGGGGGCGTGAAGCAACGGAAAAAGCTTTTCTATTTGCATGCAAGCGAGAAACACTTTCTCAGCATCAATAAGCAAAATAAACTTTGGCGGGGAGGGAGATTTAATTCCCCGGATATGGCGATCTTTCCCCCGCGCTCCTTTTGCGACCGTCAAGGGCTCTGCAGCAGCTGTTCGGGACAGGTTTTCCGGAGGGCGGCGCTTCTCCAGGGCCGCCGTTTTCCTGGGAATCGCGGCGCGGCCCGGGGAAGCGGGTGGCCTCGGCGTTCCGGGCAGCGGCCGCGGAATCTGGGGCGGGCTGGTGTGAACCTGGCCGCGCCTGGGAGGTGGCGCCTCCCCCGCCGCCTCTCACCTGCTTCCCATTAACCTTGCCTGCCGCGCCGCCGCCGCCGCCTTCTCCCGGCTTCTTATAAACTTCCCTTCGTTTACTCAGGCTGGTTTTCATTGCGGCAGGTTTGCTGGGGCTGCCTCTCTGTTTAGTTTATTAACCCACAGGGTTACTTTAACTAAATATTTGGGCGGAATCCTTCGGGGTTGAATTTCATCGTTTTGTAACAAAATTACCCGGTGTTGCCAAGCCAAACAGAGAGCCCTCTGTCGACTTGTCTTCGACTATTAGGGCGGCCCTGGACAGGGAAAGGGAAGGAAGAGAAGGGCGCTCCGGGGCCTGACCGGGGTCTGGGTCCCCGAAGGTCCCGCGCCAGCCTTGGCCCGGAGGGCGTTCCCGGTGCCCCTCCGCGGCGCTGCGACCGGGTTCTCTTCGGGGAGCGCTGCTCGCGGCGGCCCGCACGGTTTGGAGCCAGAAAGCGGGCGGGGGGGCGCTTGCTTTAGACCAGTGTTTCTCAACCTTGGCCACTTGAAGACCTGTGGACTTCAACTCCCAGAATTCCCCAGCCAGCATGGCTGGCTGGGGAATTCTGGGAGTTGAAGTCCACAGGTCTTCAAGTGGCCAAGGTTGAGAAACACTGCTTTAGACTCTCTGCACGTTATGGTGGCAAATGGAAGAGGACAACTGGCTGGGTCCACCCCACCACGCTAAGGCCAACCAAAGCATAGTAGGCCTTCAAAGTGCAGCAGCTGCAATTCTTCTTGGGCATCTTTCCGTGGCCTTAAGAGTGTGTGTGTGTGTGGGCGCGCACTGATTTCTGATTGGAGGGTTGCCATGGAAGTTATAGCCATCGAAATAATGGGAAATGAGAGGCTTGTGTTTTAAATAAATGAAAGGATACCTCTTGTCTGGGAAAAGAAAACAAACTAATTACACTCATAGCACTAAGCCATTAGTCATGGGTACAAAAACCACAATGGCTAAACTGCACATGCCTTAAGTTCAAAGCAAGTACACCATATTGTGGTTTAGCATGATACGCAAAACTAGTCAGTGTCCCTGTCTTCATTTGCAGTTTGCTATGGCATTATGTACCATGCCTTGACAGCTCCAGCCTTGGATGTCCAAGATTGTCCCCAGTACATCAGTCTCCACTAAAAGTGCATTTTATGCCTATTCATTTCCCTATTTTTTTTTCTAATGACTGACTTTTTTAACATACTAGGACACAATTCACACTGTCACTAAGCTTAGATGAGTTGTTACACCTTTGATTAATATTTATCTTTAAGAACATCTAGCTCATTCAAGCACAACAAAGCCTAGAAATGCCAGCATGCTGATCTATCCTATTCTTATTTAACACAGACTTCCAATATTTTTATAGCAATTTTATTTAAAATTACAATTAAAAAAAATAAACCAATACAAACTAAAAAAGGAAAGAAAATAGAAAGTGCAGAAAAGAAAAAAAAAGAAAAATAGAAAAGAAAAGAAATAAGAATATAGTAAAGAACAAGAAAAATATATAAAGAAATGACTTCACAAGTATAAACAATTTTAGTAACTGATCACCTTCTCTTAAAATTCAACAAATGATCTCTTCTTCCCATATCCCATCTTTTATCCATAAACAAATGCTTAAAGCCTAGTTATTCAGTCCTAAACAGCAAAAGCCCGTTAAGGATTACCAGAGGTAATGTATTTATTTTAACCTTGATCAAATAAACTTTATATTCCTTCCTTTCACTTGTAACAATCTTGATCTAATAATGATTCTAATAATGTCCTAGAATGTGATTTCTTTTCATTTTTTCTTTATCCCTTCTCACAAAATTCTTCAAAGCTTTAACAAGTCTCTTTCGTAAATCCAATATAGGAAAGTTATCCAGGTCATTATTTTGATTTGTTATTTGTATATTCCTTTTAATTATTAAGACATGAGCTGGTTTCATTTGTAGGTCCAGTGTAACATCTTTTTCCATATCATTCTTGTAGCCTGCCTTTTTAAAATCCACTTTCAGATCAGTCTCAATCTTGTCAAGTAAAACTTGTTTCTCTTCCATAACATCTTTTAAACACAGTCTATATGTAGAGGGAGACACTCTTAAAATTGACTTCTGGGTTCATTGTTCAAAAACACTCAGTGCTAGTACTGTAGATGTTACCTAGCCAGGTAATGAAATGTTTGCAAGAAAACAGCCAAGCTCAGGGAACCCCAAGGACTCCACAATGCAACCCTGAGCTACACATATTCTCTTCTATTGGTACTCTTGCATCTTCTCACATCATGGTCATGTGAGGTACTTGCTTAATGACCTGTGCATCCTGGGGTTACAACTGCAACCAGAACTGCCGGGATTGCCATCGCTAAGTGATGCGATCACGTGATGTCACACCGCATTGCTTAGTAACAGAAATTCTAGTCCCAATTGCTGTCATAAATTGAGGACTACCTGAACAAAAAGGATGCTGAGGAACTGGAAAAAGTGCAGAGAAGAGCAACAAAGAGGGTAAGGGGCTTGCAGGCTAAATCCTACTAAGAGTGGTTAAAGGAACTTGATATGTTTTGCTTACAGAAGAGAAGGCTAAGGGGAGACATGATAGCGGCCTTCTGATATATGAAGGGATGTCACAGGGAAGAAGTAGATTTATTCTCCAGAGTTTCTGAAGGTAAGACAAGAACCAATGGATGGAAGCTTTACAGTGAAAGATTCAAACCTGAGCTAAGGAGGAGTTTCCTGACTGTGAGAGCTATTAAGCAATGGAATAGCCTGCCTCCTGAAGTTGTGGGGGCTATTACTGGAGGTTTTCAAGAAGAGACTGGAGAGCCATTTTGTCCAGAATGGTATGAGGATTTCTGCACTGGGCAGGGGGTTGGACTAGAAGGTCACTTCCAACCCTATCATTCTAATGGGGGAAAGCGTGTCTAATGACAACTCAAGGTTCTTTTATTAATCGGCTGGGAACAGCAAACATAGGTTATGGGCCAAGAGTAAAGGGTGTGATTGTGCTGAGTTAAAGTAACAGAGTTGCCAGAGTTTCAGAAAAACTGAAAGAAGGGAGGCTGAGAAAGATTTCTCCCAGTCGGGCCTGAGTAGTTTCCTTGACTTGGTGTTTCCAAGAGAACTGTAACTCCATAGTAGAGCACAAAGCTTGCATGCAAGAGCCTTAGGATCAGTTCCTGCTACCTCCATGTAATGCTATGGAGAATTCCTATCTCAAGCATTGGAAATCCACAGCCAATCAGCATTGACAGCATTGACCATAGATTCTGGTCTAATTCACTAGGAGGTAATGTCCTACGTTCCTAATACTAGCTAAAATATGTCTTTGGGCTGACACTTTGGATAAAAAAAAATACTGGGCAGAAAAAAAAATAGCACTCTATGATACTCAATTCTTCTAGACCTGATAATCAAACTGAATTTTTATCAGATATAACAACAATCTGTATTGATGATTTCTTGGGTTATAAGGATGGCTTATCATTCAAAATAAACATAGCCATATCCAGCCATAGTCCACAGGGATTTAATCCCAATTCTCTCAAGCAAATAGAAACATCAGTTGTTACTTTGTTCTCAGCAATATCTAAGTCCATATTATAGGGCTGTAAGGCTTTCTCTCTTATAGCAACAAACCAGAATTAAACTAAGAATGCCTGTAATTTCCTAAATCATAAAAAAGGAATGTCCTTAACTCCACTTTTTTAACGAAGAACAAAATCTGCTACTTCAGCTGGTTGTCTCTCCTTGGTTCATGGTGTAATTGCCTTGATGTAATCCTCATTGAAATAAACAGGCCAGTGCTATTTCACTGTGCAGTCCTGAATTAGTGTTATGATTTGAAAATAATATTCTGATTGGATTGGGCTTTAATTTTTTTCCTTCTAACCTTTTACTCTAACAAAATAAACTATTACTGAGAAGCAAACAACTAAATGAGAGAAACTTAGCCAGCCTTCATTCATCATTAGCTTATCCCTCATTTTTTCAATTTTACATGTAGTGCTGACTTGCTAAAATAAGAGACAAGCTGGTCATAATAGAATCTTCTCTGATATGTACTACAGTTCCCACAATCCTTTGTTATTGGCCCTTCCCAATCATCCACCTATCCTTCTGGATCCCACGGTGCGGAAGCTTCTTGTAGACTCTAAGGGCAGAAGAAAAGGCATTCTATACATGCTCAGGGTTAAATTTTGAAAAGGGTCACAGGACCTGTTTTGAAATTACAATATTTATTGGCAGGCAGCCAGCTTCCCATTAAGAATATTTGCTTTTTAATCTGAAGAAAGCTTGGGATATTTGCTAAAGATAACAAGAAAGCTTCAAGTGATAACCATAATCAATTAAAGAAGAATAGTTTTAAGATGTTAATAAAAGAAGATGAAAAATGGATTCAAATTGCCAAGCAGAATTTTCCAATTAGGGCAAAGAGCAGAGAAAAAGCACATTTTGACATTTTGTATATCCAGAAGAAAAGATAAGAAGTATGATAGAAGTGTACTTAGGAAAAAAAAGCTTGTTTTTGCATTACATACTTTCCATCCTTCTTTAAACATTCAAGGATAAAACTCAATACTCCCCTTCAGTCATTAATCAGTCCATCAACAGCTTAGCAACAAAAACATATGTAATTTCATCCAACAGGAATGTACAATAAGAAACTTCAATGAATTTGCTCCATGATTCTGAGCAAAATGTAAGGTGTCAACCCTTAGCTCTCAAACAAAAAAGTATATTTTGCAAGTTTGTAGTAGGTTTCATCCTAGAATTTCGCTATGGCTACATGTTTTTGAAAATCAAGACTCAAGATATATAGAGTAATAAAGATAAAATCAACAAACATCCAAAGAACCACCCGAATGGTTCTGCATACCTAATCAAATTTTGAACAATATGGATGTTATCCCTCTGCAGGGTCTAAAAGTAAATGGTTATACAGTCTCTTAGTGCTTGACAGCAACAAGAGGAATGGGAGGAAGCCATTGGACAGATTCAGAAGGCACCCAAGCCCTCTTCTGCCATTTGCCTGAATATCTGAGGGCTTGAGCATGGGCAGGGCTTCATAGAGTAGCCCTTCTGACATTCTCTTGAACCTCCATGTATTCAGCCAGGAGGCCTTTGCTTGAAGTTAGGGACAGCTCTTCATTAGTCTGGTACCTGGTTGCAGTACAGCTCTGGAGCATCTGGAGAGGTGTACCCAGGTTTAAGCAAATGTCCCTCTTAAATCTGAGGACAGTTTTGGAAGGTGCACGTGGGTCAGGGGGACCTGTGGGACTTGTCCTCTATCTACTTTAAAGCTCTCATTGTTCAGTTGAATGCCTGAAAATGGCAAAAGAACATCAGGGTTTCTGATCTAACCTGCTAGATCTCAAGTGGGATGTTCCTCTCCTTCCCCCTCCCACAAATCCCTGCCCCCTCCCACTTGTAACTGCTTTCCTTTTTGCTTTCTTTTTCAGTCTCTTCAACGGGTTCTGATGAGAAGTGATTTACTTATGCCAACTCCTAACTGACCTAGAGATGGCACCTGATATGGAAGCCTCTGTTAAATAACGGAGGATGGATCCATGCCTGCTTCCATTCCAGTCCATCCTCGCCGTGCCTGGAATACTCTGGCCCTTCTGCCACTTAGACATTTCTGTAGCTGTAAATGAGGACTCTGAGCTGTGGGGATCTGAGGGGATTAAGGTCAACATTTATTATTGAAAAGACACTAATTGTTTGGGGGCAGAAGGCACTTGTAGGCATGAGGAGTGTGACATGGACATTTTCAGAAAATAGTTGCCATCACAAGTACAGATAATTGGAAAGCGTCTATTTCCCAGAATAGCAAATTGATGAGACTGAGCAATAGGTAACTTGCCCAAGAACCTGAATGTATATATTGATTTAAAAGATTTAGATAGCTGCCCAACTGGTGTAATGAAAAAAACCATGATTACAGGTAAGAAACCATAGAAAATCAAAAGAAACAAAATCCATAAGCAACATATCAGACCATATGCAGCTGGAGTCAACCAAATACGCATTCCACCTCCAAGAAGAAGAGCTCGTCTATTGTCCTGGGCCAAGGCTTGGGGGAGGAACAGGTTTGTAAAGCTTCCAGGGCAGCTAACAGGGTCAGGGCAATGTGAACCTTGTGGGGGAGGAGGGGGACATTGTTCCAAAGGGGAGGCACTGCCCCAGAAAAGGCACTGAATGCAGAATGCAAGGCTGAAGTGGAAGCTGAGCTTATAAACTCCCCGCCTCAAATTTACTGAAGCCACTTTACCAGAAAGGGAAACCAGTGGGATTAAAACCTGCAGTGTGGTCTATTCATTTGAGTCCACAATTATTCCACATTTAGGATCTTGTCCTTTAAGGAATTCCTCCTATCCCATCCCATCCTCCCTCCCTCCCTCCCTCTTGACTGAGTTAGCTCCACTTTAACTGCATGCTTCCACCTTCCCATTCTATCATTCCCAACTGTCTTCACAGCCCTAATCTGGTTTTTCCATTGCTGTCTTGATGCTTCCTTCCCCCTCCCCATTATAAAGCAGTGGCGAAGGTGTCCCCCCTCTCTTCCAGATGAGACTGTTTCAAAGCAAAATGCCACCTACATTTACTACCTACAGGATGCCTAGAGGGATTTAGACAAAGATGGCAGAATATTGTTTCACTTAGAAACACTCCCAAGTGCTTCTGCTGTATAACTGTGCTTGATTTTTTTTTTAAATGTTGCTACCATGAGGATACTTGAAAGTCAAGGAGGAAAGTGATCTTGAGTTGAAGTAGTAACTACAGCCATCACATTGCTTACTCCTAGACCAAAATCAGACTTTCTTCAGTTGTGTTTCTATGAAAGCCAATGACATACATGTTAGCCTTTAACAAACTGCTTACACATTTTTGCTGTGACTGTGTTAAACTAGGCCATTCATTCTCCTTATGGTTGTTCTAAAATCAGAAAATATAGATAAATATATAGATAAAAAATATAAATATATATATATTTACCATGTTGTTTTATTTTACAGAAATAAGTGCTTTATTAATATAATGTTAGCTTTTGTGAGCTATAAATTCATGTAGACTGCAATCTTATACAAACTATATTTTCTTAACTAATCTATATTTAAGGATCTTGAATATCTGAATAAGAAGTAATCTTACTTCTGAGTAAAAACATAGCATTATACTGATACAAGCTTGGAAAAACAAGCTAATACGCTTTTCAAAACATGTAGCCTCTATATAAACAGTATTTGCATTTTGAGGAACCTTTGTTTTTTAAATATTCTATCCCAGCCAGACATATGCTAATGATAAAATAAGAATAGTGACACTTAAATGTAAGCAGTTATATAAAGTGGCATGCTGCATGGGAAAAAAAATAAAAATGTGTTATTAAATTTTTGTTTGCAGTAAATCCTTGTTTTCATGAACATTGGCTCCAAGATGCTTCTTTGTTGTGTGCAAATTAAATATCCAAAATAACACAGCTTGGATTTCCAATGCAATATAGAATACAATGCTTATAATTCATTTCCAAGCTTTGCCAGTCCAAAAGTATCCAAATCAGTTCAGATGTGAGAGCATCATCTAGGGCAGAAAATAGCCTCTCCTTCTTCAGAACCTATTTATCAAGCAGGAAGAGGTTTAAATTAAAATTCAACAATCAGTTAAATATGGAATGGAATTTTAATTCCTGTTGCAATTTTTTAAAAAATACACAAGAACAATGAGCAAAGATTTTGAAAATGATAATACACAGCCATCCAACAGATAATGTAATTAATTTTAAGTTATATTACCATAACAAACAAAAGAAAAATAAAAGGGCAAACAAAAACTAAAACCTAACATGTTAAATTTATATAAATGACATAAATATATTACATATATATTTAATAACAACATATCAAATTACATATAAAGCTTTGTCCATTTTGTTAAATACTATGAATCTATGCCAAAGGGAAGCATACAGGTAGTCCTCGCTTAACAAACATTCGTTCAGCAACTGAAGCTACAACAGCGCTGAATGAAGGGACTTATGACTGGTCCCCGGAGTTACGGCCGTTGTAGCATTCCTGCCATCACATGATCAAAATTTGGGTACTTGGCAGCCCACCCTGCACTTATGACTGCAGGGGTGCTTCAACTCTCCCCACCTGCCTATGTCCCCCCATCTATGCCTTTTTGGCCCCCTGCACTCTACAGCCTTGGCCACCCCAGCTGACCTTTGCCGTCGTCTTGTTCCTACTGCTGGCCAAGCATGCCTATCCTGGCCCTTCATAAGGCAACTGCTGGGCACATGAGGCTTTCCTTGCAAGATCTGGGAAGATGGCCTTATGTGGCCAGCAGCTGCCTCCTGAAGGGCCAGGGTGGGCACACATCAGCGGGAGCAAGAAGAAGGCAAGGGTCAGCTGGGACAGTGGAGGGCAGGGTGGTGGGGCCTTGGAGTGCAGGGTGGCGAGGGCGACTGGGGCTGGGGCTGGGGCGGCTGAGGCTTCTAGGGATGCTGCAGCTTTGTGCTGTGCTGCAGCTCGGGGGCTTCTTGCAGCCCCAGAGCCACAGCTCATCAAGAAGCCCCTGAGCTGCACGGTTCTGGGGCTGCTTGCTGCCCCGTAAGGCAGGATGTAGGGCAGCCAAAAGGGCGGAGATGGGGGGGATTAGGCAGTTGGGGGTAGCTGAAGGGGAGGCAGTCCTTTACCTTGAAAGAACCGAGGCTTGGGGCTGGGAGAGACCAAGCCCAGAATTGCCTGGATTGTGGTGGGTCCTTGGTTAATGACTGGTGGCATTCAGTTAATGATGGCAACAGGGAGTGCCAGGATTGCTGTCACTAAGTGATGTGGTCATGTAATGTCATTCTTTTAGGACCACACAACTTAACGATGGAAATTCCATTGTAACTCAAGGATTACCTGTATTGTGTCATTTTTTGATTAGTAGAAAAAAATCTTGGCCTCCTTTTGATGGGACTTGCAGGAATCTCACTGGTCATTCAGCTGGGATTATCCTGAAAGGTTCCCTCAGGTATTTATTATTAACCTCCAGTGAAGCCCTACCTTGATGTGGTTGTGGAGCTTGCATGCTCTGAGGAGGATGAGAGCTATGCCAGAGGTTCAACCATACTGGAGAGGTCTCAACAGAGGAGCCAGACAAAGAGTGTCTCTCCCATAAACAATATGGTGAGATGTAATTTACAGAAACCCATACTGGATTGGTCATTGCCTGGGTCAACAAGTCCTGTGCTAGGTGTTGGAGTTCCTGGACATCTGGTGACAAGTGGGCTACAGGACTCAGGACTGTTGGCTGAGCAACCAGGGTCAGCAGCTGCAGAACTACTGGAAGTGTGAAAGAAACCAAAGTGTACCAAGTGTCTGTGGGGGTAAAATAAAGAGAAACCAAGTTAAAACAAACAAACCCTGTCTTGATCATTCATTATCAGACCCTGTATACAAAGCCCAGAAAAATCCTAGCATATGGGGTAGGTGGAGCTAGCATGCCAAGTAGATGGGAGTCACCTGTCCTCTTTCCCTACATCTTTTTCTTTTCCTGTTATCTTTTTTCTCCTTTTTTTTTTTTTTTGATGCCCTCTTTTTTTCCTCCCCCACAAGTCTGCCAGGATTGACAGATTGCACTTGCTGGAGGTCTGAATGGCTTCTTTGCAGGGCCTGCTGAAATTGGCCCCCAGGGCTGCAGATGGCACCTCCTTGTATACGCTCAACTTGCTGCCCTAGACATTGGTCCTTTCCTGTTCCCTGGTCACAAAGAAGTAATCCTGGTTGCAGCAGTGTCTCTAACAACCTGTGATGATGTCAAAATGATGGCACGCGTCATGACATCATCATACAAAGGACACAATTAGCGCCTGCATCATAACATCTGACCCAAGTATTTAAACTCTATAGTTTGCATCCTGGTGCACACTGTGTCCTTCCCACTTCCCTCACTCCTCTTTGTCCAGCCAAGTCCAAGGTACTGATGGTGATGGTGATGGTGATGACATTCCTCTCCAGACAGAAGAAAACCTAAAGCAGGCAGGTTGTCCATGTATCCTGCCTCCCTTCCACTTTCACATCATTGGCTCGGTTAATTAAAATTGCAGTAATGGGGCAGCTGAACATTTCACTGATCGGTAATAGGGTATATCGCCTTTCACCTCTAGGTCACTAGTTTGAGTACAGCCAGAGTAGGTAGTGACTAAAAAATTATTATCATCCAATTGCTTTTCAGTGACCCCTGTGAAATCACTTGGAGACTTCCAATTCTGTCTGTAATTTGATAGGTATCTAGGCTGTCAAGTGCTCTAATGCAGTTGGCACTGATTGGCACCTTGGCTGGCAGACTTTGCCAGGGGGAAGAGGAAGTCACGCATCGCACTCTCCAGACTTGCCTCATGGAGCAATGCACCAGCACAGCTATCAAAGGAACCCAGCTGGCACTGAAGACAACAGGTGCAGCAGTAGTCCTTAGGAAATCATTATAATTCTTTTGTTAAAAACTCTTTATCTGTTCAGGTTTAGAAAGTAGCAAGTGAAATTAATTTGCTGGATAACTTTGAATTTGCAAACATTTTTTTCCCATCTACAAATGGTCAACATCCTTCTTGAGGATGAAAACCTAATCTCATATTTTTGGGAAGTGAAAGCCCTGGGAATAAATGGAATTTAACAGCAAAATAATAATAATAATGCGTTGGAGTCCTAATATTCTCATCTGTTGGAGCTAAAAGAGAGTTTGTTATTTTTCTTTCCTCTTATTTTTTACAGGATCAACTTGAATCCAAGCCCCCTGGTTCACCAAACATTATCTGCTGTTCTAGGTGACCTAATATGGGTAATTGATTTGACTCAGTCACTGCTGCTTGACCTCATAGTGAGAGACTCTTTCAAGTCCCAGGAAATCCCCAAACTGTAATTTTACTGATAGCTTCTTTAAAAAAAAAAAAAAGTCTCCCTAGGGAGCCCCAAGAAGTGACAGGATATGCCTCGCTTGCACTGGGCTTGGTAAAAGCACTGTGGCAGCAGACAGGGGGAAAGCATTAGGAGCCAACCCACACCCAGATCCAGTTGTCAGGTCCGGGTTTCAGCTTAAGACCATATGGTGAAGATCGCAGTGAAGACCCTTATCCTTGAAAATACTGGCTCCAGAGATGCCCTGCATCTATATTTGTTGTCCTCGAACAGTGTTTCTCAACCTTGGGAACTTTAAGATGTGTGGACTTCAATTCCCAGAATTCCCCAGCCAGCATGGTTGGCTGGGGAATTCTGGGAATTGAAGTCCACACATCTTAAAGTTCCCAAGGTTGAGAAACATTGTCCTAGAGACACATTTCCATTGCATTCATAGCTTCAGCTTTTACATCTTCTTGCCATTACAATACTGCAATTTGATTTTGGGTTTGTATTCAGTTATGTCCCACCATTTCTTTCTTCGGCACTGGGCGCACTTTTAAGGCACTGTTTTACTTGAGACAATCTTCTGCAAATATCTTCCCCATCAGAAATGCTCTCTGGAAAGATCAGGGGAGGGGCACCCTGGCTGTGGAATGGAATTGTCTCTTTCAGGAGATGCCTCTTTAACCAACTGTATTTTCTTAAGGCGCTGCCTCAATTTCCCCTAAGCATTCTGACCTTATGGTTTATGTGTATGCTGTTAAATTCCTTGGACTGCAATTATCCTAAGATTGCCTCTCTCATATCCTTTGGTTGTTATTTTTAAAGTTTTTCTTTGTCAGTTTGAGGACTTCTTTGTAGATCAGTTATAAAGCCCTTCCTTCCTTCCTTCCTTCCTTCCTTCCTTCCTTCCTTCCTTCCCCTTTTTGCAGAAAACTGTAAAAGACTCAGCATGAACTTGAGGCACTGGCCAGAAGGCCGTTGACACATTTCTTTGGCATGTCTTGTGCTTCCCCTTTTATTGGTGGTGATTTCTCTCCCTCTCCTTTCCTTCCCCATATTTTGCTTAATTTACTGCTTAAAGCCAAGGGTCTCATGGTCTTCTGGAGAGGTTAAATGAATTTCCGCTCCTTCCTGCATTATTTGGCTGTTGTTGCTGTTGTGTTATGGTTTTGCTGCCTGCTAACTCATTTAGGGATTTTTTCCCCTTAGTAGTTGGTCTCAATCACTACTGTGTAGCTATTACTAGAAATCCATGTAGAGTTTGGGCTTTCTAAGTGGTATTTTCTCTCTTAAAGGAGAACATTCAAATAAGCGAAATGTGAATGAATTAAGTTAGCATTAAAGATCAAAGCTGTTTCTTCCCTCTCCTCCATTTCCATTGACTACACCTACAAATACATATTCTTAATAAATAACATTTTGACATGTGAATCACTGATTCCTGCTGGGTCTTCCTTCACAGCTTTTGGAAGACTTGCTGGCCACTTTCCTTTCAAAACCTGTTTTATTTTGTTTCAACCAAGCACCTAGATCAGCATTTTAGGCTGCAGTTCCTCACTCCCTTTCTTGCAACCCATGTTAAATTCAGTTGGATTTTCTTCTGAGTAAACATGCTCAGCATTCAGACATTTTATGAATTGTAATAACTCTGTTCTTAGCCCAAGTGATGAGAACAAATACTTTTTATTTTTTGCATTTAACTTGGCACTTTGTTTTAATGTATATTATATTATCTGGAGAAAGGTGGCAATTAACAGAAGAGGTTAATTGAAGGGGAATTTTCCTTTCCTGGTGCATCCATTCTCTAATCTTTTATTTGCTGGGATGGGAAAGTGTCATATCCCATCAGCAATAATGGAATTTCTTTTCAAACAAATACTAGTTTCCGGAAAGGGAGGCACAGATTCCAAGATGTAACCATTTTGATTGCTTACCTAAGAATAACCCATTTTTTGTTTGTTTGTTTGTTTTTTACTAAAACCTGTTTAAGTTAATTGAATTAAGTTATTAGTAGCTGAACTTATTGGGTCAGACTCAGACATGTTGTTATGAGAATCAAAAGGCTCTTTCTAATCACAAACAGAACTAAGATCCTGCAAACGTTCTCTTCAAAGAAAGAGGAAGACCATTTTTAAAGTCTCCCCTTCCCCCAGCATGCTGTTTGGAGGGGGAGGAGGTGTTCTTCAGTCTACCCAGAGCTGCTATTCCAGGGGGCTAAAGGGGCCTCCAAATTTTCTCCAGTGGAAGGCTATTCATGCTATTTCCAAATATCTGAAATGCCTGGATTAATATGCAAATATTTCTAAATAAAATCTCTTGAAAAGTAAGTAAGTTTGAAAGGTAAGTGATTAATCAATTCACTTTAATTAGCTGGAAGTCTTAATCTGGAAGTATCCTGAAAACATTGGTTCTTCCAATTTATTGTATTTTCCATTGAAGAAGTGGGTTGCATGTCACATTTCTTATTTGTTAGCTCAATGTACCTCTCAGGGTTGTTGTCTGGGGAAAATTTGGATGAGGGAGCACTATGTATGCTGCCTAGCACTTGCTATGTATGCTGCCTGACACTCCCAGAGGTGAGGCACTATATAAACCTAATGAATAAACACATAAACACATAAATAGTATGTAGTATTTATTGATAGCACATTTTAGCATGTTCAAATGATGTTTTATGGGTGAGTCTTACATCGTTATGATAAAGGAGGACCTTTGCTGTGCCCTTTCCTGGATCATGAGGCTCTACTCACAGTTTCTCATGCCCTGGTCACCTCCAGAATGGACTACTGTAATGTGCTCTACATGGGGCTGCCCTTGAAAAGCATCCAGAAGATTCAGGATTTAATGTGGCAGCATGGGCAGTTATGCGTGCCCCTAGGACAGCACACATTATGCCTCTGCTCCATGAGCTGCATTGGTTGCCAGTTTGCTTCTGGGTTCAACTCAAGGTGCTGTTTTAGGCCTTTAAAGCCCTTCATGGCATGGGGCTGGGTTATTTGAGGGACCGCCTCTTCCCAATTACATCCCATCAGATCTGGCAGGAGGGATAGGTTACAGGTCCTGTTTGCTAAAGAGTTCCATCCGAGAGGACCCAGGCAACGTGCCTTTTCTGCTCCTGCCCTCTACAGCATCATTCCCCCCGAGATGAGGTTAGCCCCATCCCTACCAGCCTTCTGGAAAACCCTTAAAACTTGGTTTTTCCAGCAACTTTGGGGATCCCATGGGAACAGGGAGCCTGTGAGATGGTTGTATTGTGTTTAGGATGTTGTCCATTCTCCCACAGTCTTGGTTTTTATTTATGTTTAGTTGTTTTTAATACAGTAGTTGTTTATATTTGTCTTTAACTGTCTGTTTTGTTGTATGCCACCCAGAGTCACATTTAGTGAGATGGGTGGCTATATAAATTTGCTAAATAAATAAATAATCATAATAAGACTTTATCTTCTCTGCATTATACAAATTAGGGCTAAGGCAGAGTAAGAGCCAACTGATGAATTATGGCTCAAGAGAGAATTGAACTAGGGTTTTCTTGGTTCCCAGCTGTGTCTCTGAGCCAATAAATCCATTCTTTAGAAGCTGCTCTTTTATCTGGAACAATTTAACAAAGTGTCAAGACAGCTTTCCTCCCTACTTTTAAATTATAAGGATTTTCATTTGGTAACTTTCCAGCAGTCTCCCCATTACTACCACACATAGCCAATATGGTTCATATTTTTCTCTCCTTGTACCTATATATCCTGGGGAAATGAGGGAGTAAGTCAGGCATTAGCCTAACTGTAAGTCTGGTCACAAATTCATCCAGTGCTTGATTTACCTTTTCTAGCTATTCCACACTGTAATATAAATTATAAAGGCAAAAGGTTGCCTTGCATTATCTGGGCAATGCTTGAATCTGAGGAGCCATGATTACTCATGAGACTGGTCAGGGAGGTGTCCATGATAGACCTCAAAAGGCTAACAGAACAATATGGAAGAGAAAATTGTAGCATTGACCCAGCAGAAATGATTTCCTTTGCCTGAATATCATTTGGTGATAATGTTTCAGCATGAGAGACCAGAACAGTCCTGTCTAGGCCAAATTCACTCACAAAGGAAGGCTCTCCAAATTAGCAACTTGAATTGGAAAAAGAGGGCATGATTTCATTACAAGACAGCTTTCAATGTTCCTGGACCAAATAGGATTTGGCTATGCATTTAATTTGTGCAATACAGATTTTGAGGACTAGAGTAATTGAACATATTAATAGATTGATCTAGGAATGCATCTACTAGATGACAATGCCCTGTACCTCCAATATTGGGTAGTCCAAAAATATCCCATATTTCATACAAGTGTTGGTGCGATTGGCTTTCAGAAATAAGAAATCTATCATGACCCTTATAAATAAATAAATAAATTCTGTGTCTTAGTTAAATAATAGATGATGAATGCATTCGCATATGATAGTAAGTTCAACATTGTTCTTGGAATCTTTGAAAAATGTTATATTTGAGTTGTCATACCCACTGCTGAAAAGATAATCTACAACATGCATTTTGAAAAACAACAGTCTGTCACTAGCATTCTACAGTATGTAATAATTATACAGGTCTAGATTAACTGCAGTGGTTGATTCCATAATATTATGTTGATAGGTGCAGTCATCTTCAGCCTAGTGCCCTCTTAATGTGTGTTAGGACTGCATCTCAAAATTGCTGATGGCTATGTTGGTTTGGAACTGAGAATTTTAGGCTAACCAGTCTGGAGGGCACAAGTTGCAGAAGACTGTTTTAGTGATGGATGCCTAAGCATTTTAGATTTTAGTCTACACAAAGTATTAAATACAAAAATTGTAGCTTCTTTTGCAGCCTTTTTTTTTAAAAAAAAAGCAAGTCAGCTTCAAAGCAGTTGATGATATGTTTTGTTCTCATAAAAAATACATATTTGAATCCCATTTAGCAGGCAGCTTAACTCTATATTCCAGTGTTTCTTACACTTTAAAATAAGTTTATTGTTTCTTAACAAAGAACAAGCTAAAGAGATGGTTGACTCACATTACAGTAAAAATGCAAATTAAGATCCTTTTGGTGCAAAAGAGATGCTGGTTGTTTGAAATGATGAGATTGCCAGAAGTAGTATGGAATGACAAAGGACGGTAAGCGAAAAAGAATTTTATTTTTGGTAGCTCTAACTGGCTGCTGATGTCTGGCGACCATATCTTCTAATAATCAAGTTTTCTTCATCCACTCATTGTCATTTTGGTAGCCAGACCGTTTTACTTAATTCTGTTCTCATCACATTTATTCTTTGTGGGTGCATTGTGGATCCAAATTCAACATCCTGATTTAAACCTTTAAAACTCTAAATGGCTTGGAGCTAATTCATGTGAAGGACTGGCCATGTTTTAAAATCACTATCAGAAGTCAATTCATTGACCCATTTTTAAGGTCACTTAGGTTGACAGATGCTAAGAATGAGTCCTTCTCAGTAGCGATTCCCATAGATTATGGACATTCTTCCTAAGGGCTCTGCCATTTTTGCCTCCAGTTGCAAGATCTTAAAAGGTTTTGAAAACCCATTAGTTTCACTGGCTTTTAATAAACATGTTTTCTTGCCCATGCTGTTCTTATACTTTATTGTAGCGGCCCTGAAAATTTTGTTTAGATTAGCTGAATTAAAAGCACACAACTATGTCTGTCTCTTTATCTTTGCTTTAACTAACAACATATCGCTGTATTTTTATTTTTAGATTTTGCTTGCTGAATTGATAGAGCTTAGTCCAGAAAAGTAGATAATATTAAGATACAGCCAAAACAAAAAAAATCAAATAAATAACTATAGTATCAGCATTCAAAATATAGGTAGAGATTAAAAATGTAGGAAAAATAATTCTTATTATGACATGACATAAAGGATAAATTGTGGGAGGAAGGCATTCATCTGATTTCCCAAAGTACTTTTTGGAAGTCCACAGTTCATCTAAGACGGGGGTGATTTTGTAAGAGGAGGCGCAAACTAAACTCTATCTTCAGTATATAAATCAATGTTTGAGCTTGGGACAGAAATTTTGATAAAGGGCACCTGGAAACCCTCGCGGGATCCCTTCCAACACTGATGCAACTATGCTTTATGCTGTCTAAATTTATTTCTTTTCTACACTTGTTAAAGTCAACCAGTGGATGAAAAATGCTGCCAGATTTTGAGAGATTCACCTCCCACTGTCAAACTGCTTCAGCTTGAAAGTTTTAAAAATAATGACCTTTTACCATGTGTTGGTTATAACTTGAGGTTGCAAAAACGTGTCTTTAATTAAGTGTACAATACATTCCATTGCACATTGCATAGGAGTTGTTCCATTGAAGAGAAACAGCTTCATTCTGGTTGCTGTTGTTCCAATCAGAAGGATTTTCCTGGGTGAGATCAGACAACTGATGAGGGGTAAGCTTCCAGTGTGGTCTTTTTTGAAGGGAAGGTGCTGCATCCTGAAAGCAGGGAGATTTTCCACTGGGGAGTGGTAATCAAGGCAGTCACAAGGTTCTGGAAATACTGACTTCATGACTAAAAGCTGCTGCAGGATGTGGGAAGGATAATGTTTTGGCTCCATAGTTCCACTTCAATGTTGAAATCAGTGGGACCACTGTCAGCATGATTAAATCAGTTCTAAATCAATTCCTAATGGGAGGAAGATGAGACTATAATTCCAGATTGAACTCTCTTGTACTCTACCTTGTACTCTACAAACCTAATATTTGTATAGCATTTTCAAGTGTGCATACTGTATATTTGTATGTATATATTCCTCCCTTCAACCTTGAACAATTAGACTGTGTTATTATTCCGCACATTGTTGATGAGAGTATTGAAGCTAAGATGGAGTGACTTGCCTACAGCCCTTTTAATTAGTTCACACAGAAGCAAGATTTGAAGTGGAGATTTTTTAATTCATGGCTCAACCTTGTAGCCTTTATTTTGTATAGCAGTGAAGCTAGATGTTAAGATTGGAGGAAATATTTAAGATTAGCACTGGGAACCACCAGTCTGAAAATGTCTAAGTAAGATTTATGTGAAGTAAGTATATTTAAGCTAGCATATTTTAATTAAAACAACGAGTCAAGTCATTATGTTATCTATACTTGATAGGGAATGGTATTTCCCATTAGCACAATCTTTACATTACAGATTAAACGTGGATGCAAAAAAACTTACACATCTTCAGATCTTAGATGAAATCATAACATTAAATGTTCTGTTCCTTCTCCAACCTGTCACTCTCTGACGTGGGAGGGCTGTAGCTCCCATAATCCCCCAACTGGAAATGCCAGGTTTAGTGGTGCACAGAGATGACCTTGGAGAAGTTATGTGGCGACTATTAATAAAATCACAAGCTTAGACTGGGAAACAGTGTGAAATAAAAATTAAGATTAATTTTGCTTTGCCTCTCTTTGGTAGAAGAGGGTGAGAAATGGAAATGTTGTCAGGCTTTCAAGATCCTGTTGTTCTAGTCACTATCAATAATGTAGAGTTCTAGTATTTCTTGTGGTGTCTTGGCCTACCTTGACACCAAGCTGGGGCATTCAAGTAGATTCTCTAGGGCAGCAGCGGGAGGCCTCTGGCTAGCAGGCCTAGTATGCCTTGAAGCCTCTCCCCACCCAAATCTGATCCCTTCAAACTCCCTACCTCCTGCAAGACTGCTTGCACGAGCTGAATCCGAAGAGCCTGCAAGTGCCATTCTGTCTTCATGGGAGAAGAGGGAACAGTCACTATTTATCTCCTATTTTTCTCCACCCTGCATGGAGTACCGTACGATGTCAGAGCCTAAAGCTGCTCTTGTCCTGCGACCGTGAAACAGCCTAAGAAAACCCTTTGCAGACCGAGTCATTTCGGCAACAGCCTGCCAAGGAATTGATCTGGGCTGTAGGATACTGCATCCTCCCATTGGACAATTCTGCTCCCAACTTTCCATTTCAGGAAAGCAAATGCAAATCAGTTTTCTTCCTCTGGGTGGGTCTTCTTGGATAGATGATAGATAGATACATACACACACTCACACACATGTGTGTGTGCGCGCGCATGTATCTCAAAAAATTAAGTATATACAAAATTAAGCATCAAAATGCACATGTATGCTGGCACAACCACTAGCTTTAAATTAAACATTTCTTTCCTGTCAACCTGTTGGTCTCTAAAGCAACTTTTAAGACCAAAGCTGCATTTGTGTAGCAGAATATTTGCTTTATTTTTTCTTCCTTTCCAAATAGCAGCTGTGTTTTCAAGCCCTCGCTATGGTGCAATGGCAAGCTGATGTACACAAATAACATGTTTGCTGTTATTCTGACACACCAGGAGCTTTTTCCACAAATGAAATCATATGGCATTTCAGTATATCATTTGTGTTAGGATTATTTAGCTAGGAAAACACACGCAAAAAAATAATCCAATCTCTAAGCACATTTTAAATGTACAGCAATGACTATTCTGTATTTATTTAAATTTCAAATTTAATCACTGCCCATCTCACTCAGAAAGTGACTCAATAAGGATAAAAACCAATTAAAATACAATAAAAACAATGTTCATAAATAAATAATATATTCCAAGGAATTGATATTATACAATAGATTATTGACCTAAGGGAGCATCTTTAAACTATACATTTAAAACCTAAAAATATTTTACCCTTTATTTTGGGAGGGGGGCAGTCTTATGACAGTCTAACTTGGAGAAACTATACTTTGAAAATATAGTTCAAAATTATCAGAATAACTTAGATAAATGTCGATTATAAAGTCATTATAGGGTTTTATTGTTTTGTTATATTGTACTTTCATTGTATAGAAATTGGGTAGAGTGATTAGAAGAACTCCAGTATTATATGCATTTATACTCTTGATTATACAGTAGCAGGTTATAATATTTATTTATTTATTTATTTATTTATTTTATTTATTTATTGGATTTCTCCCCCGCCCATCTCCCCCACAATAGGGGACTCTGGGTGACTTACAGCAAAGATTAAAACTATAAATATATCTAAAACACATAATACACCCAAAATTTAAAATTTAGCCACCTGTATTTAGATAGTCATGCTTTAATCCCACTGAAAACAATGGGACAAGTTAATCTACTCTTAAACCTACTTTACTTAACTGGGAAAAGGCGAGATAGTTAACCTCCTGGCCATAGGACACATATTTATTTATTACATTTATATCCTGTAAGGAGCTCTGTGCACCTTACATGACATTCCCTTCCCCACGACCCTCACAATAATCCTGGGAGGCAGGTTGGACTGAGAGAAAATAGTGGTTCCCACTCTGTGGTCCCGGGTCGACGCTATCCATTACACCCCTCTGGTTTTCCATGTGGCCCTTCAGTCAGGCAGAAGAAAGTACTACTGCTGATGCTTCCTCGTGGAAATGGGAAACAGCCCTCTAAACATTAAGATCACTGGGAAGAGGAAGGAACAAGTAGCTCCCCGCCCAGCATCTCTGAGACAAATGAGCGTATTGTAGTGGGTGTGTGGTAACTGGTGTGTGTGGGTGTGTGTAAGACACAGACAACCCTTGGGGCTGAAAATTCCCCACTTCCCCACTATGAAGTAGTAATTCACTATGAAGAAGTAATTCATAATTTAATCCCATACTTTTCTACACAGAAATCAACACTGCAGAATTGAATGGGACATACTTACTTACTTATTTTATTTATTTCAATCTGGATGACTCTGACTGACCCTAGGTGGCTCACAACTATAAAATAACCTAACCCCCCCCAACAAAATACAGAACATGAACCAAACCAAGTACAAAAATAACTACAAAATAATCACAAGATGGCAATCCAACTGCGACAAAGCAAACCTGAAACATCACAAACCGGGGAGTCCCACCCCCCCACCCCCAAGGCCTGGGTAGATCGCTTATTTGTATAGGGTTCCAGCCTGAGCTTAAATATTTTGTAGTCTCTCTCTCTCTTTTAATTTATGGCCTCATTTATGAAACTGCATCTAGATACATGTGATTTGAAAACAGTTCTACAATACTCTGACCTTTCTTTCACTTGTTAACAAGCTAAAGATGCGGCTTTTCTGTACCCAGAACATCTTGGTCTTTTCTGAACCGCCTTAAAAGAAAGGCTGAAATGCTCACTGTTCCATGAGACTCTTCCTGTGTTCTCCAAATAACCTCCAATGTTGCCTGGGTCATTTCACGCAATATGTAAGTGCATCCAACAGATGATTTCATAACCTCGCTGCTCCAGAGCTGCCTGTGGTCCAGCACACTTGATTACTTCAGCTGCTGGCAGTTGATGTATAAAAAGGTTCAGAGAGCTGCAGATTATAGAACCCGTGAAAATCAGGAGAAATCACTGCTGGAACTCAGAAACTGCACCCAATCAGCTCTTCTCCGGCCTTCAGGTTCAAGAAAAGGATGACGAATGAAGGGAGGGTAAATACTTCATCTGGATGAAGAGATATACATGCACGAGAGCTACAATTAATATCTGTTAGCCCTTCAAGGTAGTCCAGACAAGATGCACAACTAGGACTACTAGCCCTATCTTTATTGTAAGGTTACATTAACAGAATCTTGCAAGACTGAAAGTATTTTTCCCCTCCTTTTCTTTTACTCTCCAGAAAACTAGGGAGAGTCCCTTCTGAAACATTTCCCACGCTCTCCCTCCTTTTGTGGACTGAGATATCTTTTTCTTGCCGATTGCTCAGTCTGCGGCTCTCCCTCCTGTCTCCCAAGGTCATTCCCATATACCATTACAATATCTTGTTATTATACATGCATACATACATATTCTACTTCAAAACCACTTTCAAATGATAAAATGGTTGTTTGACTATTAAGGCAATTAAACTCTAGAAACACGCAATTAAGAACTATAAACTCCATAAAATAGCAATCGAATGGCTTTTTCCCAGCCCTGGCAATTCATGAGACAGGCTCAAGATATCCATAGGCATGAAAGGAGTGCTTTCCCCCGTATTCCGACAACACCATGTAAGAACAGCTGCAAAGTGTGTAAAATCTGCCCTCCATTATCTTGGAGGGAGATCAGGTGGCTGCAATGACTTAAAACAAGCAACTGAGGCAGGAGAGGGATTGGAAACGGGAACACTGTGGTAGTTTTCTGCTGGCTCAAGGGTGGCCAGAGAGTATTAAGAATTATCTTTAAAAGACAGATCACCATGCCTAAGATCCTTTTCAAACCAGAATAGTTCCCAAAGTCCACTTATAGCACTGTAAATGTGAAAAGAAAGGAAACTTGATGAATGTCCCTGGGGAGGAATTTTGAAGGTTGGAACCATCACTGAGAAGGTCCTATTTCTTGTCCTGTCTCCTGTACGTACAGTCAGCAGTGATGGCATAGAGAATAGAATCATTGATCAACCTGGGGTAGGTTCAGATGTAAATCATGCTTGTTCTTAAGAGCTTTGCCATCCAAGACTGGGAAAATCTGTCAGGGGACATGTCAGCAGTGGGTAGAGGCAAAAATGGGTAGAACAACTTTTCATATTTTTTTTTGGTAGTCCCATTTTTCTCTTTCTCTTGGACATGGACACAGATACATAAACACCAGGGTAATCAATTTGCAGATTGATTACATTCAGATTGCATTCAGCCCCCAATTCTTTTTCATGGCCTATAGCTCTCCCACCAATCCTCTCACTAAATTCCATTGGGGCAATGACAAAAATCATGTCAGGGTGTGCAGCGTACAGTCCACGCAGTGGTGCTCCGTGAGTGAGACAAAATAAACAGTCCAATGCAGAAAACTTGCACACAGACATTTACTGTACAATATATACAGAATGTACACCAACCTGCAAATCCCTAACACCAGCCACAACTCCTAACACCAGCCACACTATAACCCATGGTGCACTTTGTTATATACAGTGGTTTGTGCTGTGTCATGCTGCCACACCCTACAGGTGTGTGCTCTGGGCGGGCTGCGGGGATTACTAACACAGTCAAGCTGTGCTCTGTCAAGTGCATATTTTCACTGAGAAATTCTTTACTCTAGAGTAATACCCTGACAAATCAGAAGCATAGTTTCCCACTATTTTTATGTAGGTTATAAAATAAACTGGATAGAATAAAAATATTAAAAAGAAAGAGGCAATTCAGCCACTCATAAATGGTCCCTTTCTCTCTCTCTTATCTACAATATACTCTAGAATGCCGCTAGGCAGCAGGAGATAATTCTTGCAAGGCATCTTAGCTGATTGGTTGCCAAATGCATATTAACTTGGCTAAGATCACCCTCCAAAAATAATAATGCAGCAGCTCCTAACCATCAAAGGTTCCTTAGCCTTGTCCTAAACAGATGCCATTTTTTTCAAATCTGTTATTATAAACGTTTGTTTCAGAGAAAAGGAAGGAGAAAGAGAAGCTGGAATATAGGAATGAGAAATCCAGCAACCTTCCTCAACTCAGTGTCTTCCCAAATAAGAATTACACCTCAACACAGCAGGAGAACCACCAGACTGAGAATGAATGTCCTACAGGTATCAACCTCCAGTCTTTCAGAAATCACAAATGATGCTTTCAAGGAAGGACTATTTCTTGTGTCCTCCATGAAGTATATCTAGTGACCCTATAGCACTGTGAGAAATAAAACATTTGGCTTGGAACCAGGAGACTAAAATTCTTAGTTTATAGGTAGGTAGCTGCCTCGGAGTGAAGTATGTGGATGCTAGGTCTGTTTCAGCACATTGGGAAAGAAGGACGTGGAGATATTGTATGTACCATACCCTAGAAGAGGGGCAGAAATCCCACTGCTTATTACATGTGTTCTTTTTTATCTGCTGAGGGCTGTATAAGATAGACATGAGTGGGACCTGTCAAAAATGCTATGAGATATATATAGATGTATGTATGTATGTGTGTATGTGTGTGTGTGTATACACACACACACACACACACACATACATACATAGTAATCTTTCCCCGTAATTCTTCACTCAACAGGTACTAATGTCACCCTTGTCTAATCTAGTGCCCTCCTTTGATCTGTTGACTGGAAGTTCTGAGAGATGTAATTCCAAAACCAGGCAAGGTAGCCTGTCAAGCATCAAAGGTGTTAAATGCAGAAAATTCTATTTGAATATGTTTGCACAACTAAGAACTCATTTCACCAAACATTGGTTGACTAATAATAAATACCTCAGGAAACCAGGATGATGATGATGGTGATTGTTCCAGGAGTTATTACTACATTTTAACTATCAGACTGAAGGACCTTGTATACAGCATTGATTCAATGATACTGATGGCAATGCTCCAATTAATGTTAATGGACACTGGATCCTCTCCCTTTTCCCCAATCATCCTTATCATAATAGCTACTTCTCCATTGCTGTTAGCTGCAAAGAAATGCCCATCTTGCAAGAATAGCAGTAAAGGAGAAGAAAGTTCAATTTTTTCCCTTCTCATCAGCTTCCCTGATCAAGATAACTGCTTCCTATATAGTATGGGAAGATGAGCATATCTCCCAGGGACCTGATGGGCAAGTAAAAATATCCCACAAGCATATATCATTTGGATTCTCCCTTCCATTCCACACAGAGCCTCTATAACCTACTGCCTAAGTGGAAAGATTCCAAAAGAATTCTGTTTTTCTGATTGTTATATGTTAATTTGTAAAGAAGGGACATTATCATTATCATTACTACCATGATCGTCATCAAAACTAAGAGCTGTGGGTTTTCCATATATGCTCTAATGGAATCTTTGACATAATACTTCCAATCCAAAAAGAAAAAAGGAGGTCATACTGAAATTAAGATGAAAAAAAGAATGGTTGGGCTCCAAATAAGTGCTTTATTTTGAAGATTTTTGAAGCAAAGCATCCTTTCAAAGCTACAGTGGTACCTCGGGATACGAACTTAATCCGTTCCGTGACTCTGGTTGCAACTCGAGTTGGTCTCAAGTCGAGGTAAAGTTTCCCATAAGGTTCAGTGTAAATACGGTTAATCCGTTCCGCCCTCTGAATTTGGCTGCAACCCGAGGCAAATTTCCCCATAGGGTTCAATGTAAATCCGGTTAATCCGTGCCGCCCTCCGCCCGAATTTGGTCGCAACCCGAGGCAATTTTCTCTTCAGAGCCTTACTCCCGCCAAGCCTGCTCAGCATTTTCTTTGGAGCCATGCTAACACGCACACCAAAAACCTTCGCAAAACACCGCAAAACACACCACAAGCCTCACCGAACGTCTCCTTGCTACCGCGACCTCACCCATAGGAAGCCGCAACTGCGTGGCAGCAGGGAAAATGGCTGCGGATCTGGTTCGCTAGTAGAGGCGTTCGTATCCCGAGGTACCACTGTATGTCATAGAGCTACACAGCCCTTCGCTCTAACAGCAAAATGAATCAACCATGTGGCTTTCTTTCATTCCACTCTGAGGTTCTCCTTTGGCCATAGCTGAAACAGTCTTTGGTGCATTTGTGCAGAAGCCTCCCTCTTCCATCTATTGGAAGAGCAGATAGAAATGTTGAGGAGATACAAAGAGATGCAAAGGGCCTCATGGGGAAGCAAACTGCTTCATCTCTTCCATACCATGAGAAGAATGGCCACACCTCTGTAGCACAAGTCAGATTCAAGAAACTTCACACAGGTCTACAAACTGGGTTGCCAAAAGTCAGCCTTCAGCCTTCATGCCTTCATTTGCCTGGTTTCAAAATGGTGCCATAAGCAAATGTCCTTTTTCATGGGTATCACACATGCATGCAAGACCTGTAAAAAGGGGCAGGACTTCAGTCATACAGTTACAGCTACCTTCTTGACAGAATGACCTTTAAAAAGAATTCTGTTCTATGCTTGGCAATCTCCTGGACAGAGAAACAGAGAGAAAGAGTGAATGTGTGTGTGTGTGTGGGGGGGGGGGTCAAAAGGAACAGGGAAGAAAAAGTCTGGCACCCAACTTTGCCAGTGGCACCTGCTAGATTAACTGTGAAGAAATTAGCCCACACACACACAAAAAAAGGTTCCCTAACCTTCCCTTCCCTCCCCTTCCCTAACTACCAACAGCCTGTCAGATTGTGCCAGGGTATAAATGCATTAAATAAACAAGATAAACCATTGGGGTAAAAAGATAGTGGTGACTGAGAGTTAAACATGCACTGAAAGGGAGAGGAAAATTTGCAAAACATGCAATTCTCGATTCTGCCTTAAGCCTATAATAAGTGCCCCATTACAGAGATCCATTTAAACCCTAGTCCTTCCTCACTTAAGCACAAGCTTGAAAGTAGATTTTAAGGGCTGTATAGAGAGGGAAGTTTAAACTACATCCTAAAGGGAATAGTAAATTTGTTCTTAGAACCATGTTTTTGGACTAGTATTGCTTTGGCAGCAGCTTAGATGACCTCCCACCTCTTCCTTTAGGCTGCTCCGTGCTTCTTTCTCTTCTTTTCCCAGGCAGATCACGCCAAGAGATTTACGAGCGAGTGGTTCACCCCTCAGCATTAGTACACTACTTCTGCCTAATTCCTGGCAGTGCCTGGCAGAAGACATCTTGGCATCCAGCCCTAAGTCAGAACACCAGAAAAGTTATCAGCAAAGGACAGTAAATTATTTGCTCACAAATCATTTATTAGATTCTGACTGGATGCAAAGTTCCAGCCAAGAGCCAAAACAAGCAACACAGATGGACGCTGCATCCTGCTGTGGTTCTCCTTTGACTAAAGAGCAGAGTGAACAAGGCTGTTTTCTACATGGGTATCCCCCATGACCTTTCCACTCTTGTGCTACTTAGGACATCTTTCATTTTCCTGTCTTAGGCCAGTAAATGCTGACTGTCCCACTCAAGGGATCCTTAAGAACCACAACATTTGTCTAGAATGTGAGTGTTGACATTTGCCTGCTTTCAGGCTCAGGGTGAAGGATTTCCGGGCAAAGCCTTTCCCAGTCTAGTAATCCTAAATTCATAAAGGGGTGTGTATGTGTGCATGTGCATATGAATGGCTATAAGTGTGTGGGTGGGGTGGGGAGAGAGTTGTGTGAAAGGTATGATTGAATGGAATGGAATATGATGGAAAAGGTTGTGAATGACTGATGGGGACTAATTCTTTGTTTTTCTCTGCAGATGATATAACCTGTAGATATTCACAATTTACTGTTTAACACTACATTCAGGACTTTAGTTTGAGGCATGGGGGATTTTATGGGCATCTGTGATGATCTCCATTAAAAAAAATTGCAGCTTTAATTATGGATGTTTGTCCCCTGTGGGTAATTCTCAATATCTTCCAGATGGAGAAGACCCATTGCATGCAATGAAGGCATCTTTTGAAGCCACTTTCTAATTTAATTGGTAATAGAGTCAGACAAAAATATAAACTACGTTCTCTTCTGGGATATAGCACTGAAATGTAAATTACTAATGAGCCAATCATGTTGTCTTTAGTCCTACAACAGTGTAAAAGTCATAAAAGCCACCCACAATGCTTAGAGCAAAATCTTATCATGCTTTCTATCTTTTAAGTTCAGAAACAAATGCTGATCTCTAAGGAGACCAAAAAAAGAGTGCTAGAAAGAAGCTCTACATTTTGCAACAAATTAGGAAGTCTGAGTTTTGCAGAAAGTTTTAAATATCTGCAAAAGTGAGAATCCTAAGACACACCCCAAAGTAGCCCAGTGAAGACTGAGCATGGTCAGTGGGCAAGGAAAGCTTACTGGCTGTTGGAGGTTGAAAAAAAATGATGGAAGAATAAATTGGATAGGATATAATGGAAAAGAGCGTGAATGACTGATGGGAACTCTGAACAAAACATTCCATGTTGCATTTTTTTGTTGTAGTTGTAAAATATAATGACTGTATTTACACAATCCCCCTCTTAAGGGATTACTTCCTTAACTGCTCGGACAGCTTTGCTAGCTTCAGTGACCCTGAGGCTGATGCTAGTAGGAGTGAGAACGCCTGGTAGAGTCACCCTTGCCCACAAGGTCCAAATAGAAGGAAAAAAGCTAAAATGAATTGACAAAGGGGAGCAAAAGCAGTTGGGATTCTGTAGGTGTGAGGGAAGGCAACACACTTCCAAGAAGAAATTTCAAAATCAGAAAAAACACTTTATATTGTCACGAAGAAAACTGTGGATATGAAACATTTAGACAAGTTTGGGAGCCTTAGGTTGGAAATACTCTTCTATTTTGGGCAAGGAATGCAAGCAGATGATGGTCTAGAAAAAAAGTATTTTGCTTAGCTAAGCTGAGGGAAATAGAAGAAGGGGACAATGAATAAATGGTCCCTGGAATGTCCTTGGAAGAGCTATGGGTTATTGTAAGAGACAGGTTGAAATGATGGGCATTTGTCCATACAGTCACTAGGGGTCAAACTGGATTCAATGATGCTCACCTAATTATTTGCATAATCTACTAAATCACAAATGATCTGTCACCATTTAGCTTTGTGATATACTCTGTGAAATTAAACCCATGAATACATAATTCTACAAGTCATACAAATCCAGAAAATTGAATAAACTATGGGTCAAATAAACATAGGCAAACATATCATTAAAACACAACAAATGAATATCATAGCTCAGTGACAATCTGACAATGAGAGCAAATTTCAATCCTGCTGAAATTACCTTACTTACATTTGTTTGTTTATTGAGGCTAATATGCAAGATTGCTGAATTTCTTAGCTAACTCCAGATTTCACTCTTTGACATTAACAAATTAGGTGGTCATCCCAATTAACTCATAGTTCATTGTTTGTCAGTCTTTATATAATTGAGAAGTTAATAATACTATTCATCTACCTTGTAAAAGGTAGACTTTGAATGAAAAAACTTTGAATGTTTTTAGAAAATATGATATAAAATATTAAAATGATGATGATATTACTTTAACACTGGCATAAACCAATTCACTCTGATTTATTACCTTAAGATAAAATGATTGTTTAGATGAAATCAGGAAGAAACTGAAAAGATTAGTATCTTCTTTTTCAGTATCCGTTTGTATGGTTGAGAAAGAATAAAATAACATATGAAAAACCCTCTTGGATAAGACCAAGTGTCCATCAGTGGTCAACTAGATTCATTCAGAAGAATATGAAGAGGAGGGTAAAACCCTCTTCCACTGTTGTCCCATAACTGCTGTTATTTAAGATATCCTATTTGCTCAAGAGGCAGTAAACAACCATCATGACTAATTGCCAGTGATAAGCTGATACTCTATAAACATACAAAGCCACATGACTTTAGGTCAGACCACTGGTGTGTTGGACCCAACACTGTTTATGATGATCTCTAGTTTTTCAAGTAAGAGCGTTTCAACATTATGTGTTATTTTCTCCTTTTAAATAGTGTGCATAGCTTAAAGCCTTAGGGTCACATGTAACCTGCAGACTTTTTCAAGGTCTCAGAGCTTCCACAACAGTTTTTACTCAATTGTCATGTTTAATATAACAGAACTGGATTAAAAAATACATGGGGAATAGTCATATTAATTGTATTTAATTAATTTAAAGTATCTTGAAATTAAGTCAAGGACATTTTGTCCTGTACCTACCCACTTCTTTGTCTTAGCTCCCACTTATACTTTGAAACATGGCTCTAGAAATGCCACTGCCAGATCACAGCTGGCCCTAAGAAAGATTTTTTTTTTTTAGCTGAGCAGGCAATAATTGAACCTGCCAAGCTTCTGAGTGCAAAGCATATGCTCTTCCACTGAGTTACAATCCCAACCTGCCTCATTAGTCTTTAATTCTGTTCAGTGTAACCAACTGAAATTTATTGCATGAGAGATATAGAATTACACTGTTTGCTTGCACTGATCTGAAACCATTGTGTTGAAAACATGGAAGATGCTACCTTAATCCTTATGGCAACAGAGCCACTGCTAGGATGGAGTAATTCACTGTCTTGAGACTCTGTGTCCAAAAGGCATAGAATGGGCTAAGCAAAGAAAAGGGGTTGTAGTGTTGAATAAGTCTTAGGGAAATTAATTGTGATATTCTTAGTAGGAAGTGGGAAGGGCTTGTCTTCCCTCTTTAGCTGATTGAAATAAAATTTAAAGGTAACCATTCAAGACTGAACCATTTGAAACAATGTTGGATGAAAGCATGGTGTTGTAGAACTGTAATTGAAGGAAAATCATATTATTTATTTGTTTATTATTTATTTAACGTTGTTCAATTATATACTGCACACTTCCTACTTACAAGTCAACCTATTTGGAGAAGAAGTGCATTTATTGAGGATCATGATATATTGCATGGTACTATACATTTTCATTTTCAGTTATGTGTTCTAGTAAGGATAATTATAAGTATTATTTTTTCTTGGATAATTAAGGAATAGACAGTTACAGCAGTGGCAGGCAGAAAGCAACAGATAAAACAGGGCCATGACCAATGTCTGACTGTACTTCTTGTGCAGCCTTTTTTCTCCTATGACTGTTTCCCCATAACTTTACCTCTATTGACCTTTTTCTGAATAATTTTTCCACCTATACCTCTTTTCACCTCAAGTTTTTAGTGCTTTCCCCTCCCCAGTTAACTATCTTTATCATAGCTGCAAGAATGGTAGATTGTCACTTCAAAATGTTTGTTTCCCTAGTCCCTCAGTTATTGACTCAGTTTAGCTGAAATAATTTGATACCTATGAGGACTGATATCACATGCACAGAGTGTTTCTAATTGTGGCCTCCTCAGCGGCTATAGAAAAACCTGTAGTTCTCAGTTGGTTTCCCATCCAAAATGGATGTCTCTGTCTGTTCTTGGCAAAAATAGCCCAGAAAGGTGTTCTTTTCGAAAGCTGCTCTTAATAAAAATAAGCCAGTGATCTCCTTTTGTGTGTGTGTGTGTGTGTGTGTGCGTGTGTGCGTGTGTGCGCGCGCCTTTGACTTAGTTTTTGACTCCTGGCAACTGCCTGGACAAGTCCCTGCAGTTTTCCTGTCAAGATTTCAGAAGTGGCTTGCCATTGCCTGCTTCCTAGGGCTGAGAGAGAGTGACTGGCCCAAGGTCACCAAGTTGGCTTCAGGCCTAAGGCGGGATGGTGATGCCTAAACCACTACACCAAACTGGCTCTCAGTGGTCTCCTACTCTGGCCCTTTTGAATGCTTCCAACCCCACTGGGACTTTGTTAAAGTCATGGGAATAAGTAGGTAATGATTTGTTTGCACTGTTTTCCCCAGAGAAAATAAATCAGGTGGCTATAGCTAAGTAAGTCCTGAATTCTGCTTTCCATTTCACAGCAAATATAGATGTTTTCAGCTGTTTTCTTGCATGTGTTCTTACTGGTGGAATGACAGGCAGAATTGACAGTAGACAATGAAGGAATGTGTACAGCACAATGTTCCTGAGTGTTACAAATGGCCCACGTGCTTAAAACACATTCTTCTGAGGCCACCCAAATGCAACCTGGCAGCCAAAATAGCAGGAAAAACCCCACCTACTCACCAGACTTGAGGGCAGCCTCAAATCTGAAACACATTTAGCAAATGCTGTCACTACATACCAAGATTCATGTCAGGCCTCTGATAACTTCAGACAATCTCATCTGGGTGGATTATTTGTGCAGTGCTGGGGAAGCAGAACAGTCACAGGGCAGTGGAGTAATCCAGGTTTGTAAACAGTGATCCCAGGATTTGTCATTGAAGAAAAACTTGTGCAGCTCTCAGATGGTTTGGTGGTAAGGTGGCTCCTTTATCCCCCAAAGGAGAAGCTGTCACTCTGATCTAAACCTCATGAGAAACTGTTCTGTCCATGACAAAGAAATGAACCCCCCTCTCCTAAAGCCATTTTTATAACCAGTTCCTAAAGTTACAGTACTTATCATGAGGATCTGAGGATGAAAATGGTTTTGTTAACGTAATGAAATGAAATGGCTGCTGCTAAGGTGGTTTCACAGCTAAAGCAATAGAACAGCTGGTTAAAGCAATTTGGAAAAGGCCAAGAAAGTTCATGCCTCAGAAGACATGCCGGAATAGCCTTGTTTCTCTTGTCTTCTTTCTACATCACATATTACATTTGTAATGGAGACACTGGAATGACTTTTGTGAAAACAATTAGGCAGTCCTGTAAAATTACGGATGGGCCAGACATCCATTCACACAGTAGTTTTGTGGGTGTGCAAAGCATTTAGTCTTATCAGCACTCCAATCAAAACCGAGATCCTCTTAAGAGACTTTCTGTGCTTTGTAGATGTACATGTACAGACATGCATTCTGTTCAGCTTATTGAAAATATTGTATGTGATTAAAGAAACAGACACACATGATCAGCTGTTCAGAGACAATAATGCAGTAAGATCACAGAAAGATAGAACAGTAATTGTTTCCATTATTACAGAGATAAATAGGAGATTACTGTAGTTCAGCTTGACTCTACACATTTTTAGTTGAATTTATGACTACTGTGTTCAGTGAAACTATAATTCTATGCCTATTTTCTTGGGAGTGACCTCTACTGAATTCTGTGAAACTTATTTCTGTGTGATCATTCTGAGAATCCATGGATTACACATATTAGATCCAGTTCAGTACTAGGGAATCCACCTAGGATATCTTGTATAGACAGTGATCTTATACCAGTGCAATGTAACCTACATTCAGACTGTGTTTTTTTATTTTTTATTTGTTTAAATAGTGCTGTTGGTCCCAGTGGCTTCATTCTCGAAACTGAAGTCCTCATTCTGGTGCCCATGGGCACCAATATACTTTCCAGGACATTTTTTGGGGCACATAATTAGATAAATAAATACATAACATGAGAGATTGGCACATTGCAAATAAAAGCACCAGGATCATTTGGACTTCTAAGGATTCTCTGATGTCCTGTGTGGGTCCCATAAATATTCTTAGAAAATGGAAATAGTACAGACTTGCATTCCATGCTGTGCTTGGAAGCATGTCCACCTGCCCAGAAAAAAGACTAAGGTGAGGACAGATGGGATAGAGCAGTGTTGTCCAAACTTGGCCACTTTAAGATGAGTGGACTTCAACTCCCAGAATTCCCCAGCCAGTGAAGTCCACTCATCTTAAAGTGGCCAAGTTTGGACAACACTGGGATAGAGCATCCTGGTGGATTAGAGGATCATGATAATCAGTTTGCCTTTTGGTAGATAGGTGTTTATATTCTCTCAGTTCCTCTCTGTGGAAACATACGTATCTCTCATTATACAGTATATCATTATATCTGTAAGTTTGTTTATTTATGGGATTTGTTAGCCACCTAAAAGCAAACAGAGTTAGGTGGCTTACAGAACTTACATAGGAACACAATACAAAATCAGTATAGTGATTAATTGAAACAGTAAATGCAAATCTAATCAATTTAATTTAAATACTAAAAGTTATAATCTAAAATTACTGGTGTAATTTGTCCATCCTTAACCAAAAAAGGGGTGCTTCTTGACTAGATCCCTTGTTGCTTCCGAGACCAACAGACTTCTTCCATCTTGACTTTGCTTAGAAAGAGAGATCTCCAATCAAAATAATATCGACGATGGCAATGAATGTTCTGTTCTTTCACAGAATTCTTAACACTGGCTCCAGAAGAAGCTGTAACTTAAAACTCTTGATTACCTAACAGTTTCAGCATAGCACTAACACCCTAAATTCCTCTTTTTGTTAGTTAGAAACAAATAATGGTAAACAAACTTGTCTAGCATTAGAAACTATCACAAGTGTAAAGACAAAACAGACTCACAAACCTACATAAAAGACCCCAGACTGTATTAGCGTTTCATGAACCCTAGAGGATTTTCTAGCAAGAGGACTAATTCTCCCTGTCATCCCCTGGGTGAAGTTTACCTCAGGACCTCCAGCTTTTTCCATTCAGCTGTTCCCTCTAACCTCACATCCTGTGATATGCCATTAAAATCTTAGATGATGTCTTCCTCCAGTTTCCTCCTTCACAATGTGCTGCCTGCAGAGAGTGTTATGTTTTTTTTTTAAGTGATGAAAGCTTTCCATTTTTCAATTACTCTTAGGATGGTAAGGAAATGGACAGATACGTTTAATGCCACAAGATCAGAAAATTTTTGAAGCAAGGTTGTCTACAAACTATGAACAATGCATAAAGGTATCAAAATGAGCCAAAATGTGTATGGTGGCTGATTATGGTGTGAAGGATGAGTTTGCACAGAAACATCACAGTTTTTGATAAAGTGTTCCACATCTGAGATCATATTTGGCCAGTAAAACTTAGCACACAGAATCTTCTTGGTTCATGCCACACCTTGGTGCCTTTCGTGAGCTAATTGTAACACTTTGCACACTTTAAATTCAAGTATAACAACCCATTCACCATACAATAAGAGATCATTGTGTACAGAAAATTTGGCAGGAATATGCTTAAATAATCACAAACAGGAGTTGTTTATGGCCATTTGATGGACTGAAAATATGTTGAAGTCTTGTGAGCAAAGACTCACAATTTATGCATGCAAAATCCAGCATACATAAATAAAAAACGACAAGAAAGATAGCCTCCATTGACTTTGATCCTGAGTCAGGTAAAAGCAAGACATTGTAAGGAATCAGCTGCATTCTTTTTTCCAGAAATGGATTAAACAACAAAACCGCAGGGATGCAGTCTGCAACTAAGATGCAAGAGTGAAAAAGTAAAATGGTGGTTTTATGTGGTTGAACCATATGCAAGAGTAGTTTGCGATATGTTATGCACATGTGCACAAATGGATGTGTGTGTGTGTGTGTGTGTAGAGAGAGAGAGAGGGAGGGAGGGGGGAGAGAGGGAAAGAAACCACACACATTCTGAAGTTTCACGCGCAATTTGTGAAGGCTGGCATATGCAATAGGTGTTTTTTTTAAAATCCATCCTCATGGTCTGTAGCAAGATGACACCAAGTCCCACAGGACTGGCATCAGTCACCGTACATTCTGATGATAATAGACTAGACCAGTTTCTTAATTAATGCACCTTTCAGTTCTTGAAATGGAGAGTCAGCTGCCGCAGACCTGTGAGAAGCAATGCCATTTTGAATCAGTAGGTGCAAGACCGACATGAGTAGACATACAATTCATAAGATAGCCACAGGTAGCTAGATTCTCAGGAGTTGGGTCTTACAGAATAGTGTCTATTTCTTTGGATCAGGTTTAGTTTCTTCAACTAAGACAAATAACCTCTTGAAAATGAAAGTGGCATTTGCTTTTGTTTAGTGTCAGTCTTCTTTTAAGGAATCTCTCAAAAACTGCTTTCAGTCTATCCTAGAGCTCTTTGACAGTTGCTGCATAAGCAGCATAATCCATATAGCAGACAATACCAGGAAACCCTTGTAGGATGGAGTTCACTGTCTTTTGGTAAGTCTTAAATTGTACCCAGAAACCAATCAGCAACCAATGCTGGGTCTGCAAAACCAGTGTTATATGCTCCCAACAATGAGAGCAAGAAGGTTTGCAGACTGCTGCATTTTGGACCAACTGTAGCTTTTGAGTAGTTTTTAAGGGCAGCCCCCAGTAGAGCATATTACAGTAGTCTAGCTGGGGAGTGATAATTGTTTGACTTACTGTAGCTAGGTCCTCCTGCCCCATGAGGGTTGTAACTGATGTACAAGCTGAAACTGGATGTAGGCCCCTCTGGCCATGGCTTTTACTTGAAGGAGCCATGAGTTCAAAAGGATCCCCAAATCGTGACTCTTGTCCCTGACAGATAATGCTTGCTCATCAAGGAACAACTTTAGTAATGACAGAGGACCCTTCAGCTTGTTTTCTCCTGTTCAGGCTCTGACAGCCTCCAGTCACTGGGAAAGGACACTGACAGCATCTCCCTCACAGCCCAGAGTAGTGATGTACTGAATAGATGGGTAACATGAACTTACTGCTGATACTGCACCCCAAACCATCAGATGATCTCCTCCAGAAGCTTCACATAGAAGTTAAAGAACAGGGGAAAGAGGACTGACCCTTGTGATATCTCACACGTCAGGGGGCATCAACCCAGACTCTCCTCTCCCACTATCACAAATTGGAACTGTCCACTCAGAAAGGAGTGGAACTGTCACAGACAAAAAAATATAAAGGGCAAAGGTAGTTTTCTAGTCAAGTAGATGTCCTGATGTCCTTGAATATCATATACAAAATCATCAATCCCATTATTGTTCCAAAAATGTGTGCTTTGAAGCAACCCAAACATATGAATGGGTGGGGCTGACTATAGGGAAAATATATATTTTTTCATGGCAACAACTTTTAACTACTTGCTTGCAAATACTGCATAACAAAGTTTGCTTCAGATCAAGTTCCATGCCCTCTCATTTTTAATTGCTTCTTAGTAACAAAATATTCCCTGGAATCCACAAATTAAACTAACTCTCCCTCATCATCATCCTCACTTTCTGTTGTTCAAACACCCTTACAAATTTACTCCTTGCATGTTTTTGTTTTATATTATGGCTATGCGAGGCATCTTTTGGCTCTCTAAATATCTGCTCTTCTTGCAGTATAAACAGGTAGTGTTCAGTGCTCTACATATTATTCGGAGCGTTACAATAATCCACAGCAATAACAAGGAATTTCTGCCTGTGATTGACCTGAATCCTGGAACACTGTGTCCTCAGGATTCTAGCAATATTTGTGGCATTTGCTGGGTTTTCACCATCTTCTGCTGATGAGCCCAACTAATGAAAATGTCTATAGAGATGCTACATATTGTTGCCATTATGAAATTTTCTTCTTGATCACTTTCACGTAACCCAAGGTAGATGCTTTATCCAATGTCAGATCTTCCTGCTGTAGATGTTTACTCCACCTGTTTTGTGATACACTTTTCCACCACTTGATCTCAATTTGTATCTGTTTCTTAAGTTCCCATACTCAAATGATTTAGGTAATTCCCTAACAGCATTAATTAATGTATGCATTTATTCATTCATTATGTGCTTGTATTCTGTGCCCAAAGTCAAGCCATTCTCTTGCAACATTTCCTCATGGAATGAAATATTTATTCAAAACAGCTTTACTTTTGGGAAGATACCTTATTCCCTTAATGGGTTTGGGAAAAAAATCATTGTATTTGAATTCCCAAGCAAGGCACCAGTATAGCCCTTTGGATAGCCTCTTTTTCTTGTCCAGCCTTGATGGCAATTCATAGAATGCAACTATGTCCATCCATGGCTTGTACTCTGCATTAATACTCAGAGGCTGAGGAGCAACAATACTAGAGTGAGCCATGCTTGTGCAGTGTTCCAGGATCCCACCTTCATTGCCAGCTGTTGTGCTCTTTCTTAGAGGGTTCTTAGCGCAGAATCTAGAGTAAATTGTAACTTTAAGTCTTTATTACATAACAGCTTTAACATAGTACTCTTATGGTACTTTTTATTTCCTTCTCTACTCATCTACTAAGTCTTTCCTCTGCTGCAATGTCTCCCAGAGTTATAGTACCATGCTACAATGAGTCTTTTTCCATTACTGTTCATGAATTAACCAAAGTGTTCGGGTGCACAGTTTTGGAGAACATATTCCTGACTGAAGACTAATCAACAATTAATATCAAAAGCAGTAGGTATGATCCATATCTAGAGCCCAGGAGAGGAAATGTTTTTCCCTAAATCTGAAGAGGAAATGCTATGGTCAATATTTTGAGTTTCTGGAGGAAATGTAAGATCTAATATAAATACAAACAATAAATAACAGTGATAATTTAGTGTGAATCACAAGCTCATTAACTGTGAGAACTGAGGAGTAGAAGAAGTAATTTAAGGAGGAGAATTAGAACATCAGTAACTCATTAGTTGCAGACTGTATGTTATCAGACTTTGTACCATTGGAGGAACTAAGGAAGTTTTTGTGTCTGTTCTGAACGTATTTGAAAGCTTCAGGATCCCATTGACTTGGCTGTTGGTTGATTTTTACATTCAGATCAATCCAGATGTTTTATTAAGAAACCATTCTGGTTTTATCTGAGGGTCATCAATATAACTGTTTTCAGAGTGCCAAATGAAATAAAATATTACAGTTCAAGACAATATTATAGTAAGAAAAATAAATTAACAGTGAATAAAACTGAAGCCATCTAACACACAAATGCGCACACACACATAGACAACCCTCTGGAAAACAGAAGCGTTCTTCATCTGGTGGAAAAACCTTTAGATACATTAAAAACCAGTAATGCAAAGGAGTCTGTTGTTTTTTGTTCACCTATCCCAGTCTTTGTCAGTTTGGCTGTGCTGACTGGGGATAATTGAAATTGTGGTTCAGCACATTTGTAGGTATTATCCTCCCTAGGCCTACTCAATAGAGACATTCATGCTATTTAGAAGCTTCATTTCAGAATGTATCACCATGACTAAGAGTTGTTGTTCAGCAACAACTAGAGTGCCACAAATTTCCCATCCTAAATGTTTTCAAGCTGATCAGCATTAAGTGAAAATGTTGTTTCATTGGCTCCCAAGATGACCTTTGATAACAATGATAAATTCATTCAGCCAGAAGAAGGTCTTACCTGTCCAAATGTGACTCAATGTCTAGTTCTTCAAATACTGAATTCAATAGTTTCTCAAACAGGGGACAGAAAACAGGAGCCCTGCTTTTAACATGCAAGCCTACAATTAAAGCAAATTAATTAAAGGGAAAAATTGTTGGATATGAGGTTGGCTGCATAATGAATGCAATTACTTTTTGATTAAAATAAGGGACTTCCCTGTTTCTAGCTTTCTAACTATTGTTTCTCCTTGGCGACACTAAGTAGGGATGGTCTGAGTGGAAAGTTGCTGGAGCTGCATCTTGCCACCAGTGAACAGGAGAAAAGAGGGGGTCAGAGTAAGGGGTCTGCCCCAATTGAATAGTGCTTTGATTTAACAGCTCCAAAGGCTTTGAAAACCATTGGCCAAGAAAAGTTTGCCACCAACCCGTATAATCTCTTATCAGAGGCCATTGAAAGCCCTGGCTCCTAGGGTTAATTCTCCCATCACAAAGTGTTTGAATCAGCCCTAAACTCACATTGAGATGAAAGCCACCAAGCCTCTCCCCTCCTCCTCCCCTGCTGGCTTGCTCTGCAAAATCCACTGAGATCAAGCAACTGGGAAGGATAGAGCATGTTCATCTGTTGGCTCTCCAGCAGGAAGGGCAAGCTCAAAATAAAAACAATAATTAGGGATAATTGCTTGTGTCCAAACACAGGCATTAAAGCACCCCTCCCTTTCCCTTTAGTACTTTGTGAGCTGGAATGAAAGGGACACCCCCTGTTTTGACAGCTGGGCAGGCGAACAGAATGGGTAGCAGATGAAGTGAAACATCTTCAGGCATCAAGAGGAGGAAGAAGAGAGGCACCCTGGAGGCAACCAGGCCGTAATAGGTCCTACCCTCTCCTGGCCTGATATTGAAGAAGCTTCACCCCCACCTCTAGTCCCACCCATTCCAGCCAACTGAGTCCTGATAAGGACATTCCCAGGAAGCACCTTCAGAAGCAGCCACCTCCCTGAGGAAAGGCCACCCTCCGTTGTCTGAGCAAACCATGGTGAATTTTGTGCTTCCAAAGGAGTGTTTGGCTTTTGTGAATTCCTTATTTGGGCTTTGTCTTTGAGGCTGTAAATGGCTTTTGCCCACTCCATGCTGCCTGTGGAATTCTGGGAGCTGAAGTCCACACATCTTAAAGTTGCCAAGTTTGAAAAGCACTGTTTTAAAACAACAACCACAAGCAATGACAGGATTGAATCTCAGAGCTCCTTCATGCAAAGCACATGCTAAGCATATGACTGCTGTTCCAAAATACTGAACGTATCACAAATATTGATGTGTTTTGTAATCTTGGCAGATGGATGGAACCCAAAACCAATACTCTTGATTTAGGTGTGGTGGTATCATATGTCAAAACATGTCCCTAAAGTTAGGGCAAAGAAAGAGTTAAAGAATCCATTATTAATATACATGGAATGTTCCCTGTATTTGCACAAACATTAGACTAAAATGTACATGACAAGTCTGTGGTTTGGTGTATTGAATTACATACTACTGAACATACGAACCACAAACTACCCAACCGTATTTTAGCTTAGCATGTTGTATGAACCCACCCCCTGTGTTTCAGTATGTCTTACAAACATAGAAAATTGAGTTGAGTAAACCATGTTCAGTAACCAAGAAGGTATCCCAACCCTATTTAACTTTGATTTCATCCTCACTGGAAATGGCTCGTCAGAATTAATTTGCCTGCAAATACCATCTAATTCTGTTACAGATTTTTTAAAAACTGAATTGTATATATAAAATCCTCCTTATGACCATCTTTTTGTAATTTTAAACTCTGTGCAGAATACAAATATCAGGCATAACAAGTAATATAGTATAGGTAGTACAATAAAATTACAAAAGTATGAATTACAATTAATCCATTAAAAAGAAAAAGAAAAAAAGATTGCTATTAATATACAAAAAAGGAAAAGGAAAAAAAAGATATACACACACACACACACACACACACACAAAATCACTAGAACATTATTAAAAACTACTTGCTTGCAAACTATACTGTTCCTTCCCATTATACCCCAGCCGTTGATTGCAACCAAAATATTAGAAAATGTTTCTGATTTCTATTTGAATCCTTTAGTCTATTTTGATTTTCCTTTTCCCCTAGAAACCATACTCTAAATGTCTAAGTTTGCCTTGTGGTGTAATATATGAAACAGAAGGGATCCATTCTTGTCTGAATTTAGTTCAACTTCCATTATGAATATATACCGCTAGTTTCGCCATTGCTGCATATTCTCCACATTTCCCAGTCAGATGTGGTTGGTGAGGTGTCTGTTTTCCAGTGTTTTGCCAGATTTGTCCTTCCAGCAGTTAACATGTAACTTAATGAATTATATATATTTTTGTCTATATGTTCTGGAACAAATCCTAGTAAAAATATTTTAGGTTTCAATTCAAATTTTATTTTTAGATTTTTTTTTTTTGTATAATAATATGTATTTCTTTCCAATACTGGCAAGAAGTACATATTATTATATGTACTTTGAGATCTTTTTTTAAAAAACCATCACATACGATAAAATGTTCCTTATCATAACATTTCCAACATTTTTATTGTATTATTTTACTTTTTTTGAAATGATTGATGGAGTTATCTACCATCTGTAAAACATTTTGTATCCATGTTCCCTTAGGTTATATCTTGGGGTGAATTTTATTGATTTTTTTTTCTGTAAGAGTCATTTCATGAGATGGGCGGTGACAAATTTGATTAATATGTTAAAATAAATAAATAAATGAATAAATAATTCCACCCATTGTTGTAGTGTTTCTTTAAAATTTGCATCCACTTTATCATGCAAACTGTGACTTGTTCTGTCTCTGTAACTTATTTTAATAACAGTTTATATGTGTGTACTAATAGGTGATCTTGGTTCTGTATGAGTAATGTTTCAAATCCTGTCATCCTTCTTAAAATCCCTCCTCTTTTCTCAAGATCCCTTTTTATTTATAATAATTTGTAAATATCTCAACCATGGTAAATTTCTACCCTCACTGGATCATTCTTGCTGTGTGTTTAATCTGTTTCCGGAATGCGGATGTACCGTATCTGGATCCGTAATTCCACTTTTCCTGCTGTAATTATCCCTGAAAGCATTTGAAGGTGAGGCTAGTGATGAAATTGCTGGACTTATTATTCATTTTAAGGAGTTCCATGTTTTTATCAAACTTTGTCTTATAACATGTCCTGTCAGATTTCAGGAGTTGCGCTGAACAGCATCTGCACAGCATCTCTCCGGCCTTCTGCAAAACTACCCAACTTTTTCCAGGCTTCAGCAGTTTTAAGTAGCACCATTACAACTAATCGGAGGATGCTTAAAGCAGCGGCAACTTAGTCTCCGGCCCAACCCTCTAAGGCGGCCAGGCCAGGGCAGGCCCACGAGGGGTCCCTCCCGTGCACCCCACTGACCCCCTGCTCGCCGGTCCCCGAGGCGGCATCGGGGACAGCCTGTGGGAAAGCGAGCGCGCGGGTCCCGCCAGGTGGAAGGGCGCTTGGCAGGAGGGGGGCTCTGGCGGCCGGTGAGGCGGATCGCCCTCCCTCTGCCGGAGAGGGGCGGCCAGCGCCCTGCCCTGTCACCACCGCCGGCTTTGGTCGCCCAGCTTGCCTCGCTGCCCTGCGAAACGTCAATCCGGAGAATCAGGAGGGTGGCGAGAAGGAACGACGCATGCGCACGTTATGCGGGGTTCCGGCTTCTTTGTAGGCAAATGCAGATCAGATGGGGACCGTGAATTTATCAAAACAACGGACTAAATTACACTCTGTAGCTTAATGTATACAATGGCATGCGAGCTTCATTAGGAGAACCACATCCGATTTGCGGGGTGGGAGGTGAGGCCAGCTGGATCGCAGATTAATACATGGAGCAGAGCCATCCTTTTCTTTTTCTTTCTCCCCTTACCTCTTTACGAACAGGACGCTCTAAATCTGTTTACCGGAAAGAATTCCATCTGTAAATTGCATTTGTCAGAGGCTAATTGAATTGATGAGATAGGCCTAGAAATTGGATATAGGGTCTTTCCAAGAACCAGAATGGAGATGGAGGCTTATATTTCACTCCTGTCGGGTTGTTGCAAATAAATCAGTGTTTTTCTTTTAAAACATGCAAAATCTCAGCTTAAGGACCTCACCTGCTAAAAATTATTCTGATGGTTTCCCAAAGTCATGTGTTTTTGCCAATACATTACATTTGCTAAACTTATGCTTTCAGTAGAAGAGAATATACATAACTGCGGAGTCCCTGGTGCTCTCTGAGCTTGGATGTTTTCTTGCAGATGTTTCATTACCTGACCAGGTACCATCGCTGATGATGTTAGCTAATCAGATAATGAAGCGTCTGCAAGCAAACATCCAAACTCAGGGAGCACCAAGGACTCTGCGAACTTAGGCTTTGCTAATGTTGTGGTTCAGGAATCAACGAAGAGGGTGGTGTTTGGTGAAGACCCCCCCTTCAGTCATCCTTATCAGTGGCTTGTCATTGTCTTTCTTCTGGGGTATTTGGAATATTTTTTAAAATATCTCAGTTTAGCCCACAGTTCTGAATTTCCTGGTATTCTGTCATCCTAGTATTAACCAGGAGAGACAATGTTATTAAGATCAAAGTCTATCAGATTACCAGGAAGACTCATACAGGGAATGCAAGGAATAGAGTTGAAAAGATTAGTAGATAAGATGTGCTCATGTTGGCCATAGCAAAGCTTTTTTTCCCCCCCTTTTTCCTTCTGTCCTAAAGCTGCTGCACTTTTAACTGATGAGTAGGTTCCATTAACTGAATGGAACTTAGTTCTGAGTAAACATGTGCATAGGGTTATGCTACACAAATACAAACAGAGGAGAGAAAGTACCCTTGTTTTGTACAGAATCTACTGTGGGATATACCAGGGAATGCTTGACTGTGTACTACGTTGCATGTGCGCTCATATCTCTCAGTGAAAGCGTGCTGTGTATGCTGTACTAGCAACATCTTGCCGCTGAGACAAGTATAATGTGCCTTGCTCTTGCTTAGTGGCAGCCGCTCAGACAAGCCACAGAATGGAGGGTGTGAAGAGAGAAGCCGGATGATGCCAGGGCCGGTACTGAGGCTGGCTGCTTTTGCCCTCCTCAGCTGCCACCTAGCGGCATCCAAAAGGCTGCCAAATTCTTTCTCCCAACTGGTTGTTAAAGGATTTGTAACTTGAAGAATGAGGGCCTGGGGGCTTTTCTTCATGGAAGGGTGTTTTGTGTGGGTGCCCTGAAAAGGAGATCAGTTGTCTTGGGCTCCTGATGGGCAGGGGTTTAGTGCTATTCTGGAATAGCTCTATTGAATAATGCTATGCCAAAGCAGTGGCAAATCCCTGTCCAAAAGAAGCATGGCAATCAGCTGATTGTTGGATTCCCATGCAAAATGCTTGTGTCAGACTGAATACAGGTTTACCATTATCCCAGAAGGGTGCTAAAACTGTTCCAACACCCCCCCCCCACCACAACTGATATGCACGGGGAGAGTTGTGCCCTGAAGCACAACGTGTTCTCTCTCCTGTTTCACTTTGCAGCCCTCCCTCCGCCAGCGGACCCAAGTCTCCAGGCAGGTCCAGGGGGAGAGGCCAATTTGGAAGAATAGGACTTCCTGTTGCCCAAAGCAGAATGGCCCCCAAAGATGGTCCCCAGAATCAGAGGGGAGGGGACATGCTGCATCAACCAAAAGTGGCAGTAGGTGCTTGGCTCATCCCACCCACCAGAAGTCATCTGACCGCAACACCGAGCAAATGGTCAAAAGTGTGTCAGATTGATCTGCGGCAAATTTGCTGCAATTTGTTCTTTGCTTAAAGGGGAAAACACAAATTTAAATAGAGTTTATGCTGCCTCAGTTATGGGCTGGAGGTGAGATGAAGGCAGTGTTGTGAGAACAGGGCAGAAAAAAAATGTTGCCAGAGATGTGGTGAGGTGCAAATGGGAAAGCCCCTCACTTTATTCCTTTCCCTCCCTCCCTCCCTCCCTCCCTCCCTCCCTCTTTCTTTCTTTCTTTCTTTCTTTCTTTCTTTCTTTCTTTCTTTCTTTCTTTCTTTCTTTCTTTCTTTCATGGTAAGAATGTAGTATAACGTATGACTTATCTTTAAAAACTCTTTTTGACTAAAGAATAAGGTGAAAATGCATACGTTGGAGAAAACAGTTCATTACAAGCGCTTTGAAACGTTTCACTTGCATGTATATCATTTGAGACTGTTTCTTTATCATGCAGTATAATTCCAGTTTATTCAATCTGTGGATCAAGCTCAACATTTAACACCCTTAAAGGTCTATGTGTGATCCTCACTGATAAATGACAAAGGGCAGCATTTAGTGGCATTATCTTTGGAGAACAATAACTCACCATTATAAATTCAATGTTTAATCCATTATTGTTGGTTTCAATGGGGCAATTGAATGAAACATAAATCCTTCCTGGCTCCCATCCCTTCATGCTTCATCTTCAGAGTCAAAGAGAAGGAAAAAACGAACTCGGCGCTATTGCATGTGCCTGTGTTATTTTGTCCTTTTTGTGCATTAGATGCCGTACAGAATTGGATCGTGGGATATTGCTTAGCAGCAGGCATGCAGAAGGACCCAGATTCAGCCCTGGGGACCTCTTGTGGAAAGGCTGCATGTCATGATGAGAAGCAGTCCTTTGCTTGAAGCCCTCAAGAACCAGTGGCAATAAGAATGGACACTGTTAAGGTCTGGTATGGGGCAGCTTCCCTTGCCTGTTGGTTTGATACTTGCAGATCTTCCTAGCTGGGTCACTATATTATGTGGGACCATGTACATAACGTGCATTACCTGCTATTAAAAGATTAGAATGTAAATAAGGATTGTGCAACAGCCCAGTCTCACCAAAGACTGGGTGAAGCACCAGAGAGTCCATGTTCAGAACGACTCCTAACAGGAAATGCCTTCAGGCACCAAATTGCAAGGGCCAACTTCAGCCAACTACATTTTTTAATAGAAAAGCAATGATAGGGGGAAACATTGTACTTGGCTGCTTACTAGTAAGGGGGAAGAGCCTCATGTGGGGACCCATCCTTGATGTAAATGCATACAAAGAATATTCATACCACTCACATGTAACAAAATTGCCTAAACATCACAAACAGCGATGCTCATAATCCTAATCTGTTGGAAAATGGTGTGTGTTTTTCAGGTGAAATCAGGGCCAGTCTTACCATTAGGAGAGTCCAGCAGAAATGCATGTGGAGAAAAGAGGCAGAGAAAAAGAGAAAGAAAGAGAAAAGGGGCATAGAAGCACTGGAGAATAGATCTGTGCCATTGCAAGGCCAGTCCAGCGTTCCTTAAGGTAGCCTGCTGCCCTCAGCTATAGTGGACAGTGCTGCCCTGAGTGTTAAAGGACATGTTGCCAGGATCTGTACACAGGATTGAGGGGAATCAGTTTGTACTTTGCTTTACACAATAAGATGTATCTTAGCCTGGACATGTAATACTTACAGGAATATTAGTGCTTTTGGACTATTCATCTTCCATGTGCTGAATCCGTATTCTCCATCAGGGATAGGCAACCTGGTGCCTTCAGGATATTTCAGGGAATTCCTATGATCCCTGACCATTGTCTTATGATTCTAGAAATAGTGGTCCAAAACATCTGGACAGACCAAACTGGCCTGTCTCCACTTCACATCAATATGTCATAAATTATTCATGGAGTAGATTCAAGTGACTATGTTCTCAATTTATTCTCTGGACATTGTTTTGAGTTAGTTAATGTATGGCTTATATTTTTGGCAAACAACATTCAGAAACATTATGACATGGCTTTAAGGCATCTTAGCAACAATGCATGGATTAACATGTGATATTTGATGCGCTATAGTCCAGGTGCAGATTGCTTCATTGAGAATTAGACCAACATGTAAGATACACTCTGACATTTAGACTTTTGAGATGATCTCACATGACTTCATGGTGCCCAGTCATTAACAGTGCAGGAGAAAAGAGAAAATTGAATAATATTTATTCCTATCAACACAGCCAAATGCTGTTTGTCTACACTGAAAGGGATCTAGTCCTACAGAATGGAGCAATTTTTGCACTGATGTACTTTCCAAGGTTTCTATTAAGTAGTAAAAACTGTAGACGATTAACATGGTGCTTTCAACTTACCACATATTTTGGCAAGTTGCTGCTAAAAAAATATTATAAAATCAGTTGGCTCCTTTTTGCCTAGGCTCTAAGCTAGTTTTTCCCAATCTAGTGTCCTCCAGTTGTAGTGGGATTGCAAAATTCTGAAATTTCAAGACTCTCAGCCAGCAGGGTCTTTAGGAATTTGGGGTGTTAACAGCTCCAACCCATCTGAAGAACACTAAGTTGGCAAAGGTTCCTCTAATTTCTCTGGCTTTACATGATGGTATCCTTGTAGGAATGTTGGATTCACACTTATTATTGGCATTGTTTTGGCATCCTCTTCTGGTGAAACAACCCATGACAGTAGTCAGTGGATGTGAAGTGTGTGTGTGTGTGTGTGTCGGGGGGGGCAGTTTCCTTCTGTGGGACCAGGATGACTATAGACAGCAAAACACTCTGAATTGCAGTAACAAGAAGATGTTGTGGTAATCTCCTGACTATACAGAAAGTTAAAATCAGAGCCATATGCAACCAATCATGTCAATGATGTATTACTTGTCTAATCATTAACTTAAAGTGCCATATAAGAATTTGTAATCCATAATAAATCATTTTGCAGGAATGATTCAACGTACTACTAACTAATGTGAAACAGGCTCCTTTTCATAGGCAGGGGTCTGCCAAATATTAAGGATGGAATGACTGGGGGTGCTGGGTAGAATAGAAGAGGAAAAAGAGGATTGGGGATCTTTAATGACATAAATTATAGCAACTGTAAATCAGTAATACATCAGTGGTGGTTTGCAGATTATTGGGTTCTAATGTAGGAAGATGAAATTAACTAAGAAGAGCTTTGCCAGAATTATGGTGTCATTATGGTTTGCAAATGTGGCTTCAGCTGCTTTTTAAATGCTTACATCTGGAAAATTCTTGGTGGCAGAATTTTGAATATTGGAATATTCCAGAATGTGAAATGCCAATGAAAAGAGAATGGAAGCCCAGGAAGAAGTTTCCAATCAGATTGCTGAGTGTTTTCTACACAAAAAATACATAAGCTACTGTTAAAAAAAACAACTGAGCAAGTTGGTTTTGTTTTAAATGTGGACTACATGTCAGTTGGCTTGTGTTAATCTATGTACCACTTCACTGTAAAGATAAGCAGGAGGCAGAAGATCAGAACGCCCAGGTAACATGTGGCCGCTGGCAATGGCTTTAAAGATGAAACAAGCAAATCATAGGGAGCAATGAAAGAGACTGGGGCTCCATCAGGACCTAATGTGTGGTCCCCAGATGTTGCTGAACGGCAACTAGCAGCAGCATGGTCAATGGCAGATGTAATTCAGCAACATCTGGAGTGCTACAGGTTATGGGTGACTGTTCCTCAAGTATCTCTGTAAATGCCACCTTCCGATCTGAGGCAAAACTCCAGAGATGAGAAGGTGAAATGCTCAGACCTAGATATATTTTTCTTTTACTGATCTCTGAATGCTTTTCAGATTGAAAAGCAGGGCAAAATCTCACAATGACTTTTGATTAGAAAAACTGTGGGAGAAAAGAATGAAAAGTGCACTCATGAATAGTAATAGTCATGCTACTTTTCAAAGTTTGTTACATCATTGCTATAATCCCTGGACCTGCCAAACCCTGACCAGTTACTAGGGTTGTAGTTCAGGACTTTTTCACCAGTTAGCTTCCGTTTCCATCCATTCTTAAGGCCATTAGGAATGCAGTAATGAATCACACCAGACAACTTCCTGTCGTGTAGTGTCTTTAAATACAAACAGCCTCAATTCAGTAAACTCAAATCCTGAAATTTCCTGTTCTCCTTTTTCAAACTTCATCACCTTGTGACATTTAAGAATTCCCTCTAAGTTAAAGATTAAATATTTAGCATTTGGTCAAAATTGAAGTGATACATGCTAAATTTTTCTCATAAAATTGTATAGCTGTACCTGGATTCAGGATATGGAGGAGGTTCAGCCTCTGCACCATCACTCATCTCCAGATAAGCCGAAATGGACCATGTGAACCTCCTTTCCTTGTAATTTAAAATGCCATTTTAAAAACAAATGTTCCATCAGGTCTGCAGCCAGAATCATACTCACTTCCTAAACATGCCAGGTTTGGCTGAATCAGACAATAGCACTGTCAGACTAATAAAGTGACAAAGTAAAATGTATATTAAAATTAGTGGTACTTTGCCACCAGTCCACATAATTTGCATCTCTACCAGTAATACCTTTATGGAAAATTGCAAGGGAATAGAAAAAGCCCTAAAGTGGATCTCTTTTTTTCTCTTAAAAAAAAAGGAGAAATATTTAACTTTTAAAATGGGACTGAAACTTGCCTAAAATGTCCTAGCGTGCCCATACTCCTTAGAAGAATTCCCATCCGGGGATAAGGCAAAATGCCAAGAATCCCTAAACCTGCAAGAGAAGCTGAGCTAGAGCCCCCACTTTGCAATGCCTGGAGTCTGACAATAATCTCTGACCCCCTGAACAGGTTCCTACAGAGCTCCCATGTCCAAAGTGTGCTGAAGATTCAAAGCCAGGGAGTGAAAGAATCATTACTTGGGGATAAGCCCCCATTTCTGAATAGTCCCTCTAATTTGCCAGCCCTTGAGACCCAGCAGCAGTGGCTAAGGTAAGTTTTGAAGGCAGAGGCATGAAAACGTTGCCTTTGTTGAGGAGCAGAGCAGCTGCTGGATAAACTTTTTCATTAGTCATCTTGTCCTGCTTGCTGAGCTCCTAATCTTCAACTTCTTTCTGCTGGATCTTTTGGACCTCTAGACATGCTTTTCTAATCACAGCCTGGTATTGATTGCTGAACTTTTTTAAAGTACAATTAAAAAAAAAATGTTTTTAACTTATGGGTTGTCTCTTGTTCCATCCTTCCATCTGGCTCAAGAATTACTACAATAGTAATTTAATGTGTGAGTACTATCTGTCTTTGCTTCTCCATTTGCTGACTTGATGAAGCCTAAAATACGATACAATATTCCCATGCATTCATTCCTGCTTCTTAATATCTTCTTGGAGTGAAAAGCGTTGGTCGCTCCTCAAACTACCCCTGCTCAAAAAAAGATTTAGATTTCACACATAGTCCAGAGTTAAATAAAAATGGAATATTTGTTTGCATATTATTCAAGAGCCCAGGGAGCAGGGGGAATAGGTGAACTGGAAAGGCTGGGTGATTTTAGAGATGGAATTAAATGCAAAATGTTGCACACTTAGAAAGAACATGTCCACTTGTATTTAGTTGATGAATGAACAACAGTTTTCAACAAAAAAAAAAAAATTGTCAGTAAAATTCATGTATCTTATAAGCTTATGAAGCTTATATATGTTGATGGTCTTATTGAAGCAGACTCAATCCTTATGGAGATATTAGGCAGGTCTGTTTATGGCAAAGGTGGGAATAGCTTCTCATAAGGAGGAGGTAAAGAGTCACTGCAAAGATCTTCATCCAGTATCTCTTCAGGTTCTTCAAGACTGTTAGTTGACCTAGAGATGTGGTGGGTGGATGAGCAGGGAGAGAGGAATTTATAAGGCACAACAACCAGCAAAATAAACAAAGGAGATACTAATAAAGACAGATATTTTAAAACATATTACAAATGTATTTTGCCATATGGAATGGTGGGGACAGGCAGGGGGTTTGGGGCATTTGTATTTATTGTGGGGTTTATATGCATGTCCAATGTGTGCCTGCATTTCTCCCTGCAAAATGCAAGTGAGAGATAAATGTGCACTTACTGTACAAAAGCTTGATGATGCAGAAAGGTCAACAGCGATGAGTGTGTCACAGTATTGTTCTCCTGATTGTTTTGTTTGAAAATGTGTCTATTTAAAAACAGGTGCCTTAATTATTGCAGCAAATCCAATACACAACCAAATGCCATTTAAGTAGGATTCAGATCATGCTGAAATACACTGTCGCACCTTAAAATGAAAACTCCCAATATGCCATGTGTAAGAAAATTGGAGGGATAGGATTGTTTGGCATGGAGGTAAATGCATTCTGAATGTGTGGGGAAGCCACCTGCTCTTTACTTTTACTTTAGAAGTGTCAGACCTCCAGAAGTAAACTCTGGGTCTGAAACCCATGAAGCTCAGGTTGGGGTAATAGATTATACACCCAGTAATCCACTCCTGTTATTCTGATAAAATTATAAACATTAGGCTAAAAGAAAGTTCTTTCAAGATAAGAGAGGAATGTTCTTGAGAAAAACACCAACACATAGAAAATGAAAGATGCATAATGCATGCCAGTCCATTACTTAACTGGAACCGCAATAGCTGTGAAACTGTACTGGCTGAAGCTTCAGGCAATGCTTTCACTTAAAGCAGTAACTGAAATTTTACCCAAGGAGTGATAACGACTCTACTTCCTTTACATCTCTACCTGGATCTTGTAGGAATTTTTGCCCCAAAGTGTAACATTCACAAATAACTTACCTTTCGCTTGTGGTGTCCACTGTAAGATAAGCAGAGTAGTTCTCTACAGAAAAAGCTGAGCTACCCATGGGGCTGACATTATCAGAATGAGGAGGAATAAGAACAGGAATTATTGATGTGGAGCCAAGGGGAAATTCCGAACGGTTCAACGCTTGGTGCAAATTGGCTTCAACTCCTTCCTGGGTTGGAGAAGAAGGCAGGTGAGGCACCACTGCAGCTCCTTGAAAAGCGATGGGCTGGCTAATTCCAGCATAAAGCCCGTTATGTGTCCTTTCTGCATCAGGTGCCCTTTCTTCACTCTGGTTGCAGGAGTTGCAGGTGAGTATTTTAAATTTGCACACAGCAATCAGCAAAAATGCCACACCCACTGAAAGCAGAGTGGGTCCAAGCAATCGAGTCCATACAAAGTGGACGACACCTTCATATTTCACCCATCCCATCACAGTAAAGGTGATTCCTACAACCCCCAAAAAGACTCCAGAGAAAAGTAATGCGGCACCAGTTTTGTCATCATCGGACACAGGAATTTCAGAGCTATCTGGCTGACAAGGAGAGACAGAAAGCCCACTGGTAGAGGTATCTTCCACAGTGATGTGGTTATGTTCCATTACACAGGAGACCAATTCTGAAATATCCTGAAAAAGGTGTTTAGAAAAGTATGCCAACCTGAAGGTTCCTATTTGTTACACAAGAACTTTGTTCACATTAGTGCAGTTAAGCAATTGCAGACTCTGGACTTTCTGGTACTAAAGGGGCCCTCCTAAAGGAGACCAAAAAATGGGATAGGTGATGAATCCCTTTCATACTTTGCTGTTACTAAATGCTCACTTTGCTGTTACTAAATTCTCACTTAGAGCAAAAACCCAAAATAAAACGAACTGGATACTGGATACTTGCCTTGTCTTACCACTCTTCTCTTTGGCAGTGTGTGTTGTTAGATTTTGGGCATTTTCTGTAGGGATTCTGTGACTATTGGAAGTGGAATTACCAATTAAGCTACTTTGGAATACATGCCTCTCCTGGATATTCTAATCAATGCAAAACAAACAAACCCAGCAACATTCCAGAGTAGCTTAATTGGTAATCCTTACAAAGGCCTGTCATTTGGTTGATGAATTGATGAGGTATTTAGAAATTGGAATATAAGGCTAAATTTTTTTAATAGGCAGTGAGAAGAATGGAATAAGCATGTGATCACTCCTCTACATTTCCAGCTCCTATGTACTTGGACAGCCTTTCCCTACTACTAGGTTACAGCGTTATCCATCCATCCTTGAATCAGCAGAAAATTATGGTGGTTTGGATTTTGCTGTCTTATCCCAATCCTGCTCCTATTACCTCTGTTCCCAGTTGCTGTCAGTCACCTGACTTCCTTCCAAAGTAATATTTCTTACCCACCTTAAGGCTGTTCTTGGATGAAGTCAGAAGAAGTGGAAAAAATTCTATTTTAACACAGGTACAGCTGAGGATGACTTAAGGCTGTCTCATCCATGGGCTGAGGATGAGATGAAGGCAACATCATGGAGACACAGTGAAAAAAGTTGTTGCTGGAATATCTCTGTCTTGTGGAGAGTCCCACTTGGGGATATGACCTGGGCCTGCATTTTGGAATCATTTTAGGCAGGATACGTATCTTTTTTTCCAGAACATAATTACAATTAACAAAGAAATCCTATAAAGGATTTTGCTCTAAAGGATTCTTTGCTTTAAAGAATAGAGATCTGAGAAGTGGCTTTTGAGTTCTCCCAACTGGCAAGCCATAGATTACAAATTTACAGGTGGGACAGTGTTGACAGCTTAATTGAATGTTTCCTATCAGATATGTAGATCCTTCAGACTAATTTTTTTCCTTTGAGCTTCTTCCAAGTAATGTTCCCAGGGTCTGTGATTTGGTCTTTTATAAAATATGTGCCAAACAGTATTGTTACAACTGATACTTAAGCTGTCTGCCAATAAATACTTTAATATTTGCTTATTGTTCATAATAATTACTTTAATAATTACAATACAGCCACCAGGACCTGTTTATGCCTGCACCTCTTATTTCTTCTCTATGCCTGGATTGTAATTCTACTTAAAGTTTCATGCTTATGATAAAAATTCAGGGAATGCCTTTTTGCTGAAATAATACATAGTTCCACAAACAAAAATAACTTCTAACTGTAATTGGTCTAACTGAGGCTTATTCATGAGCCAACTTGATTTGCATTAATGCCTTGTTGAAATGCTAATTTGCAGTAGCAAATGAAGAAGACAGCATCAGAGCTCTCTTGAGTCAAAGGAAGGGCATGGCTGTGTTACCAATATTCTGTCTCCAAAGTCCTTGAGCGCAAGTTGCATAAATGACCTGAAAACTGTTTCATAACCTGGTAAATGTGTTTTTATATAATAGCCTAAAAACTTGCTTCCAATTTGTCATGTAACATTTTTCACAATTATTATAGGCTCACAAAATGTTAAATGATTTCTAACTGTTCTTTAAAACAGCCCTTTTCAAAGCAACTTGCAAAAGTTAAAGTCAAAATAAAGAATCTAGCTAAGCAAAATAAAGTAAAATGAGAATATAGACTTTCACAAAAAGCCTGACTTCCAGCTGGTGGTCCAGAAGCTACCAATGCTTTGTGAGGGGATTGTAGGTAGCTCGTATGGCAGGCATCAAAATAGAAATAACATTGTTAAAAGTAGTGTCAAAATCTTGTGTGTTTGGAAGTTATCATTCAACATTTTGCAAATTTTCAGGCAAGGGATTTGGTGATTCTGCAAGGTTTTAGCCATAGCTTTTTTAAAAAAATGAAATTTTCATTTAATTTTAGGGACCCGGGGATATCCTTGGGTGGGTGGGGGTCACATCTGTACCTGCAGATTCAGGGTTATCATTCCTTGGCTTATATGGTAGTTCTCAAAAGCTTTCAATGACACTTGAGTAGTCACACTGAGAAAAAGAGTGGGAACTGCAACTCCAGAATGTAAGTATGAGGTCTGGGACTAAATGAATAAGAAATGCTTTGTCAGAGACTTGAACTCATCAGCCTAGGGGAAAAGCAAAAACTCAGTGCAGTAGAATGTTCCAGAATTCACATGTTGATCACCACCTGAGCTATTAGAAGTACAAGATTTGGGTGGCAAAAATCTGAATGACCTCGAGAAGAGGGGAAAAATTAAAATTCTTTATTGCCATCTAGAGGTTGTTTTTATTTTATTTTTTTTGGTCCAAATCTGGTAATTTTAGCTTAATCTCTGATGTAAGAACATCCAGAGAAGAGGCATTCATACAGATGTTAGCAGATGGGTAGGTTAATATAGAGCATAATTCAATATGGTCAGCAATTTACTTTGGGCTGGGAAGGTTTGATACCTACTGGAACTTTTCCCATGCTACTAGCTGCACTTAAATTTGTTCTACCCTTTTGTTCTTGAAACGTGTTGTTCTATTATGTCTTGCTCTTGAAATGTCTTAACCGCCTAAACCAGATCAAGACTGCATTCTGTAACATTTGCTGTATCTATGATATTCTTAGGCAACCCATGATACTCATCGTGGCCATGAAGTCCTGAGCCAAAGCTGAGAGACAATGAAGGCATGGATCCTGAAGTCCATCTTGGAGATTGTCTCTGCCCACTCAGGCAAGGAGGATGTTGAGCAGCAGAGAAGGCAGAACACCAGCAAGATCCAAGTATTGCTTCAATCTTTATACCCCCTTCCCAGAGAGACTGGCTTTCTGGTGAGGCAGAATTCTAATAGAAGATTGCACCTTCTCCCCACTCTTTCATGTCTGTGAGGATGCAGCACTGGGTACCTGGTTGGGCAGAGCTGGATCATGCCTGCCTCCCCCTGCCCTCCATTCACCCATCCAGGACTCACTGATGAAATCACGTCAGCCTTTTAATCTCTGACCATACAGCGAATGACTGCTGCCTTATCTAGAATGGTTACAATACCACAAAGTGAGTATGGAGGACAGCCTAAACTTAATGATAGGGAAACAGGATAGAACAGGAAGTAGCCACCAATCATCTCACAACTCTATTCTTCTGATGGCCTAATTCTTCTCCCTGACCCTGCCAACCCTGTTGCAGATATTCTCTCTGAATCCCTTTTTACCTGTGCACATCTTGTCCTCAGAAACAGCTAGCCTGAACAAAGTGAAGTAGCCCAGATGGACTGCATTGATGGGGAAAAGGAATATAGGCAATGTTGAGGGAATAAGTTAATATAGAGTTATGTAAAAACAACCTCTTCTCCTACTTTAATTCTTCACCAAGAACTTGCTTCACCTACTTTTTCCTTTGTCCCATTAAGTACCTTTCAGGGGGTTGGCAGTGCTTTCCCCCAAGCTCTCACTTACTGAGTTGAAATTTTCCCCAGCACTACCCTTGTTAGACAGAAAACCTATACTTACTGATTTTCTGTGGTACAATTGTTTTCACAATACGTGATTTGATTGTGGCAGCTGTAGCTTCTAGTGAAATCATATTGACAGTTTGCAAGGATTGGGACATGTCCCCATGTCTATGATGCTGCTCACAAGAGTTAAACTGATGGTAAATTCTTCCTGTTTGGAGCAGCCGTCACTGAAGACTAAAACTTAGAGAAGAAAACAACAACTTTCTTTGTGACACATTCCAAAACACCAAAACTGAACCGCATGTTCACTATGAGGGCTGGAGATATCATGGGCTTGGTTACAAAGATCTGGAATCTTCTGCTGCCTAAAGCAGGATGTCCCTGGAAGATAGTGCTCAGGGACTGGAAGGGGTGGTGGTGGCATGTTAGTACCAACCAACATGGCCAACAGGTGCTATGTTGATCCCACCCCCTATGGGTCATGTGACCATGGCACCAACTGAACAGTCATAAAGTATGTCAGGCTGCATCCACAGAAAAACTGCTGGGGCTTGTTAGCTGCTTAAGGGGAAAGCAATAATTTTAATCTGGAACAGCTAGGGATGACTTTAAGATGCCCCAAATATGGTCTGGAATGAGAAGAAAACACTGTCATGAGGATATTGCAGCGAAAAAGAGGTGGACAGGGTATGTTCATGCTGTTAAGTAAAAATGGGGAAAGACTCTGAGAGGAGAATGAGCCAAAGAAGGCGTTGAGTTGTTCTGTTCATTCATCTTTACAGAGCAGTTTGTATGATGATTCCTTTCTCTTTATTTTGAATACATCCATACAAGTCTCTTTTGTTGTTTTATCGTACTTTGCCAACCCCAGTTCTTTCTGAGCCTTAATTTTTTTTGACACCATCTCTAAAAGAAGAATACCAGCATGTACTCTTCTTGGTGACCTATCCCTCTTTTCATCTCATGTCCTTTTTTTTTTTTTTCAGATTTTTACTAGACTTTTTGTACAGCCAGTTGGTGACTTCTGCAATCTTCCTCTCCTCCCTCCCTTTCTTGTTAGAATTTGCAGTTGTGCCTTTTTAAGAACTCCCAACTTTCTTTTCTTATTAACTTTTCCTACCATGAAGTGCTACTTCCTAGCATTGCTTAGATTGTAATTAACATCTGCTTTCTTTAAGTAAACCTATGCATTTGACTAACTCAGCATTAAATTCCCTTTACATCAATAATTCCGGCATTGCTCCACTGTGTTCTGTTCAATGGAATTGACTTTCTAATGGATGTGTCTGCAGTTTTAGTTATTTATTAGAACTCAACCTTCATATTGTCATGCTGATTATCAAGGTAATGGAGGTATTTCTTAACCCCAAATCTTCTCTGGTAATTCCTGATAGACAGATGAGCAAATAACAGGTTTAGCAAAAGAGGTCAAACTCATAGAAGAGGCCAAGTGAAAAATAAACAGATATAGTTGGTATAAGCCTGCATGGAATATTATTTACAATAATCACAATTCCTGTAAAATCAGTCATTATCACAGTTGCAGGGCTGAAGCTTTAATTCACTTCAGTTTCAACTTAGTATTTTTAGCCTTAGCCATTGTCTAAGGAGGCTACTTATCTAAGGACTATAAATACTTCAAACAGACATCATTTATTAGTAAACATGCAGTTGCAGAGTCCATCTGAAAGCATTACAAAATATTAAAGCAATACATAAACAACTCACAAAGTGGTAACTGTTCAGTGTAACTTCAAACAGCTTCTCTGCCTGTCAAAGAATATGTTCCTATGATTGTGGACCTGAATCTGGGAAGCTGCTACTCTTCATCTTTTCATGCAAGTAGCTGTACTATTACCCTACTAACGTTGCTATGAATGCTACTATTTTTGCTATCTTGCAACAGGGAACTGCCAGCATAATTCTATAGAGTCACTTTTGACTACAAAAAGGGAAACTTTACCAAAATGTGGGGCTTGTGAAAAACAGATGGAAAGGAAAAATGAAGAGGGCAAGATTATAGTGCCTGGAGATTATTTAAAACAATTATATTTCCACAATGTAAGAAAAGATCAACCTAGTAGTATTAATAGAAGAAAGAGGAGTCAGAGAAAGAGAAAGAGAAGGAGAAGGAGGAAAAAGGAGGAGGAATAAGAGCAGCAACATGATAAAAAAATTAAAAGGAGAACAAATTAGTGGAGGAAGTGGTTGGCTGTTAGACAGCAAAGGATCATCAGAATATTGAGAATGCAGAGAAACTGACCAAATTTTTTTTTACATCTGTCTTTATTAACAGAAGATACCGTATAGGATCTTTTGTTAATAAAGGGTGGGAATTGAAACAACCAGAACAAACTGAGAAAACAAGAAAAGAAATTAGGACATAAAGCAAAGGATTCTGATGTTATCCACCTAAAAGTTATTAAATAACATAAATGTGAAATTGCTGACTTTCAAGCAAAAATATGCCATTTGTCACTCAAATAAAGTTCAGTGCCAGAGATTGATTGTTCAAAAATGCACATGTCAAAAAATAGTCCAGGTAGTAGCTCAGTGGGGTGATGGGTGAAGTGAGAGGGTGCTCACATAGCACACTGAAACACACCCTTCTGGTTCATTCCTGTTTTTATTTTATTTTATTATTTTATTTATACATACATACATACATACATACATATATATATACACACACACACATACATACATACAGTGGTACCTCGGTTCACGAACGCTTCTGTTCACGAACAATTCGGTTCACGAACAGCTCTGTTCGCAAAATTTTGCCTCCGTTTGCGAACGCCGGATCGGGTTACGAACAGGATCTGCGGCCATTTTCCCTCCCGTGACACGTGGTTGCGGCTTCCTGTAAGGAGGGGGACTCTCCCTCCAAGCAGTAACCGCCTCCCCACCCGCCTTCCTGTCCTCCACGCCAGAAGTCACATCGAGCAAGGATAGCGTTCTCTCTCTTCGTGCTGTACTTTGTGTCATATTTTTGCGGTTAAAAAAAAAACAACACATATGGTTCAGAACGGATTAACCGTAATTACATTGAACCTTATGGGGAAATTTGATTCGGGACGCAATCAAAAATCAGTTGGCGACCAAATTTGGAGGGGTCAGAATGGATTAGCCGTATTTACATTGAACCTTATGGAAAAATTTGATTCGGTTCACGACCAATTCGGTTTGCGACCAGAGTTGTATATATATACAACTGTATACATATATAATAAAATAAAATAAAATAAAATATGTGTTCACTGACATATTAACCAGGCTTTTTTTTTTTTTTAATAGCAGTTTGCCAGTCTAGGCCAGTACATCTGGGTCCAAAAATATCCCACCCAACAGGTCAGCAGGTCTGAAGGGGGTGGCAGGAGGGAATTCATATGGTTCATTGACAGAGGTCTCTCCTGCTTCATCCTAGGCCTGCTCTCTGCCCCACTGGTCTGTCAGCTGGACTATCTGGAACACAGATTTACTGGTGTTTCAGAAGACTTGTAGGTCTGTGTTCACAAGTAGCCTGAGTGATACATCACAGGATCAGCAAAGACATTTGCATGGAGCACTGGGGGCACTCCAGCCTCAATCTTGGGACCTCTGCAGCACTTGAGACCTGTCACTCAGACTAGAGGGGAAAGCTGGCAGAACTTTTATCAATTTTACCTCCAATCCCAAATATCTCAAATCAATTAAGTAATGCAAGGAAACACAGTACTGGTACTGAGTAAACACGGCAGGCAGCACCTGGGAGTGTTTTGTGGAGTATGCAAAATTGCAGTGCAATAGGCAAATTAGTCCTGCCAAGCTAATAAAAACAGAAGTTGGCTCACATTCCCAGTTTAAATCAACTTTTTGTGAAGAGAGCACTAATTCTGTTTTGTTTTTAAAGAAAAGATTTACCACTCTTTTGAAAGACCACTAAAAGGTATTTAAAGACAGGTCTAAATGCTTCCTGAAGAATGCTAGATTTGTGTATGTGAGGAGTTCATGTAATTCCTTAATGGTGCTCTGCAAAGTGATGGGCAGGCATTACATGGACAGATGCTTCTGTGAAAACCAGGTGCCCGATCTCCCCTGCAGCCAGTGCCAAGCTGGACATGGAGGACAGTACCCTGCAATCAGAGGGGAGAGAGCATGACTGCAACAGCCCAAACTGAACATTGGGATTTGGACAGACTCCAGTCCCTGATCCCAACATCACCAACTTCATTGTACAGCAAGGGTTGCATTAGCAGAAGAGGAAAAACACAGCTTTAAAACCAACAGCTAGAGGTTGTAAACTGCCTCTGTGGTGGGCTGAGGATAAAAGAAGACCTGCATCATGAGGACATGTCATCTAAAGACATTGGTGGAGTGTGAGGATAAGCCCCCAAAGAAGCATTTCTTCACAAGTGCATAATTAACCTGTGAAATTCTTTACCATGAGACATAGTGACTTGACTGGCTCTAAAAGGGGACTGGATACATTTGTGGAGGACAAGGATTATGGTCTTGAAGTCTTTGTGCCACTTACTGGCTGACCTCAAGTGCTTGAGCAACAACATGGCATGGTAAGTGCATATGTTTCCATCCTTCAAAGTACAAGAAGCCTTTCTCTGCATTCTGTATAGCGTTAGATATTTATTTTCATAACTTAGCCTGAACACAGGACAATTCAGATTTACAGTTTGCATTTATAGTGAATACCAGACCCTTTCAAACATCTTTTATATTCTTTAAAAGCTTTTAGAGTGGACCAAATGGCTAAGTCAGCATGAGTGAAACTAGGCCTAATGATTATGTGAAAAAGAATTAATCAGTTTTAAAGCTCAAGTTAAAAGAACAGCTTTACTTAAATTAATGTAGGAGAATAAAAAAAATATACTTGTCTTAGAGGGGGAAAAACTGTTTTCTTCTAAACCCGGTATCAGATATAATGTTTCTGGCAGAATGTAATAAGAATTTTGTGAAAGACTTGTGACTCTGGAGATTCGAGGAGGGGAGCAAATAAAGAGTAAACTTTTCTTGTTCATGTAGGCACAGGAGCCATTCATAAACATTATTGAAGATTCAGGACCTCTACGATAATGGTGAATAGGAATAATTGTTTTCCAGAGAACATTTCAACATCACGCCCTGCCCACTCCCCAAACCCTACAAAGCAGTCTGAAATCAGTTTATTGGGTTGTTTTCAACCTCGGAATGTTGAGAACACCTGGAGAACACAAGCACTGAACAAATCAAAATTTTCAAATTCAAAACAATTCAAATTCAAATTCAAAAATCAAAACCAACCACTTTTTGTAAGAACCAGTGCCCCTAATGCCTTTATTTCTGCTCCATAAAGGGAAATAAAATAAATCATTAATGCCAATCCATATTTTAACTAAAGGCTGTATTTGTCTACTTCCAAAGGAAAAAAAATCTGAGCATAAGTAATGGGGTAAAGCTGTCTGGCTACTAAATCATTATCCCTTCTATTTATAAATACAGGTAGCCCTCACTTAACAACCATTCATTTAGATGACTGAAGAGGGAAATTGAGGGTGTTAAATTCTAAGCAAAATGCATACTTTTTAGGGTGCATGATTTATAATTCATTGTATTAGAGCGAACAGATCTGACCTGCAGAAATCCAAATGACCATGAAAACTAACCCTAGAGGTTGGTTTATCTAGTGTTTGATTAGAGTTTGCAACCAAGATCTGATAGTCAGATCAACTTCAGGAGAAATCTGGGAATAGGTGAACTGGAGCACATGGGGCACTCATGTTGCACCCCAACAATAATTCCTTAAAGTTGCATCTTTTCCTGGTATGAGCTCTGAAAAATGCTTTCCTTTTCAACTCCAGATCATTGCACAAATCTACTGTTTCACATCACTGCTATTTCCACTCATTGTGTATAACCAAAATCTTCTAATCCCCTTTTCACACAACAGAAAAAGACCCTAGCATTTTGTACCCCTGCCAAAGAGAAAGGAAAACCAGACAAATAATGTCACTCCTGCTAACCCCAATACAAAGGCATCCTTAAAGAACCTGGAGGAGGATTTGAGGCTCAGGAATCTGGAAGTGGAACAAGGCAAGAGTTTTCTCCAATGGGAAAACTTTATCTACAAGGTGTATAACCTTTGCAAACATAAAGATCCCTTTTTTTCCAGCAGCATCAGCCAGAGAGGGTCAAAATAGGCAAGATGGCACCACAGTGCTGCAATTAAAGCCCCACCCCTTTATAATGCATAAAATATTGACACACATACAAAAGGGACAGGCCAGCAACTGACAGCATGCCTGTTTTGACCTCCTCTGCATGTGCCACTGCTTTTTTCCTTCCTTTTTACAATGTGTTACAGTGCAGTGAAATCAGAAATAAACTTGCTCATCGGCTGAATTCAGCCAACTTCTTGGGAACACAGAACTGGCAGAGTCCTAGGGAAAAGCTTTGGGTTAACTAGATGAAAAGCATTTTCATTGGATTTATGCTAAACACAATCTATACGCAGGCAGGAAGTTAGGAAAAAAACCAGGAGCTTGAAATTCTTAGAAACGGCAGTAATTATACTGTATAAATGTGTATCTTGTCTAGTACCATTTTACTTCTATTGGTGTGTTTGTGAGATTACTCTTAGAGTCTAACCAGTACAGGGAAAGCGGTTGGCATCAAATATGCATAAGGGAAAACACTGAATGTATATACTGTCTCCTTGTTATGCTTGTTTTGTCACTTTGTCAGAAAGATGAGGGGTGTGCACACATGTATTCGGTAATACTTTTATATAGTATGTACTGATATCGAAGCATAGTACAAGACCTGTTTTTCCCCATCATAAGAATGCTGTGAGGTAGGCTGGGCTGAGAGTGAGCGAATGGCCCAAACCGCCCTGCAGATGCACTTTACCAGTTAGCTTCCAGATGTAATTCAAGCTGCTGTCACCTATAAAGCCCTTTACGGCTTGAGGCCTGGAAGGTACCACCATTTCCCCATTGTTTTTGCCTGTCCGGTATGATCTGGCAGGATTGGCACGTTCCAGGTCCCATCAGCAAAGTGGATCATCTTATGGGACCCTGGAGCCACTCTTACCTTCTAGAATAGCTGCTGAAGCACACACGTATTGTAAGAAAGCCTTGAAGACCTGGGTTTTTCAGCAGACTCTGGGGCAGGGAGATTGGTGACTGCACTTGTGATGCATTTGTACATTGTACTGTTATGTTGGTTTCCAGAGGCGATTTATCTTTTTTCTTATTGTTAGATTTGTTTTTAATCTATTTATATCATTGTACACAATCTAGAGTTGGTTTGGTAGCTGAGGCAGTCAGTAATTCAGACTTGAACTTGGATCTCCCCACTCCTGCTCCAACTCCTCAATCCCCACACTATGGCGGCTCTCACAATTATTCTTCATGGCTATGGTGAGGCCCTTAATTCAGCAAGATGAAATGTGTCATTTGATGCACGAAATATTTAAGACACTGTATGCTGTCTATTTTGCATTGTGATATTTAATAAATTAAAACGTCACACAGTATTGGAACATGAGCATCTACCCAGACACCTTCAATATCTTAAGTCTCCTGGGCCTTTACAGAAGGGGAAAAAGAGGAAAAAGTCATATAAGATCTTCAGAATTATTTCTTCCAGTCTATGTTGATCCTAACACTTGTCCAGATAGTGGTTTTCTCTAGGTATTTAAACCTCATGCAGGGGTGTTTACGATGGTTCCCTACTTGAATACCTCTTTGGAAGTAGTAGTTCACCAGTTATAGGCATTCCATCTTGGCTTCTGCCACAGCTTCCTCTATGGTTTGGCCTCTAAAATGAAGGTGTGTGGTCTGTGGTTTATGGGCAGTGTGCTATGCACCCTGAGTAAGGCTTTCAGAGCCACCAAGGGTTGTTGTTGGATGTTGACAGTGGCACTAGCATATCCCAGCACTGTCAACACTTCATGTCAAAGGATTGTCAAGTGCTTCATACTTCTTTGCTGTCCTTTTTCTGTGCCCTCTCCTTGCTGAGAGCCAAACCTTTGAAGCATAGCACAGTAAACCAAGAGACCACAAAATGTACCTGTTCCCTCACCCATTTCCTAATCCTCTATTGCAGCCAAGCCTATCAAGTACCAATTTCTTCAAGCAGCATCACCATAACACCTTTCCACTGCTGCTACCGCTGCACCCCTCTTCTTCCTTACTTTCCATGGAGTAATGCCTCTTTCCCTTTACTTGGCTGCTTATTGAGCAGTCAGGTGACTTTTATGGCAGCTTCCAAGTCACTTGTTTGCTCCCTCAGCAAGTCCTTGTTTGCTCACTCAGCAAATGAAATTTCCAAAACATCTGCACAGCTTTACACTTGCCTCCCCTGACCTTTCTAACACTGATGAACTGCTGGATTCTAACAGCAAGCAATAAGCTTGTAAAACTACTGTGCTGACCACTCCCCCCGCACCCCTCCCCCCCCATTCTGGCTTTCTATTTCAGGCAATGCTTCCAGCCAACTTCCTGGTTCCTTCTAACTCGGGATGCCAAAGCATCCTTCAGCATTTCCTCTGGACTTCTTAGTCAAGGTCAGGCAGCCTCCAAGAAATTGAGCTGCTGCTGCTGGTACTATCCCTGCTATAGGAACAATAAGAAAAATGGATGTGTAAGTTAACAGATATACACTTGTTGTGGAAATGGGCAGGATGGCAATCAAAGTATATTACCAAAAATCAACCTATTTTACAGGTGAAATGGATAACAAATCACTAATATTTCCTTTGCCTTGTAGGAAATAAAGGTAGCCACTTGTTCCTGGACAAGCCCATTTCCCCCATGCATATTCCAGCCACTTTCTTTGTAAAGCCCCCAACATATTCTATATGCCTAAAGGAAGCCTTTGACTTGAAAAGGTTGTACATTCCTGATGTACAACTTACTGTTCTCTTTAATGCATTCTGAGGAAAGGCAGGTATAGCCTTTTTCATTCTCCTTTCAGATTATTTTTATCTGGAATTCCTGTGGTTTTTTCTTTTCTTGTCTTCATTTATACCTACTCCTTCCCCTGTCTTTCTGCTTCGCTCTGAATATTTCTTTCAGTTGGTGATAAGCAGATGGTAATGGATTAGCTAAGTATGGAAGGGAGAGGAAGACAAGACACATTCATTATTTACAGCTGCTTCTTTTGCCTTGTAATTCTGAGATGACTCAGAGGAATGACAGTGAACTGATTACATTTTAGAAGGCAAACTGTTTCCTGATACTGCAGAGCTCATTCTCTTTGTGGGCCTGTTATTCACAATTCAATACTCTGCAAAAACAATAACAAAATAAAAACGTTAGATATAGACATATTACATTTATCATCATCATCAGTGTTAGCCATCTTGGATGACAATACAAACAGTATAATAACTTTATAATGTTAAACTTAATGTTAAGAGCAGTTTGATAGTGAGAAAAGGTGTGAGAAGTTAATGAAAATGTGGTGAGCTACTCTTCCTTGGAACTATTCAGGCAATCACTGACAAGCATTTACCAGGGATGCTCTAATTTGGATTTCTACACAGTGCAGGCAGTTGGACTTCCAACTCTATGATTATATGCACTGTATGGTAGAATTGCATCTGCCACAGATATTGTCATTTTAATACTCCTCTTTTCTAGCATGCAAAGACTAAATATAGTTTTATACATGATACATTTATCCATGTACAACATCATCTATAATTCATATAAAGATGTCTTTTCACCAAGTGAACTTGACTTACACTCATATTTTTCCAGGAAGGTCACAACAGTATTGTATGCAGGTACTGATTAGACTTATAAGTACCTTACATTCTATAAGGAGACTGTAATATTTACTGTATTTATCAGTGTATAACACACACTTCCCCCCCTAAAATTCGGGGCTGAAGTTATACGCTGATATGCATGTTATACGCCAATGTATAAGCCCTGCAGCTTCTCACCTCAAGCAGCAGGGCTGGGATAGCGGAGCCTTCATTTGAGCCAGGGCCATAATTAGAGCTGAAACCGCATACTTCCCATCTCCTCCTCCGATTGATGGCACTTCAACCATGCCTCCTCTGTTTGCAGTCTTTAGTAACATCACCTGCGCGTCTGGCACTGTTGCTTTGCTCTGACTCATTACTACACACCGGACCACACAGGTGATGTCACTAAAGTACCGCAAGCTTCCCTCCTCTCTTTGCAGCGTTCCGCCATGTAGTAATGAGCCAGAGCAAAGCGCTGGTGCTTTGCTCTGACACACTGAGTGCCGGACCGTGTGGGTGATGTGAAACGCTACTTGTTTCAGTTTCTTAAAACTACCGGTATCCCTAATGGAATCAAGACAAAAGCGTTTAGCATATACAGCTGGTTTCAAGTTAAAGGCTGTGGAATATGCCAAGCAACATGGAAACAGGGCTGCAGCAAGGCATTTTGGAGAGCCACCAACAGAATGCACAGTATGAGAGTGGTGAAAAAATGAAGAAAAAACCAAGACATTATCAAAAACAAAATGCAATTTCTGCAGCAGTATTGCCAAATGGCCAAAATTGGAAGAACAGGTAAAAGAATTTGTACTTAATCAAAGAAAAGCTGGCACTGCTTTATCAACAAAAATTATAATTATTCAAGCAGTGAAAATCAGCAAAGAGTTACAAATACATGATTTCAAAAAGACAGCATCTCGGTGCCAAAGATTTATGAAGAGGCATGAGCTTCAGATGCGAACAAGAACCAGGATTGCCCAGCGTATGCCGGACAATTATGAAGAGATGCAGTTAAACAAGATATTGTTATCAAATCTTTTAAGAAATGTGGCATAAGCAATGCTTTGGATGGTAAAGATGACGAACCGGTTTATGAAGACAGTAGCAGTGAAAGTAGCAGTGTTCAGTTTGATTTTGAAGACAGCAGTGAAGACAAAGCGTTTCATGGTTTGCAAGATAGTGATTCTGATTAAAATTTTTGTAAAAACTTATATCTTTCATATTATGTATTTACCTTATAAGTGGTATAAATATTAATAAACAAAAAGTTCAGAGCTCCATTTATTTTGCTTCCAAGTCAAATATTTTAAATTTAAGTTTTTTTTTTACTCAAACTTCCTTCTTAAAATTAAGGTGCGTGTTATATGCCTGTGTGTGTTATACGCCGATAAATATGGTACTTTTGCCTATATCTAACTTTATAATATTAAGACCAAACCAGACATGATGTGAGAGATCCATTAGTAGATATTTCAATAATTTTTAAGACTTGAAAGCAGGTGCACTTAACAAAGATTTAATAAAGAATTGGGGTTGTAATGCTAGAGGAAGGTAGCTACTCTGTGCTAAAATCTCTACATGACTAACAGCTGATCGAGAAATAGATCATAAAGAAATAGGAATTAATAATTACTGCTCACACCAATCTAATCCCAAGCCTCCCCATGGCTTCTTTTAATTGGTAGGGGGAAACATTTGTCTTATTAGGAATCTTCCATGTCATGCCTCCTTTGTTGCTTATTTTTTAAACATTTAAGTATCTAAAATTAAAAGCAGAAGTGCACTTACCAATTCATAAAAATACTGTGGTATGGTGGAGGATTTTCATTTAAAATAAATTCACTTGATACCAAGCTAGGAGTTACGGTCTGTAGTGAACAATCAGAAAAATAAGGTGGTGGTGGTGGAGGAAAAACCATTACAGTATCACCTGCAAACGAAAAGACATGTTTTAAAATCAAAATCTTCTGCAGATTTCTTTGGAGCAGTAAATAAGACAGCCATGCTTCCAAAGTGTATTTCACTAGAAATTAACCATGAGTTGGAATATTTACTATGTATCTTTAAACTCTTTTCAGTTTTTCAAAATAATTACAGTATATTTTATACTGTATATTTTATAATGTATTGAATATTACTGATATATAACCATAAAAATGTTCTACCCACTAGAGATACTATAAGAAGTAATATTTATATAAAAGTATTGTTTATTTATGCTTATAAGATCAAATTATGTCCATGTTTAAAATGCCAACATTATTTTACATTTTAGGTTTTACAGCTTTTTAACTGTACAAATATGGCTACAGATAGAACCTTAATCATCCTATTGAGAGAGCAAGCAGACTTACATTAATTAGGTATAAAATACCTAAAATCAGTGAATATACCCAGCAGAAATATAAAGCAACTTACAAGAGTTTGCCTACAATTGTTAAAAAATAAAACAAGCACACTGTGCTGGTAATTAAATATTGAATAGATCCAATACAGCACTGGTAAACTCCATATGATGGATCACAAATTATAGTGTCTAATATATAGAGATGCAATACCTCATAGAACTGATATAAGGATGTTTGACTGAAAAATAGAATATAGAATTGAGTAATTCTTTCAACATTCCTTAAAAAGTAATTTCAGTGTATTGTTTTTAAAAATACTATTCTTATAAGTCACAACAAACATGCTGACTATTTTATCTCTTATAACTTTAAGCTTATAAGATTCTCATTGCAAAGCACTCTAGGTAGCTGTCATCCAGTTAATGGCATTTTAGTTTATTAATCATATTTTTAGCAAAATAAATATTCAGTTAAATTTCACTATTGTTCTAAAGCAAAATATGGTATCTTTGTGGGAACATCATGTAAAAACAATCTGCATTCTTCCACTCCCTTTTTCTAATTTTCTTCCACCCTTTTCCCAATGCCTGTCCCAATCTTTGAGAGCTGAGAAGAAATGGAATATTTCCCTTAAGTAATTCTTGTGAAGGGACGCTGAAAAGTAAATCTGACACAGAATTTAATTCAAACTGGAAAACAGTCCTAGACTCCAATTCAATATATGGATTTGTATCACTTCTAAAATATGAGTTTCCTTCTTCATAAAGTCTGTATTTTAATGTTATTGGACTTCTAAGTTAGAATAGACTTTTGGTAGCATGGACAGAATTTATTGTAGTTCACAATTTCATTTTTTATGATTTATAGTGTGCTGACCATAGTTCCTGATATTTATGCTTTGGTTAGAGCTTAATGGTGATTTTCAGACTTTTAAAACAGTATAATATATTCAGTTACTCATAATCAATTAATGATATACTGGAAAATGATAATCTCTATGACATTTGTAAATCCTTGGTTTACTTATTTGTATCCTACTCTTTTATCCCTTTCTTTTGTTCTTTTTTCTTCCCTATTCATATATTTTTTCTAAAATGACTAATAAAGATATATTGGAAGGGAAGGGAAGGGAAGGGAAGGACATGATACCGGGAGCTACAGATAACTGATAAAAACATCTGGCTGATTTATTTACTTACCGACTGTAACTTGAAATGATTCAGAGTTTAATTGTTCTTCTTCACTGACAGAAGATTCTTGGATAAGGGTTAAGTTTTGTTTCTTTTTAATGTGAGCTATCACAAAGAAACATAATCCAATAAGCACGATTAAAGGACCCATAGTTTGTACAGAATGAAATCCACAGTCCTGGAGTTCAATACTAGATGTATTGCTATGGTTAAACTGCTGATAGCGCCATCCTGGGCTGCATCCAGGAATCCATATGCCAAGGACACTAATAAGCATCCCACTTGTTAAAAATAAAAACCCAAAGACAAGGAATTGAGCAAACTGACAATTTCCTCGACAAAAAACAAATCCATATACCTGATCGTCTTGCAATTGCACATTTCTGAGATAATCTTTAGCTCTCGATTGTGCCAAAATTATACAAACTAATCCAACAACTGCAAGCAGAGGCCCAATGATTTTGAAAGCTCCTTTACAGTCACCGAAGGCTCCACTTGGACATGTCTGCAAAACAAACATTGATAGCAAAAATCCAGCACATAACAATGTAATGCCAAAAACAAAAAGGAAAGAGATAAATTTCCTAGGATGTCCATTATCTCCTTCCATTCCAGGCAGGGAACGAGGAACTGAATACATTATTATTATGTGAAATCCTCCTTCAAGATGAAGTAGAATATGTTGTCTTCTATGGAGATCAGAATGACATAACTCTTCAGCAGGCCTGGGAATTAAAACAAAAAGATAAATATAATTAACAACTAGAGGGCATAAAAGGAAAACACACTTATTAACTCTATCCTTGACATAGAATTGCAAAGTTGAAATAAGGTTATTCTGTGCCTGCTTGGTTTGGTGGAGACCAAGGATGTTCCAATGGAACATTATTAGCCCAAGAACAAAAACTAAAAAGTAGAAATATAAGATAGGAGAAAAGAAAGTTAGTGGAAACCTTCTGCACATTCTGGAAGTGATCCTGCTTTTAATAGCAGCAATAAAAGGGAGCTCAGATTAAAATAAGTTTTACAGTGAACAGGTACTTCCAAATGACTGCTTCCTTCCCATTCTCAGCCCCACTAGGAAGATCAGACCAGGAAATCAATTTCACAAAGGGAGGCTAAAACCATTTTTATTGAGATTGGCTATAACAAAATCTTTCAACTCTGATTTTTATTAGCAAATTCTTGGGTAATCATACTGAAATTAATCTAACTCAAAGAATTACTACAAGAGTAATATTGGCCAACTAATTAGATACACAGTTAAAATGCAAGTAGGGAAAGAAATCTTCTGGACTGGAAGGGGAAAGAGTTGAAATGAACTTAAATGAGAAGTCAGAGGACCATCATCTTATTTGGACCTATTAAAATAAAATCCAAGAACTTAGTTGTGTGTTAGTCACAACACTGGTTAAAGCCTTTATGTCTTTCAAGATTTCTTATCTGATAAAGACTTCTTTGGGTCAAGCTTGGTAACTGCTCATGTAGTTTTCTTAGCAACAATATGGAAGTAGTCTGATACTGCCTACTTTCTGTGTTGATGGTTTTACTTCCCATTTTACCGTACAGCTCTGATGTTTCCTGGTGGTCTCTTATCCAGGCCAGTCACTCAGTCTGTCAGTCATTCAAGAACTAATCAGTCTGATCCTGCTTAGCTTTTTGAGATGAGCCAAGATCAACTAGATGCTGTCACCTATCTGGGCACCACTGTGTGAAAAAATTAAGAAATCACAGATCTCTTCAGACAGAGAGACCCTTCAGACAGGGTCTATCTGTCTATTTTGTTGGAAAATATAATTTGAACTAAAGGGTTTTTTAACTGGTACTATATAGAATCTCCATTAGCAGTACCAGCTTAGTTAGAGATGGTTACACCCTGTGTTAACTACCAAACATGCTATAAAAGGGGCTGTCCTTAAAAACTGTCCAGAAACTAAAATTGTGCAAAATGCAGCAACAAGGCTCCTAATTGGTGCAAGATTCAGGACTGTATGATTCATTGGTTGGCAATTGTTTAGCAGACATAAATCAAGCTGCTGGCACAATCAGATTACTTTATATGCTATGCAATTCTATGAATATCTCCTCAAAATTAAGTCTGGAGGCATAGGACTGAAGCCTTGAACTATTATAAAAAGTAAAAAATAATACAGACTTCCATCCAGTTTCTTCTAATCTAAACATTTCTTATACTGTACTTTCTCTGTATATTGGCAATTTTTTAGTTCAAAATTGAAAACAAAGCATTCAATGAACTTTTCTACTCCCCCTTATAAAAAGGGATATAAAGACTAAGACAGATTAAAATATAGGTAGTACCCAGTTTAAGAATGAGTTCTGTTCCCAAAGTCTGTTCTTAAATCAAATTTGTATGTAAGCCAGAACAGTATTATATAATATTGTATAAGTAGTATTGTATAATTAACTCAAACCATTTAGTTCAAATCATTGTGTATTTAACTCAAATTTTGCTACAATAGGCTCTGTTCTCAACTATGAGCCATCTGTAAACTGGCTGTTCTTAACCCAGGGACTACCTGTAATAGCAAAATTACCAGAAAATAAAGGAGAAAGCATAGATCTTTTAATTATATTTATAAAATGGTCTTTTCTATGCCAATCTTGTAATGCAATTAAGAAGATAGACAGACAGACAGACAGACAGACACAAACCTGAATCAATCCATTGAAGGATGAAGGCCTCTTCATTGAAGTTTATGAACCATAATCTACCACACTGATTCAGTATGGATTGGTACATAGATGTTTCCAACTTCCCAGTCTAAGTTTGACAGAGACTGGCCACAAATCACCCAGCCAACTTCCATGCCTAAGAGAGGACTACAATCTGGATCACTCTACTCCTAGTCTAGCATTTTAATTGCTACACCACACTGGCTCTCCTACACATACTAATTATCTATCTATCCATCCAATCATATTTTCTTAAACTTTCAAAATTAGGGAAAAAAGAACACAAAGAGCTCTTGGTTGTGGAATGAACTAAACTTCTATGCTTAAAAAACAATGTATATGTTTATTATGAATTTTAAAAGTGAAATCATTGTACAATTAACATTAATTAGTTTGAAGTTCTGTCAAAATGTTAAATATTCACTTTAAGAGTTTAATACCATTCTCAAAGCTATCACCATTTCAAAACAATTAAGTTTCAATAAATCCACTGAAATGATCTGAAATATATTCACAGTTTTAATGGCATTACACCTGTGCAAAGTATTACAGGTGAATTATTAGGTGAATTAATGGTAAAAGGAACAGATAGAAACTTCTTGTGGTAGAATGCCATTGCTTTATCTTGACTGTCACTACATCCCTATACATGGTTATTCAGAAATAAGTCTAGTGCAATTTGCTCCCATGTAGGCAAGTACAAAATTGCAGCTTAATTTAGCTAAGAACTAAAAATATGAAACACTATTATCCTGAAGAATATAAATAAAATTAAACTCAAGCTTTAAAAAACTTGCAGACCATAGTGCCTATACATGCGTAATTGTAATCAAAGGATTTTCAGTTTGCTCAAACTGTCTGAAATATTAAAATAATGTAAGCCAAAGAAAGTATACAACACCCTACAACAATTAAGTATTGAAAAGTGATTTTTATTCCATCTAGCCCCCAAAGTCTAAACAGAAGATTCAAATGACAGAAGGGTTACTATACACTTCTATCTTCAAAGAAAGCAGAAGAAACAGAATGTGTACTTTTCAAAATAGGTAGTAAGTTAGACTTATATTGTCATAAGCAAACTAGTTGTCTAAATCAGGGAGCTATGAATATGATCAAAATGCTACCAGCCACTAGTTGCAACTGTCATATTTAGTAAAGGTAGTTATTAATAAGATCTGAAGGGGAGACTGAACATGGGGGAGAAACAGAGACAGTTGTAACAAGCAGTTGCACACAAACTTAATTTTGTTCTTTAGAAAAATGTGCATGGGTATATGCCTGATAGCATCTGAAGCTATTCTTAGCTACATTTATAATCAAACATATATTTGTTTTATAAGTCAGCAAGAACAAGCCACTTAAGAGAGAATTCCTGCCAGCAGAATTTTTTGTAAACTCACTGACAAGCTTGCATATTTTCCTGCCTAGGTAACATTTTTAATGTAACACTACATACCTCACTTTATCCCATTAAGATGGTAAGGACGTCAAAATTCAATCTGTGTTTGTAGGACATACTGAGCCACTAACTAGCCAACCAAATTTTAGTCTACTATGCTGGATGAATTCAGTCTGTATGTATTTATATGTGTGTGTTTACGGTTCAGTGTGTCATGGAAACTTATAAAACTGGGTTATTCCAGTTAATCATTGTTAGGTTAATCAAATGCAAATATCTGGGAACACAATCTCTTTTGAATAATTTTAGGGTAGTCATGTCAGCTTTATAGAATAAAATGAGGCACCTTGTGGTACTCTATGTAAGTTATTATGACCTACATTTTGAAGGACTGGCATCCATTTCATGAGATGTATAAAAAGCAATCCTAGTGTTTATACTGGCACAAGCAGGAGATCCAGCCTCTGAGTAAGAAAGGCAGCCCTTGCCATAGGTATTGCAGGAAGCAACCATACATACATACAGTGCATACACCACTGGCAGATAGCAGTAGCCCAAAGGCACGGGACAAGCAGATACCACAGCTTCCTGGAATAGTTGGTGCAGGATTTCAGCATGAACGTTTGCAGAGAACTGGATCTGCAAAATGGGGTACTGTATGTTTTGATGTGGGAATTTTTTCCTCACTGGAACATCACCTGTGCTGAACGAGGGTATCCACCCACACAAGAGTGGAAAAACATCCCTAATTTCTGGCAGTCCTATTTAAAAGAACCCATTTTACGAATCCAACCCTACCTCCAAAACATCACATTGACAGCCAACTGCTTTCTCCTTAACTGATGCTCTCCAGATGTGCTGGGCCAAAATTTCAATTTCCATCACCCCCTCCCCTCTCCAGCCTGCATAACCAATGGCTGTCGTAGCTAAGGACGAAAGAGTTATAGTGCAAATGAAATACTTGTGGAGCGGAGATCTGCTTGAAGACTAACTTGCACGTATGGAATAAGCTCCTCACGTTTAGAACAAAACCAAAATAAAAAAACCCACCGGCGTAAACAGGCTTTTCTTTTAGTGGCAGGAAAAGGGATGGCGGCGCCGCGAAGAAGCCGCAATCAAGGAGTTACGCCGACACCGGAGCAAGCATCGGCCTCGGTCTCAGTAAAAATCCTGAGGGGCAGGTCCGAACGGAGAAAAAAAAGCATGTCCGTACCAGCCGCCATTCCTGCCTGCAAAAGCCCAACCGAGCATCCGCTCGTTTCTCCCACCCTCCTTTCCCTGGAGAGGAGTCGCCCCAACACTGGAACCAGAAGCGTGGCTACTACTACCTTACACCAGAGAGCCTCTTCCTTTCTCGGCGGGCTCTGGGTTGGGGGGCCGAGAAGATGGTAGCCTTCCTCGGGCGGCGAGCGCCGGCTTGCTGGCGCCCGGAATGACCTTGAGCCGGAACGCTCCCGTAGTTTTCCTCCCCGCTCAGGTCCTTCCTCCGCAGCCGCTACCCCGCGTTTCCCCAATCGGCGAGCCGCGCCGGGAGAGCAAAGCGCGCGCGCCCTCTGGAGTGAAGCCCCTTCCCGAAAAGGCGCGCAGGGAGGGAGCCGCGGAAATGACAGAAATCGGGCCTTGGAGCCCGCTTCTCCCTCTCTCTGTCTCTCTTAGGACGGGGAAGAAGTTGGCATTTTAAAGCGTGACGCGTACGAGCAGAGTTTGCAGGTGCAAGCTGGCAATTTCATGCCCAGGGGAAAAAAAAACTCTTCAAGAAGGTACATCACTTCCATTAGAAACAGACGCTTCCACATTTTCCTTTTTTTTCTGGAGGGATTAAACGTTCACTACGTTCAGTGCAGCAGGAAAGGATTATATAACAAAATACAAAAATTCTTCCAACTTTTCTTTGCCTCAGGGTAAAATACATAAACCTTTTAATATCAAACAATGGCTAAGCATTAAAACTTGGATAATTGTGGAATCTTGGTTTCTTTGGCTATCATTTTAGAAATATTAAATGTTGGTATGACAGATAAGCATATGCAGATGTGTGCTTGTAATTGTGGCAGGAACTTCTTTACAACTACAGCTGAGGAATCCCAGCAGGAAAAAACCCCAATGGTAGAGCTGAACATAAGGTGAATGTTTTGTCTGTCTATGTGGGCCCCATGAAATTGCTTCTCTGCCTGGAAATTGTAAGCATGGCATTGATGCCTAATTTAGGGGATTTTGTTCTTATGCTTAAAATCATTCAAGCCATAGGTGAACATTCTGTATTTAAGTTTGTGTTCATGGGGAAACTATCAAGACTTCTATAAATCAGAACTGCTGCTTTGAATAATAGATTGAAATATTTTCCTTGAGTTTGGATAGGAAGATATGACATATATTTAATAGATATTAAAAACACAATTCATTAGGAAGATACAAATATCTGATGTTTACCTGACCACTACAGGTCTCCAATTTTACTTCAACAATAATTGTACAGGGTTCACCATCAGGTAAATAATGAACACTTTTCTAATATGACAGGGATATAGATACAGAAACTATTTAGCACTAGGTAAATCTAGAGCACTTTCTGATTGATAGATGTTTTCAGGACAGTTATCGGATCCAATTATTCTCAAGAAGACTGTTTTGGGAACTTGAGTTTAATTTTTCATTTTGCTCTAGTTTTTTGGGAAACTGCAGCAAATTTAGTTTTGAACTGTGAGTGATCCATTTTTCTACTGGAGGTAATTCTTGCCATTCCCCGCTTCCTGTGTTTGTCACTCATTATCCAGAGGCTGCATACCTGCTTCTCTACTTCCAGCATGCTCACAACCTTGCCTAATCCAGCCAGCATAACAGCTTGTATCTATGGCTTCAGTAGTTGGAGAAAGTTCTTGATGGCAAAACTGCTCACATGCTTTCATACCAACTTTGTGGGTCACAAATTTTATGTTACTGGATTACAGTGAGCGTTACAGTGAGCAAAAAAAAGCCTCCCAACAACAAAAAGCCCACCGGGGAATTACAATAATTAGCTTACATTTTAAAAATTTATACTCTATATTCTCTTCATAGCTACACCTCCATTTTTTTCCCCAAATCACAAAGGAACACAAATACACGTAAAGAAAAATATGGGTCAGGAGGGTGGTGGGAGTTTAGCAATTTCTTTCTTTCTGTATGCAATGGGCACGAGGGGACTTTTATTATTCCACAAACCAGCGACAGGGAACAGGAACAGACTGGATGTTTTTTCCCCCCTTACATTCTGATACCAATCAACTGGAAGAGAGAGTGAACACTAATGTGCTTTGGAAGTGCTAGACTCACAAACCTATAGCCATAGTAGTGCTCAACAAATAGCAAAGACAATGGTAGGTTGATAAACAGTTTCATGAGGAACTGGGAGGTGGAAATGCTAATGGCTTAGAAGTGCTCAAAGACTAACAGCATTTTACATCACTTGTATATTTGCTTTAAGGTATCATACACTATATGTATGTTATCATGGTCTCACATGGGCTAGTTAACTGAGTTGCACTTACCTCTACAGTGGCACAAAATAAACTTGTGACAACCAAAAAGAATACTTTTGATTTGCCACAAGATTTCACAAGTAGGTCAATAAAAGCAAATGCTGAACATCAGGGGACTAAAAAAGCATACCTTTAAAACTGGCTATACTGTAATACATATTCCTTTCCAGTTATTTATAATGCTGCTATACAGCACTGATAATGATATGACTACTAGTACTTAAAATTAGTTATTGTGAAAATACTTGCTTTCTAAATCAGCTTTCTCAGAAGTAAGTCTCACTGGTTTCCATAGAATCTACTTGATGGAGATCAGCAGGACTACAACCTCGGAACCTTTTTTGGAAAGTACTTGATATAATATGTGGCCTTGATGGTAGAAAAGGAACCAATTCTAATGGTGAAGCAGAATAAAATGCATCGCCTTATTCATAAAATCTTACATTTTATCTGAAGACTGCCCACAGAATACTTGAGGATAATGTATGATAGCATATAAACAGCAACAACCAGATTGTAAGTTATATATTACATGTTTATTATAGGTGCAATTTTTAAAACATTTTGTAAAAGATCAGATGTATTTACAATTTCTCTAAGATTTATACTGCTCTAATTTACAATTTGTAGAAACTGCAGACCCTTCAGATTTGGGTTTACAAATTCTCCCAAAAGGCAGCTACAAAGGTGATCTCTTTATAAACAAGCAAGATCCAGCTTGCTACATGAAATTTCCATCAGATATGTTTCATTTATATACATCTATATCTATATTTAGATATAGATATTTCTTTTAAAAATTCTATATAAAGTTGCATGGCTTCAAACTGATAACATGCAGCCTTTGTGAATGTGTATTTGAGGATATTTGGTAGTAAGGCTAGAAAGTGCTGAAATTTAGCACTAATTTAGAAAGAACACATGATTAAAATGGAAGATAAAACAGGCTGACTTTCAAAAGTAAGGTATTAAACTGTTCAGACAGTTGTGATTGCATTAGCACATTACAAATAAGAGTCCATTAAAACTCTGTACCATCTGAAATGCCAATTTTAGTTAAAAATTCTAATAATTCCATCAAAACTATCATTCTACAATATAAAAATTCATTGTGTAGTGCTGTAATGGAATCTTAGTTAAGATTTTTCTAAAATAATGCAAACATGTAAAAAGTAATTTTTGATTGCAATTCTATAATCAGTTATTAATGTATGAATTATTCATGCTTTTCAGTATTTGGGTTTATGTATGTGTGACAACATCTACAATTGGATTAATTTTTGGTAAAAAAGTGAGACTGAAGAACTTTGAGCAACAGGCCAGAGTTGACCATCAAAGATAAAAGTGTGTTTTTTTCTTCTTAAAAAGGAAAAAGCTTAGCTGCCATTTTTTTCCCATCCCAATAACGTGCCAGAGAATTATACATCACAATGTAATATCTTTCTGAGAGACATTATATGCCAGTTAGAGAATGAATGTTGCTGGGCTGCTGAGGGCAGCGTATCTGTCACATGAAGTGAAGGAAAAGGTTTTATTTAACTTTTAAAGCAGAGCAGAAGAAAATAATTGATCCTTGTATCTTTAAAAATAAGACAACCACATCTTAGGTCTCTGATTTTGCCCATCCTGAAAGTCACTGATATTTTGTAGGAGATTAATGGTCCCACAAAAGGTGGGAAAGGGCTTTTCCACTTAATCCTGAGTATAAATTCCTTTGATGCCAATAGAACACATATAGCTATATTTGTAGTGTGCTTAGGATGCATCAGAATTTAGTGGCTATATAAAACATATTAATCCACTATTTTACTCATTAGAAGTATTGTACACTGAATTAGTGATTTTAATATATGCTTTTGTTAGGAACTGGATTTCAGAAAAGTACTTAATCTCTGGTACAGCTACTGACTATATAATTCACCAGCCCCAGTAACTTTTGATTTTTGTATTTAATGTCTTAAAAGCATAAGGCATAAATTCTAAAAGCAGGACTTGTATTAAAATTATCTAAATGGGTCACTTTCATTTTTTTAGGGCTATTATCTGCCTCTGTACTAATGTGGCCATAAAATATTTACTGAAATTACTATCAGTAATCGTTTTTGTTTTGCTCAAACCAGACCTTTAAAATAACATTGCCGCTCACAAGCAACACTTACATTCATGCTATATGTTTGAAAGCATGTGAAATTCAGCTTTTTGTAGCTAGCAAAGGAAATGCTGCATTTTAATATATTATTATTATTTTAAAATTTAATACACTTTCAGGATTTTGCACATCTTTGGTGATATTTAAAATTTGTATACTGTAATATTAACTGACAAGAGTTATAAAGTTTCCTTTGTAATGGCTGCATTTATTGCATTTAACCCAACAGAAGTTATTTTAAATGCTATTTTATGCTTCAATTTCCAAATGCCAGGTTATGTCCAATTGTGCCTATCTTCCAGTGAAAGAAATTGTAGTGGCTGATTGGCTTCTCCCTCCCACTTGAAATGCCTCATGCCCCCCCCCCCCAAAATCTACATCAGAAGTCCTGAGGAATCTCCCTAGCAAATTTGAGGGATGCATGGAAGGTAGAACACAAGTGATTCTTCCATTCTGTAAGCAGAAGATCATTTGCATCAAGTTTACTGTTTGGAAGATCTAGATAATGAAAAAAAGGTAAAGAAATGAGAAGCACATAAACATTTGACAGGCACAGTTTTGAAAAGGCACAAATATTACACATTTCATATAAAAATAAATAATCTACAGCATTAATTAAAATTACAACTCCCATCAAGTTAACTAATGGCAGAAGCAAATAACTCTGTTGTACATTGCAATTAAAAAAAAAACATTGCACTTTACATTTTTAAAAACCATCTCCTATAAAACACTGGTCATTTAATTATGTATGATGTATGGAAATAAAGTTATTTTTATAGATATCTCTAACAAGATATGACACATGAATATACAAGAGTGAAAACAAAAAATACTTTGCCACTGTTTTGTTTATGGAATGGCAATATTGGAAACTGAAAAATATACTTCAGTAATATTTATAGAAAGTTAAAATATAGTTTTGTTTAAGGTATCACAAAGCATCACACACTTTAAATACCACACAACTGCTATTTTGGCTCTGAGGCTACATCACTACTAAGTATTTCAGTATCTTGTTTCCCAGTATTGCAACTGATTTTCTATACAGTTGGAGTTCACTTCAGTGCTATTTCAAAATAGAGTATTTTTTAAACTGACTTATTTTCAAAAGTGCATTTTGTTGGGTATAAACTCCAAAAACGATGCAATGTGTTTTCAGAAATTAATGCATGTTAAAATAGTGTTGGAAAGATAGCAAGAGAATGAACAAACTTCTTATTCATTGGAAAGAAAAAAAACTTTCTTAACAGGCTGTTCAGCAGTCTGCCATATATCGTCCTGAAAGACATAAAAAGTTCCACAGTTATTGCCTTAAGAAACATTAATAGAAAAGTAAGTTTTTAAATCAGGCTTCCACATTTTTGGCTATCATGGGCTGTGTGCTTCAGTCCTCTGGTAGAGATGATCCCTGACCTTCCTTCTAAAATTGGGATTTCAAGAATTGCATGAATCCTCCCACTCCCTCCCTAACTCCAAGGATGAAAGACAGACTGGGAACTGCTGGGTTGCAGCCAAGGAACCTGGTGTGCTTTATCGTGCAAGGCCCAACTGCCAAGCTCTTTGCTGCCCTTTCACAGAGGAGGAGAGCTTTCCTGGGTGTAGAACTGTTAAATGAACCAGAAGAATTGGCAGAGAACTACAGTACTTGGCTAGGTCCCAAAAGCCAGACAAAAATTGTGGACTTTTAAAGGCTGAATATATTCCCTCTGTGTGTGTATCTACGCATGCAGTACTGTGCAAAAGTTTTAGGCAGGTGTGAAAAAATGCTGTAAAGTAAGAATGCTTTCAAAAATATATATTGTAATTGTTTATGTTTATCAATTTACAAAATGCAAAGTGAGTGAACAGAAGAGAAATCCAAATCAAATCAATATTTGGTGTGACCGCCCTTTGCCTTCAAAACAGCATCAATTCTTCTAGGTACACTTGCACACAGTTTTTGAAGGAACTCGGCAGGTAGGTTGTTCCAAATGTCTTGGAGAACCAACCACAGATCTCCCGTGGACGTAGGCTGCCTCAAATCCTTCTGTCTCCTCATGTAATCCCAGACAGACTCAATGATGTTGAGATCAGGGCTCTGTGGGGGCAAACCATCACTTCCAGGACTCCTTCTTCTTTACGCTGAAGATAGTTCTTAATGACACTGGCTGTATGTTTGGGGTTGTTGTCCTGCTGCAGAATAAATTTGGGGCCAATCACACAGCTCCCTGATGGTATGGCATGATGGATAAATATCTGCCTGTATTTCTCAGCATTGAGGACACCATTGATCCTGACCAAATCTCCAACTCCATTTGCAGAAATGCAGCCCCAAACTTGCAAGGAACCTCCACCATATTTCACTGTTGCCTGCAGACACTCATTATTGTACCATTCTCCAGCCCCTTGGTGAACAAACTGCCTCCTGCTTCAGCCAAATATTTCAAATTTTGACTCATCAGTCCAGAGCACCTGCTGCCATTTTTCTGCACCCCCGTTCCTATGTTTTCATGCATAATTGAGTCACTTAGCCTTGTTTCCATGTTGGAGGTATGGCTTTTTGGCCGCAATTCTTCCATGAAGACCACTTCTGGCCAGACTGCTCTGGACAGCAGATGGTGTACCTGGGTCCCACTGGTTTCCGCCAGTTCTGTGCTGATGGCACTGCTGGACATCTTCCGATGTCAAAGGAAAGTAAGCATGGTGTGTCTTCCATCTGCTGCATCAAGTTTCCTTGGCTGACCACTGCGTCTATGGTCCTCAGCGTTGCCCATTTCTTTGTGCTTCTTCAAAAGAGCTTGAACAGCACATCTCAAAACCCCAGTTTACTTTGCAATTTTTGCCTGGGAGAGACCTTGCTGATGCAGTATACCTTGTGTCTTGTTGCTGTGCTCTGTCTTGCCATGGTGTATGACCTATGACATGAAACTGTCTTCCACAACCTCACCTTAGTAGCAGAGTTTGGCTGTTCCTCACCCAGTTTTAAGCCTCTTACACAGCTGTTTCTGTTTCAGTTAATGACTATGTTTCAACCTACATATGAAATTGATGATCATTAGCAGCTGCTTGGTATAATTGGTTAATCATACATATGACTCTAATCCTACAAGATCCCTGACTTTGTGCAAGTAAACAAAGTGTGCAAGTGTAAGAATTGATGCTAGTTTAAAGCCAAAGGGTATTCACACCAAATAGTGATTTGATTTGGACTTCTCTTCTGTTCGCTCACTTTGCATTTTGTAAATTGATAAACATATACAATTACAATATATATTTTTGAAAGCATTCTTACTTTACAGCATTTTTTCACATCTGCCTAAAACCTTTGCACAGTACTGTATATAAACATGTCACTATACAACACACACAGAGTGTTTTTAACCAAGATGCAAAATTAGTATACAGATTCTCATTAAAGTAGAACACACTTTAGCAACTGAGGGTTGTTGTTATGGAGGGTTATGGAGGGTTATCGAGTTAATTTGCTGTACACACCCATTACAAAAAGTTTTACACTTATGATTCTGACTGCTATAATGATATACTGAATGTCAGACATTGCACATTATAGGTTATCCTGAAAAGGACATTATCCTTACCAGTGGCAAACCTCTTCTTAATTAAGGAAAGCCGATAGCCAGTGCCTACTAATTCAACATCTACTCCAGAAAGAGTGCTTCCCTCACTGATAAATTGCACTGCAAGTGTTGTTGGCTTACTGGGTCCTTCAGAAAGGTCAAATTTAGCTCTGAGGGAGCCAGAGCCTATTCAGAGGAGAGAGAGAGAAAAAATAAAGGAGTTTGCTTATTAGCATAAGTACAATTGATACTTTGATTACTTGATAATACAGCCAAAACAAAGATCTACAAAAATGTATCCAATAATATTTCTTTTAATGTTCAAAGTGCCACAAAATCCTTCATTATAGTTGCTGCAAAATACTAACACAATCAGCCAATTTTATTATAGCAGGCATAACAGTGGCTGGAGTTTAACATAGACTGTTACTATAAACTGATGATATAGTATGCATTGATAATTATGTATTTTTCTATACCAAAATATATTGTCATTTTACAATAATTTGTTAATTTACTAGGCTATTCGATTAACTGCAGTAATTTCAAATACAGTGGGGCAAAAAAGTATTTAGTCAGCCACCAATTGTGCAAGTTCTCCCACTTAAAAAGATGAGAGAGGCCTGTAATTTTCATCATAGGTATACCTCAACTATGAGAGACAAAATGGGGGGAAAAATCCAGAAAATCACATTGTCTGATTTTTAAAGAATTTATTTGCAAATCATGGTGGAAAATAAGTATTTGGTCAATATCAAAAGTTCATCTCAATACTTTGTTATATATCCTTTGTTGGCAATGACAGAGGTCAAACGTTTTCTGTAAGTCTTCACAAGGTTTTCACACACTGTTGCTGGTATTTTGGCCCATTCCACCATGCAGATCTCCTCTAGAGCAGTGATGTTTTGGGGGCTGTCGCTGGGCAACACGGACTTTCAACTCCCTCCAAAGGTTTTCCATGGGGTTGAGATCTGGAGACTGGCTAGGCCACTCCAGGACCTTGAAATGCTTCTTACGAAGCCACTCCTTCGTTGCCCGGGCGGTGTGTTTGGGATCACTGTGATGCTGAAAGACCCAGCCACGTTTCATCTTCAATGCCCTTGCTGATGGAAGGAGGTGTTCACTCAAAATCTCACGATACATGGCCCCATTCATTCTTTCCTTTACACAGATCAGTCGTCCTGGTCCCTTTGCAGAAAAACAGCCCCAAAGCATGATGTTTCCACCCCCATGCTTCACAGTAGGTATGGTGTTCTTTGGATGCAACTCAGCATTCTCTCTCCTCCAAACACGACGAGTTGAGTTTAGACCAAAACGTTCTACTTTGGTTTCATCTGACCATATGACATTCTCCCAATCCTCTTCTGGATCATCCAAATGCTCTCTAGCAAACTTCAGACGGGCCCAGACATGTACTGGCTTAAGCAGGGGGACACATCTGGCACTGCAGGATTTGGCAGCATAGTGTGTTACTGATGGTAGCCTTTGTTACTTTGGTCCCAGCTCTCTGCAGGTCATTCACTAGGTCCCCCATGTGGTTCTGGGATTTTTGCTCACCATTCTTGTGATCATTTTGACCCCACGGGGTGAGATCTTGCATGGAGCCCCAGATCGAGGGAGATTATCCATTTTCTAATTATTGCTCCCACAGTTGATTTCTTCACACCAAGCTGCTTGCCTATTGCAGATTCAGTCTTCCCAGCCTGGTGCAGGTCTACAATTTTGTTTCTGGTGTCCTTCATCAGCTCTTTGGTCTTGGCCATAGTGGAGTTTGGAGTGTGACTGTTTGAGGTTGTGGACAGGTGTCTTTTATACTGATAACAAGGTCAAACAGGTGCCATTACTACAGGTAACGAGTGGAGGACAGAGGAGCCTCTTAAAGAAGTAGTTACAGGTCTGTGAGAGCCAGACATTTTGCTTGTTTGTAGGTGACCAAATACTTATTTTCCACCATGATTTGCAAATAAATTCTTTAAAAGTCAGACAATGTGATTTTCTGGATTTTTCCCCCCATTTTGTCTCTCATAGTTGAGGTATACCTATGATGAAAATTACAGGCCTCTCTCATCTTTTTAAGTGGGAGAACTTGCACAATTGGTGGCTGACTAAATACTTTTTTGCCTCACTGTATTTCCTATAGGATCTCATGTGTCTATTGGCATTTGTATTAATTGGGGTTGCAATTGTTCTTGAATTCTTTTACGTATCTGAGACTACTTATTTTATTTTATTTTTTATTTATATATCAAATTTGTCACTGCCCATCTCGTTGAAACAACTCCGGGTGGTTTACAAAACAGAATTAATTAAAATTACAAAATTACAATCTACTATTAATAAATAGAAAATAAATAGGTCCAAGAATAATTGGCAGTCACTCAGGGAGCATCATCAAGGCACCAGCCACCCCAGGATTGGGTAAAATTGTTATCACCCCATGCAAGCTGGCAGAGCCAAGGTCTTTAATCCTTTCCGGAAGGCCGGGAGTGTAGGGGCCTGCTGCACCTCTGGGGGGAGAATGTTCCAAAGGGTGGGGGCAACAGCAGAGAAGGCTCTCCTCTTGGGCCCTGCCAGCTGACATTCTCTCGCTGATGGGGTCTGCAACATGCTCTCTCTGCCTGATCAGGTGGGACGGGTTGATGTGACAGGGGCGAGATGGTCCCTCAGGTACCCTGGACCCACGCCATGTAGGGCTTTAAAGGTGATAACCAACACTTTGAATTGGACCCAGAAGCAGACTGGGACCCAATGCAGCTTGCGCAGTAAAGGTGTTATACATGCTGTTCTTGGGGCATTCAAAATTGTCCGCGTGGCTGCATTTTGAACCAGCTGTAGCTTTCGGATACTCTTCAAAGGTAGCCCCATGTAGAGCACATTGCAATAGTCTAGCCGAGAGGTGACCAGGGCGTGAGTGACTGACCGGAGAGCCTCCTGATCTAGGAAAGGGTATAACTGGGGTACCACATGAAGGTGGGCAAAAGCCCTCCTGGCCACGACTGCCACCTGCTCCTCAAGCAGGAGTTGTGAGTCCAGGAGGGCCCCCAGATTATGCACGGGGTCTGTCCGGGGCAGTGCAACCCTATATAAAACCAAAGATGGCAAATCCTTGGATACAGAGGGGCCTCCAATCCATAGCCACTCTGTCTTACCAAGGTTCAGCTGAAGCCTGTTGCACCCCATCCAGACCGCCACAGCCTCCAGGCACCACAAAAGGGTAGTCACAGCATCACTCACCTCACACAGGATGGAGATGTATAACTGGGTATCATCTAAATATTGATGATACCTCATCCCATGGTGGCAGATGATCTCACCCAGTGATTTCATGTAGATGTTAAAAAGGAGCAGAGAAAATACTGAGCCCTGGGGCACCTCACAAAGGAGGGGCCACGAGCTGGACCTCTCGCCCCCCAATCAACACTGATTGGGATCGAGCATTCTAAACTGACGGTAGCTTAAATCGACTTAATTTTTTTCTTGTGTTGTTAAGGCTATTCTGTACTGAGATAAGTTGGCAAAACTATTATTTTTCTGCAACTCAATATAGTATGTACTTTTATTCATAATTTATTATGGTATAATTAAAGCAAAAATTGGATTATATGATTCAATGCCAGTTTTCATATTGCAAAATATGATAGTGTTGATGAGAAAAATCCATCATAAAATATGTTTGGAAAGAAAAACAATTATTTACATTTCCATATACAGAATATATTTGGATATCTTCTTTCTAAAAGGCCCCTCAAATAATAACTTATAATATATATTACAATTTACAAGGGCACCGCAGGATACTCTGTGTTAGTTTTTAATTGATTATTTGTCCAACTTAAAAACACCAGTGGTAGTTTTCTTATCTATAATAGTTAACTTAAAACATTTCTTCTTACCGCCATTTTCTGATTTTTCTGAAATACTAGCTAATTTCCACAAAGCTTTCATCTGCTCTGAGTTCCTGTAAGGAAAAATAAAATCTTCATATATTGGCAGTTCTCCATACTGCTACTCTGGATCTATTCTCTTAGGCAAGTTTTCAAGCAATTAAAAGTGTAATAAGCAAGTATGTATCGGACTCCATTCTCAAACAGATATTAGATATTCCACCTGGAAGAGACAGTCTTAAAGGTAACCTGGAGCCAAGGCATACAGGGCTTTATGGGCGATAAACAAGACTCTGAATTAGATTCAGAAACTAAATGGTAGCCTATGAAGCAGCCAATTAACTGGTATTATATGACAAAAATAGTTCTTATCTGCTAACATCCTGGCTGCTGCATTTTGCCCTAATGCTGTTTCCAAGACATGGTCAAAGGCAGCCCAATATAGTTGATATGGATGGTAATGTGGGTATGGACTTCACGGTCTTAACAGGGCTACAACTGGTTCATCAGGGCTACACTGACCATGACTTCCACCTGTTGTTTTAATAAGAGCCTCAGTCCAGGGTAATTCCCAAGTTGTGGACTTGCTCCTTCAGAGAGAAAGTGATCCCTTCCAAAGCAATCACCAGGACTGCCAATGAGCCAAGATGTTTCTGCACAAACAGTAATTCTGTCTTGCTGGAATGGAGCCTAAACTTGTTTTGGCCCATCCAGGCTCTCACAGCCTCCAGATACCAGCTCAGCATTTCCAAAGCATCTCTGGCTCAGGCTAGAGTGTTGATGTATAATTCAGTGTCATCAGCATGCTGTTGGTATCTGACCCCAAACCAGTGGAAGACCTTTTCCAGCAGCTTCATACATATGTTAAATAGTAATGGGAAGAGTTGAACCCTAAGGAATACCACAGTGGAGTAACCATAAACTCAACTGCTTATCTCCCATTATTATTAAGTGAAACTGCTCACTAAGATAGGAGCAGAACCACTGCAAAACAGTGCCTCCAACTCCTAGTCCTGAAATAAGAACATGGTCAATGGTATCAGAAACTGCTAAGATGTCAAATATGTTCATGGGACCAATGCTGTCTCTGTCCTATGCCTAGACCTAAATCCAGACTGTAGGAATCCAGATAATCGATTTCATCTAGGAACCTCTATAGCTATTTCCCCAATACTTTCTCTAACACCTTTCCCAGAAAAGGAGGGATGGATACTAGGTAAAAAATCTCAAGTATACCGGGATTGAGAGATGACCTCCAAGAGAGAGCACCTCACACTGCCTTTTTCAAGACCAATTGCGCTACACCCTCTCCTCTAAAAAGCATTCAACACCTCTTGGATCCGACCATACAATTCCAACACCCTTCCTCACCCCGCCATTCCCACAACAGCCCAAATTTATTTATTTTTATATTTCAAATTTAGATACCGCCCATCTCACAAAAAGAGCCTGGAGTGGCATGGATTTAGCCTACTCATACTACAAAGAATCCTATTCACTTTCTCAGCTCTACAAGTTCAACTCCCAAATAACATTGCAAGATTACCCCAATCTCCAGTCTCAATTCTGCCCAAGGAGCATTCTGCTCTGAATATGAGAAATTTTATCTGTGAAGAATTTCACAAACATGACACAGCGACCAGCAGAAACACTGTTCCATCAGTTTCTTCGCAAAAGGAAACAAGTAATGAGAACAGGGCCACTGGATGTGAGTTTGTAGGGGCAATAAGAACACTTGACACTCTTATTGTTGTAGTATTGGCCTTAATATGGGTTCATGTCTTGATCAAATTCACTGCTTTTTTCCAACTGTGCTTTAGGAATCTCTTCAACTGTTTCATTTCCTAGAGCTACTTGGTAAACCGAGGAACACCCTGGTACTAACAGTTACAGAGACCATTCAGGAAATATTACACCCAAAGCCCTATTCCAAAAGGTTATAAGCATATGAATTCATCCATTATCCTTGCCGAGATCAAGAATAGCAGTATTTGCAGCTTCACAAAGTCGTGATCTAATCACAGCAAGGGACTGAGGACAATATCCCCCACCTTCCAATTAAGCACCATATGCTCTGAAGTGAACAGAAGGTCTCCCACTTTACCACCCATATGAGTCAGGCTGAGATAACTTAGGACAAGCCCATGGTCACCATGGAATCTTAATCACCTTTAGACCCCACCCAAGGTCAAAGATGTTATACACCCCCAGCATTAACAGCCTGGAAACCTCCACTACCAGTCCTGTGATATGATCCATGAACTCAGAAAGGGCCCTTGCTAGATAGTGAGTTGGCTAGTACACCAAGAGTCACCCTAGCTTGTCCTTACAGCCCAGTGCCACATAAAGGCACTCTCATTCATTGAGAAGAATGGGAATGAGGAAGGAATGATCAAATTTTAAAGGGGTTCTTTCAAAAAAGACTACACAGTCCTGAGAAAGAGTGTGTGAAAGAAACTCAAAATAGCCTGACTGTGAAACCCTGGCAGGCTTTCAAGATTCTGTTCTACCCTACAATAAAAAAGAGATTACTGGAATCCTTGCCATGCCTGTTTCTTGACCCTGCCTACCTCAAAGGGCTGACAACAATCTTGAAAGCCCCCCTTAATGATTTGCTCATTTCTTCTTCATTCCCAAGGCCAGGTCTACATTCTTTCACAGCCCTGGAGCACCCCTGCAGCCCTGGAGCAGCACACCTCATCCCACAAATGTATCAAGAACAATCACTGTCACAAACCTTTTCTACCCTTCATTCCTAGGCTACTGTGAGACCAAAAAGGAAGAAGGGCAAATCTCTGACAGAGCTACATCCCCACCAAGATCCAACCAGGTTTCGGTTATATATATCAGGTAGGGCTGTTCATCCACCACAATACTGTGGATGAATTAAATCTTATTCCAGACAGGCCTGGTATTAACTAGCAGCAGGAGGTGGCCAAGGATCCCACAATCCAATCCAAGGTACCAAGGCAGGGGCTCACCAGAAAATTTCTTCTTATGTATCAGCCCAGCTTCTGTCATACCTCCCCATCATAAAGTCCCCATTGGTTTCCCAAGGTTTCCCTCTTTCATTTCTACGAGAATTGCTTCGAGCATCAATAATCACTGCATTTCAGAAACAGTTTTAGAGGACAGGACAAGTATAAGTATCCTAACATGAATTTAATGCAGTATCAATAAAAAAAGTTACCATTTTGCTGGTGGAAGTGATTGCATGTTTATTACACCTCCATCAACTGGTACGATGACTTGTAGATTGGATAGCGTACTTGGCACTGCCATGGATGCTGGATTGTATTTGTAATCAACTCTTACATCAGTTGTGCTAGCATTGCATTTCCAATATGTGGCAAGATTCAGAGGTGTAGACTGGATACCATTTGACAATACCTTTGAAAACAATAATAATAAAAAAAAAACTTTTAGGATCAGTCTGAAAATCCCGTAATTTCCAAAGTTCATTTTCAACTTCATATACCTTTGGCCTCTAAAAAGCCAATTATTATTAGAGTTAGTTTTACAAAAATACAGATTTTGAAATGTTTTCATTATTGGTATTAATAATTATGAGATAGAGAAGTAGTGTTAACTGCCTCAGGTTGGAATTATCTACATTTAAAAATGTTATGTAATAGGAAATTGTTAAATATTGTAAGTTTCAAAGCAGGATCTTTGGGGTCTAATAGCTTTGATTGCCCTGGGAAATGATTAAACCAGGAACTAGAAAAGAGGAATGCTGATTTTTCTTTTGTTGATTCGGCTGAATCTGTTGGAACGTCTCAGCCACTTTCAGTACTCTTAACTATTGTTGATGCCCTTCTGACCATCTAGCCTGGAAAGGGACTTGAGAGCACTGTTGGTTCTGCTTTTTCTTGAAGTGTTCAAAATGTAGTTCTGAATAACTGCTGTTACCAATGGACTAAAAATGGAAACAAAATGCTGTCAAGGTGGGTGTAGTTTTGGTCAACAGGACTGTACATCTAGTGAAAAGGGATCTACCTGTTTTTATGGGGATTGTATGCTCCATTCAAAAGGTCACATTCATAGACTGGAAATGTTCCTGTACTGAGTTTTGCTTTTGGAAGTCTCCAAGGGCAGCTGTGATTAGGAATGTTTTTGCCCAGCTCATGCTAGTATATTAATTGATCCTTTTCATGTTCACAGATGCTTTAGTTACTCAAGGGTATATTACTGTGAACTGTTGTACATAGGACTATCTGAAAGAATTTAGAAAATTCACCTAGTAAAAAATACAATTGCTTAAGTTTTAACTGGATTCTTTGAGCAGCTGACTTCATTCTCTCTCTCTTTTTAGCAGTTGTTAATCATTTCCAGACTCAATTCAAAATATTGTTTCTTATCTTTAAAACCCTGAACAGCTTAAGATCCCAGGATACCTAAAATAATGTGTACCACATGATCACTTAAATCAGCTGGAGAACCTTTTTTGTGCATTTAGCTTCACTCTGAGGTGTAGTTAGTGCTAGGGTCAAAATCTGCATGCTACAATTAGATTTTTGTTTTGTGGCTTCTAATTAATTTGTCTTTTGTTTCCACCATAGGATTACTGCTTGATAAATACATCCCTGCTAATATTTGCTGAGATTGAATGAAGTGACGGGGATAACTTTGGGGTGCTGGGACAATGTTATGGTTACATAAATATACAACTCAGGGTTGGAGAGCCATTACAGAGTCTGTAAAGTCCTTGGTACCCTCTGAACTTGCTTGTTTGCTTACAGACATTTCATTACCCAACTAGGTATCATCATAGTGAGTGTGCTAGTGAGTGTGGCGTTTGCTCCCTGTTTAGATTCAGTAGCTTGCCCTGTCAATGTTCAACCCTGAGCTACATATATTCTCTTCTAATGGCATTACAGAGTCTACTGCTAATTTAGATTGGGTGTTGTGATCAATCAACTATGACTGCAGTGGATTACTACTGCTATCTGTTAGTATCTGGCTGCCTACCTGTATCAGACAATACTATATACTTATATCCTATTTCCAAAGTCTTCTTTTAGTGTGCTTTTGAATGTAGTTTTAACAGTAGTAACAGTGTACTAGGCAGACTGGTTAGGAAAGAGAGATTCTTCCTCTGCTGCCCTTTTAATTACCCCTTCTTCTTTTACTGTTAAAAAGATATTCTCTTCATTACTACAAAAATATTGTGCTTTCTTATTTGGGAAAAAAAAGTCTTCCAATTACATAGTACTCTATGTGTACAGATACAGATAGTAGTGCTATGCTAGTCTTTTGTTTCAAATTCAGGCTTCCTTTTATAATTCTGCCACTTTATGGTTTTTCCCTGGAGCTTAGGGGGTAGAAAGTTACCTCCATCCTCTCCTCAGTATGGAAATCTCCTTCCCAAACCATGACTGTGGAATATAAAGACATATTACATGTAGGGAGGGCAAGATCTGCTGGTAAAGGGAGCCAGGAGGCTGATGGTATATGGAGCATTTTTTAAGAGGGGTGGTGCTATGAATTGGTATTCCTTCCAGCAGAAGCAGAAGTGGCATGATGCTGACTTTTTGCCAGTCAGCCTACTCTCCTCTTTTAATAATCCAGAGGCTGAGGGTAACAGGAAGAAGAGGAACTGGCCCTTATTGAATCTGAGTTCAGGTGCCAATGTTGGTGGCCCAGAGAAATCAGCAGATAACTCACCACCACCAATGAAGGCATGCTGCAGGCCAGAAGGCAGTGTAGCACATAGGTACTTAAGGATGAAGACCCCTGCTACGCTGCTTGAAGTACAGATCAGGAAGAGTGAGAACACTGAAAACATTTTGATGTTACAGATTCTTAAGCATCTGCTCAGGAATCATCCAACCATTCTTGTTACTTCTGGCAGCAGAAGATAACCCACGCTACTGACTAGCAACAATGCACCTACACCCAAGCACAACAGATACCTGAAGCAGAGGGTAAAGTGGGCAAACAACAGAATATTCCAAAGGTATTGAACATGATGTGAGATATGGTGCTGATGACAGCTTTGGTTGGTAGCTCATCAGTATGCTGGAAGATACTGGCTCCCAGCATACCTCTGGCTGCTTGCTCTTAATGACAGAATCCCCTCTACCTACTTCAGCTGCAGATGAGACCCTCCCTGCTAAGGCTACTTTGATTGTTGTTTGCACCCAGAAGCCCAACATCAGAAAGAACATGCAACGAGTGTGCTCCTACCCAAATTCAATGAAGTAACTTAGGAATCCTCAAAAAGATTTCCAACTTTCTATGCTAGTTAAGTTTGGTTGGTTAAGCTGATTGGTTGATTATGCTGACTAGTTGGTTAAGTAGATTAAGTTTTCAAAGTACATTTAAAAATGCAGACGCTAAGCTATCTGCTTAGTTTTGTGTCAATGTACACTCTGCATACACAACTCTTGTGTTTTTTGAATAGGCTTATTTCTGTAAGGCAGACAGCAAGTTGAGTAAATATCTGCTGCTTTCACATGCTTAGTAGGTGGGGTGGGGTGGTAATTTATGCTGCTACTGAATATTGAAGTATTTTTGAACACGTTTAAAAAATTCCCATAAAAATAGAGGTAAACGTTTCCTATTAATATGTTCAAAAATGTTGAAAGTAACTACATTAATATGATAAATCCTTTTTTTTCTCATAAGAAACAATACAATCTAGGCCTCTTAAAATCATCAACTTCCAACACCAAAGTATAAAAATTACCTGATACTTCAGAACTTCTACATTATAATAAGAAGCAGAAGGATTCTGCTCTGATAGCTTTTTGAGGTAGATTGTGACAGCTTGCATATCCATCCAAAAATCCCTTGTACTGGAATCACTTTGTGATGGATCACTGTGTACAAAATGTAGGAATGAAAACAGATATTTAAACTTATCTTACACATTAGCAATACTTTAAAAGATTAAGAACACATTTTACTACCCAATCCTGCATGCAAAAACACACAATTTTTTATACCATGCAGAACTCTATTTAATATCATAACATTTAAAATGCACTTTTAATAGAAAAATTAATAGAAAAAGCTGCTATAAAACATACCAACTGCTGTGCTACCTAAACTCTTCCACATTTTTTTCCTGTGCCTATTTCTTTGTATCCATTTATATATTTGAATAGCAATTGAAGCCCCACTCTACGCTCTTATGAATATGCTTCTGAGCTGGAAATTACAATTTTGGTATTTAAGATAAAATTAAGAACTGGTACAGAAAATTGATTAAAAGACCAAGCTAAAAATTTGAAGTCCTGCATTTCAATGTTCTTTCTGCCATGAACTCACCATGTGGCCTGTACTTTTGTTCTCCAAAATGAGAATAATGTCAGAGGACCATAATATAGTATATGCAATCCATTTTTAATATCTGAGACCACATTTTAAGTATTATTATGTGCTAATTTTCCATTATTAATGATAATAAAAACTATAAGTACGAATAATCATTTCCAAATACTCTGGTGAAATTTTTCTGGCAATGTATTACTTCTATATTCTTCTATACTATATCTCATTTTAATAGGGACTGCAGTATTAAGTAGCAATATGAGGCTTATTTCCATGTTATTGCATTCACGTAAATAGATATGTACCTATGCCGAACCTATTATCAGGAATCTTCCAAAGCTGAGGATTTTGTTGGAAAAATGCTTCACTGTGCATGTAAAAGGTAATTCTGGCCATTCTCCTCACTTCCTTGGGACCAATGCAGGCCTAAACTTTTTTTGTCATGATAGGACTTGTTGCAGGGAAGAAAAGTGGGCCATATGCATCTATAGATGACTACTTAAAACGATTAGGTGAATAATCTGTTCTTCATCACAGTCCCTGAGCATCACATATATAGATGATTAGTAAGGTTAACTATCAGGAGCATGACAGGTATGCAAAGAAATAGCTACCCATTCAAAGAATGCACCAACTCTGACATGATAAATATGATAAACATACATGGTTGAGAATATGCAGCTGTGTTATTAAGGTTGAGGAAACTCCCAGCTGTAGATAATGCTGTTCTCCATTATGCTGAAGAAGTCCCAGAAATCTCATATGAAAAAGTGATGATTTCTTGAATCTACCTGGCAAACTGTTATGCAGAAGCTGGTATTTCTACCTTCAGTCATGAAAAGCAAAACAATAAATGCAGAGACTGGCAGAGTTTATTTATGACAAAGACCTTACTACAGTCCAGATGGAAAGTTAATATGCAATTGATGTCCGAGACTGGAAAGCTTACTCAATGTCAGAGAAAAGAGAGGGAACAGATGGTAGCATCACTGACTGATTTACATAAAATTCCAAGGCCACTTTGGGCAGAAAGATAATTTCTAGCCTCAATTGTTTTTTTATATATGGAGTTGTAAGTATAGTTGATTTACATGCAAAACCTGTATGTCTCCCAATTCTTGGGATGGCATGACTGCCACCAAAGTCTTTAAAGTCCACTGTCATGACATTCTGCAATGGAATTGTCTGAAATTATCTAAGCTGTACAAGTTCAAGGCTTTCAGCACTGCAGGGAGTGTTAGACAAGTGATTCTAAGGATTGTTGTGTCTTGGGGATTTCTGGTTTGGTATGGCAATGTTCTATCTATGATCTCTGAAGTTTAAGGGTCTTTCTCTAATCTCTGAATGCTTAATTGGTAAGTAGAAAATGTCTTTCTTTGCTTAAATTACTGCTCTCTGGGTCCAAGGAAGATAAAGAAAGCAAGCGTCAACCTCCTCTTTTCCAAGGAGAACAGTTTCTCAGAGCTGAAGAACAGCTGAAACTGAACTTATTCCTGACCCAAAAGGCAAACTAGTCAGACAGATAGAAGGATACACAAAGTTGCTTATAGCTTTAAAAGTTCTAACTCCTGGTTTATAGTCTTTTAAAATGACTGAATGTATTTAGTTAAAACTGCAGTGGATAAGGTAAAACTTTTGGGAGATGAAGCAAGCTTGATGTTCTAAATCAGAAAATTGTAAAGTCAAAAGCTTTAGTGATTGATTCAGATGAAAACAAAAGCAGTACCCAGCTTGGAAATTCTGAGAAAAAACATGCCACAGATGTTGAAACGACGTTAAAATAAATTGAGATGTTCACGACGAAATGACCCATTTACAGGGTTTGCTTTGTAGAAATAATTAACAATTAACAGTCTTTGATCTGGAGGCTGCAGTGATCAATGTTCTTTCTTTTAAAAATTAGTTTTTCTTTCTTTCTCTTTTTTTTAGTATCTGAGAAATATTTTCAGTTAAATTAGAATTCTTTTTCTTCCCTTGACCTACAGAAAGTTTTTTCTAGTGCAGTTTTGTTTTGTTTTTTTAAATTAAGGCATCTTTATTAATTTCCTGGAATGTGAATTGCCTTAGATGTTCTTCTGCAAAGAGACAGATACTTACTAAATTAGGCAACTTAATTATGGTTGAAGTTTTTAATCATATCTTAGATCCTTGTTAGACTATAATACTAATCTAGCTAAAAGGAACACAAAACTGATACAGTGTTGATACCAAAGTGAAGTAATATATGTTGCAGTCAGGTAACAGTCTGAAAATAGGCATCACTGAATGGCAATTTCCATACTGAAGGAGGGGGATGAAAGAGCAGGCATTTGGAATTTCAGTCCTGACAAAAGAATTTAGTCTCAGATTAGGCAGAGACCCTCATTCTCCTCTGATGCTGTGAAATAACAGGTGAACTATCATTTCACGAGAATGTGCTTTTTCATTTCTGAATCCAAGCCTCTTGAGATAAATCAGCAGCACCCAGAAGGACAAAAGAACTTAACTTAGAACCAACTTAATGATAGAACTATAGTCCTCTGATGTTCAACTACTTGTATCTGTTGCTTTGAGAGTAGATATGCTCAATAAGGAATACATTATTTACCTCTTTCTTGTTGTCAAGGAGATAAAAAAGAAATGAAGACATTTTCTCCCACAAAAAATATGTTAATAGCAGGCCATATGGATATGATGACTGGCAATTTTAAAACAAAGTTCAGCCATCCAATTTATGGCTCTCTTTGTCAATTGATGCCAGGTGTGCTCAGGTGAAGACTTACACGGAATTGCTTCAACTACCATAAAATTTAGGGAAAGTTGCTGAAAGATGAAATATTACTCTCTTGTACCTTGTCAATATCCCCAATTATTTGGAAGTAGTTTATAGATGCTGATAGCTGCCAAGTATGCCAGCTTTAAGTAAAACTGGTGGTGGTGGAATGGGTTCAGGAAATTGTCAGAATGTATTCTAACAAAAATGGGGCCATCTATGGTACACTGAAGTTGATAAACCTTTAAGCCTAAAGCACTAGCAGCTCCTCTGCTTAATGCCTAATTTCCTCAGCTGATGGCAGAGTCCTTGGGGTTCTCTGAGCTTGGTTGTTTTCTTGTAAACGTTTTGTTACCTGGCTAGGTAACATGTTACCCAGCCGGGTAATGAAACATTTGCAAAAAAACAACCAAGCTCAGAGAACCCCAAGGACTCCACAGTTCAACCCTGAGCTACACGTATTCTCTTCTATTGATGACAGAGCAGATCAAGCTTCTATAGCAAGAACAGCAAAAGCACTTCTGAGGAATCAGATCAGATCTATTATTTAGCATTTGAGGCCTGTTGTGTGTGCTTGGTGTGAGAGGGAGCAAATGAGATGCTGAAATAATGCCAAGTGCACTGATAATTAGCCATTGAGACACCAGGAACAGATCATGGTGCTTTTGAAGTATTACAGAAATATAGTAATGCTGGAATCATTATAGATATAGGCAGTAACACAGTAATTCTCTGTATCTATTCATGATTTTAGGGGTGTATTGGTTGTGGAGACATGGAAAACCCTGAGCCAAATCTATACACTTGACTATATTATTCTTGAGCATCACAGGAGGAAGGGCAATAAAATATATGATGAGAAGTAAAGTCAGAGTCCACGTGAGATGACAGTGCTGGACCAAGACTGGGGTGTTGGATTAAGTCCATTCTCAGCATAGAAGTTCAGTAGGTGACTTTGCGTTACTCTTTCTCTCAGCTCAACAACCTCACACAGTTGCTGATGTAGGAAAAACTTGAGGGTGGAGTGCTATATATGTTGCCTTGACCTCCAAAAAGAAGGCAGTTCCATTCCCAAGGTCTGTCCTTAAGTAAAATATGTATGTAAGCTGAAACAGTATTATTGTATAATACTGTATAAGTAGTATTGTATAATTAACTCAAACCATTGTGTTTTTAACTCAAACCATTGTGTATTTAACTTGAATTTTGCTACAGTTGGCTCCATTCTTAACCATGGGTCATCCATAAACTGGGCCTTCTTAACCTGGGGACTACCTGTACCAATGAAGCAGTCTACAGTCAAGGAGTAACAGACAAGGGAGGCAGCAGCAAACAGAATGGGGCAAGCATGCTCAGAGCTGGAGACCACCTTTCAGAAGATAGTTTATGGTACTTCTTTTCTTTTGTTCTGGATGTAAAGAAAGGGACTATGTTGAGCACTTTCTATTCTTCTAAGATAGTGACGATGTCATAGATTAGAAAAGGGATGGCAGATGAAAGCCTATCTTAGAGGTCTTGAACAGAATCAACAATTGTGGTGTTAAAATGAAGGAATATCCCTAAGCAGCCTTAGTGTCAAGGCCTATATGTACTAGGCACTGCAGCCCAGAACATTTCCTATGATGGTAAAGCCCAAGAGTAGGGTTGACTGCTTCTTTCCTTTTTAATGAACTTCAGTGCACACAGGAATTCACAAGGCGACCACCTTTTAGGGACAAGAGGCAAAGTGAATGGCCATTAATAGGCAAGAAGTTTCTACTGTGAAACATCTGCGAATGAATGAGCATTCAGCCACAAGCCCAAAGGCTTTATTGGATGGATGCAACTAAAAGCCAAATTGACAATCTTGAAGACCATTTTTTACAATTATAAAAGCAAAAGATAAAGAGGAAGAAACAGTTTTTTCCTCCCAGTCCTATGGAATTTTCCTCAAAGGAAGTTGAATATGGAGAAAGTTCCTAAATCTCTGCTAATGTGTTGGCTCAAACACAACAAAGAGAAGAAGCTGAAACTGCTCTATACAGTCGCAATAAGGGTAGTGCCTTAGCTTTGAAAGGTTCCTGATGTAGGTTCTATATAGGTGTACACCCATTCATGTAATGCCATAGAAGAATCAAATGTACTTCAGAATAAATGCTGTTCAAATTATATTTTACACAATTCCCTTAATATGTTGCCCAGTAACAGAGGCAGCTAGCATAAGGCAGTAGTTTTAATCACTCCCATATGTGGCCACTGCATACTGGTTTCCATCAAATATGAACAGCTCCTCATATTATACCTATTAAGCAGATAAAGCAGAATAAAAAGAGTTTCTGGGACCAAGATATAAGCCTCAGAATTGATTATAGCGAGTCAGGATTTAATGTGTTTTGTGTCAAGCAAATGAATAGAAAAAGGCAATACTGAAGATGGGTCTGCAAGAAGTTACAAAATTAATTTTAAATCAAAGAGCAATAACATTTAGGAACATTACAATTAGAGAATTATATTTGCATTATATACCCAGTTGTTACAAGAAAGAAAAAGAAAAACACTTAAGCATCTAGTCTACATGGTGCTTAAATGTTTTTTTTTTTACCATTTCCTTTTCATCTTACGTTAGATATTTTTGAAACTATAAGCCTGAGATCAGGCATTGTAATGTTCAAATTATTCTGTAAGCGTCTCTAGAAGTATTTCAAGTTGAAGGGCAATGTAATGTAATGTAATATAATGCAATATATAATATAATATAATATAATATAATATAATATAATATAATATAATATAATATAATATAATATAATATAATATAATATAATAATAAACAATATATCAGTCCATGCTTTTCAAAGCTGGATTAAAATTATTTAGAATGGTTTTCTGAAATGTCATGCCTCTATGCAATTAATTAACAAGTTAATTTTAATCAGTCACTTAACCACAAAGTGCATTTTTATTAAATTATGAAACTTAAACAAATGCAAGAAACACAAGGGTATTTATGAAAAAAGCATATTTTGCAGATTGAATAGAATGAAAAAATAGAAAGATAATAGATGTATGGTTTTATAATAGATAAAAGATACAAAACCTGTACACAAGTTGCGCATTTGGAAGAATCTGCTCTAGTTTGCTTGTGTTTTTTACCCTAAAGCAAAGCACAGCAGGAGATGGATTGCTAGTGAAAACTTTAATAATCCCACTTGGGAATGATATCGTCATATCACCAGTGATTTTCACAATACATCTAGAGAAAAATGTGAGAAGACAAATGTTACTTTTACAGCTAATTACTGGATACACAGTAAAATATATGATTGGATTTGAATTGTACATTTACTCATTTATACATTTAAAGTGTAAGCAAGTATTAGCTGCCATTTTTAATCTACTGAGCTTGGTTCCCTGCCTTATCTTGTAGAATTCATGTGAAATAAAATGGGGAGCTGGTGTTCCTCACATAATCCTGCACAGAACAACTTTGCCACCCCTTACTTTCAAGAGATGCTGAGGATCCAAAGCAGAGTCACCGCCTTTGGAAATGTTCCAAATTGAATTCCTGCAAATGCCATTCTGCACCTTTGGAGAAAGGTGTAGACCAGTGTTTTTCAAACTTGGCAAGATGTGTGGACTTCAACTCCCAGAATTCCCCAGCCAGCATGTTGGCTAGGAATTCTGGGAGTTGAAGTCCACACATCTTAAAGTTGCCAAGTTTGAAGAAAACTGTTGTAGATAGCCTACCAATGCTTGCATTAATTCCACTCGAGTATGTGCAAATATATCCTTGTAGATGACAATGGATGACGTCTGGTTAGATTTTTGGGGAGGGGACTGATTAAAATTCCATAGAATGGACAGTCACTTTTCTTGAGGTCCAGTCCAGTCCATGGTAAGTATATAAATAAAATGCATTTGGTGGAAGTTTGTTGAAAAAAATAATTCTTTAAAAGTAAAACTGAAAGACCTATAGAATAACCTAGCAAAAGAGATAAAATACTGCAATTGTCACACAAGCTCAAAATACAATAGCTGTTTAAAAATGTGACACTAGTCACTAATGTATTTATTGAAATATATCAATAAGTGTTGAAGTTTCAAATTTTGTTCTAAACTAAGAGGGAAATCTTAGCTGCCTTTTCAATGCAAAATGTGACATTCAAAATGAATTACTATTTTACTGACTTTGTGGGATCTGCTCCTTTGAAGTAGGCATTTACAGATTCAGTTAGGGCTACTGCAACAGGCAATGTATCTTGACTTCCTAGGCTGACAGGGCTAGGACCACGTGAAGTTCCTAGAATACATAATGTATAGGCTTCAATTAAACAATATTAACTATACATTTGGATGATTTTAGTTATACTTTTCATGACTGCTGTTTTCATGATCTGCTGTTAAGTATTATGTATAAAGTGATGCAGAGTTCAAAATACTGCACTAAGCAACTGAAATTCAACGCATAAAAGTATTTTTTAAAAAATGTTATATCAAAGTTAGATTTAGGGTTACTATGTGCAATTGTGAAAAAGAGCTTAGGATTAATTAATAACTCTAAAATCAAAGTAAGATCAGACATAATATAAACAGGGAAGAAACTATATATAGAAATAGTTTTTTCCTCAAGAAACAATTTTATAATGAAATACAGTGGTTCTCAGTGGATGCTTGTATTAGTTGCAAAACGTGGACCTTTTTCTATTATATGTGATGCAAGTCTCTTTTTAGAGATAGTATTTTCCCTGATGTCATGCTTAAATTTAATTCAGATACATAGTCACTATAATATATAAATAATAGAAAGAAATATATGGCTTTTTAGTGTTAATATGGGTACACACACACACACACACTAACCCATATTAACCCTAAAAAGCCATATATTTCTTTCTATTATTTATTTTATTAGTGAAGTATAACAAACAATACAAAATTGTAATACATCAGTAATATTACAATTAAAAAAAAACTACATACATTAAATGAAACGTAATGGGAAGAAATGGCATCAGGCCTTGCAACACTGGCTGAAAACAAAATCCCTTCTCACATCATGCATAGATAGCTTTGCTGATTTACCTAATGCAAGCACAGCAGAAAACAAGTGGACCCTGCAACTAGGCAGAACAAATGCTAATAACAATAACAAACAAATATAAGAGGGAAAAACAAAGAAAAAAGATCCAAACATTAAATCAATCCTTAGATCTAGAACATATTGCTCCATCTTCTCACTTTTAGAATATAAATACATTTCAACAATTGATAAGGCACACAAATCTTGGATGCAATTTTAAACAACAGGAATGTAGATTTTGAATATTTGTTAGTGTTGCCTATCTTTGCAGTATTCTTATTCTGTACTGTATTGGGGATTAGGTTTTAAAGGATGGAGCTCATTTGTAGCTGGGTTCTCTTTGCCATCTTAAATAAAATTCTGTGAAAAAGCATTCACTTCCTTTTGGAGTTTTTGAATTTTTGCATATGTCTGTCACTAAATGTTATCAGACCTTCATATAGGTTTTACTGATACATAAAGGAAGTCTGATTGATCATGTAACACCTACTCTGAGCCCAAGTGATTGAATTGTTGGGAACCTTTGTGTCTAGCTGCTCCTGGAAAACACCATGTCCATCCACAATAAGGTTGTATATAATCTGGTGATGGTCAGATGGGCAGATTTGGTATGTATCATTGTGATCTAGTTAGGTGGAGACAGAAAAATAGCACTGCCTGAAATCAGCTTGGTTGGGTTTCAGGTCCTGCAATTACTGTTTTGGAAGGCTGGGGAAAAAACAAAACAAAACCAGTCCTGTTTCAACAGGCATTTAGGCATTACGGATAGGAACTGCCTGCCTTTTTATGGGAAACTGATTTTAATTCTGGTGATAATTTTTGATTTATGAGATGTTGGTTTTATTGGGTCGGTGCTTGGCTGTTATGTTATACATTTTATTATAAACCATCCTGAGACATTGTGATTGGGTGGTATATAAATCTTTGTAATAAAGTTTGCTTTTTTCAAAAGCAAAAAAAGATGTGACGGTCATCATGGCAGACTATAACTTACCAACTGTGGGTGTATTTGTTGCACTTAGTGAAGCAGAAGATGATATTGAGGAAGAACTCTCTGTGCGTGCCAAAGGGGCTGATGGAGGTGGACTGGAATTGGAGGTCAAAGGAGGGCTGAATGGTCTTGGCTAACAAACAAAATTCAAAAACATTTATGTATGCATTCAAATTAATAATGCTATGATCAGAGAAGGAACGATAATTAGAGTCAAGATGTAATGCACCTACAATTTCATTAATTCCACTGAGTTTCCCTGAAGTCAACTTTGGTCTAGAAGCTGGTCTTGGGGGAGGTACTAAAGTTCCTACAGAGAGAGGGGTTGTTGGTCTTCCTGGAAGGCAATAACAGAATATTAATCTGTTTCTATAACTAATTAGTAAATAATGGCAAAATGTTCCAACAAAATACTTAAATCCAAGATTAATTTAACAGCATTTTAAGAGTCAGGGAACAGCTGAACTAAAAAATAGTTCAGCCATAGGCACCACACTTATCTCGTTTATAGCTATTGTATATTCAAAGCATCCATAAAACAGTTGTAATGAATCACATAATAAAACTGCAGAAATGGTTACACGTACATAGGATAATATATGTAATGATAAAATGATTAAATTATTGAATTTTGAAATATAGTATACAAAATAATTTATTGTTGAAACTGGTAGAAAAGAATAGTTTAATACAGGGATTCTTCACTTCATTAATAAATATTGTACTATTAACTCTGTCTGACAATTAACAAAGCCTACTGTATATCTGAAATAGTACTTAACGGTGTTATGGCATGTGTCTGAGCTTATCAAAAGACAGGTTTAAAAAGAGAGAATAGCATGTTTAGAAGTTATAGTGAGAACCACCAGCAGTACCTCAACAAATTAGCCAGCAAATGTGTTTCTTAATTACTAGTGAATTTCCTTTATCTGACATACTAATGTCGTTTATTCAATAAACTTAAGACAGGATACAAGGAGATATAGAACTATTTTGTAAAGAAAAGACCTATGCCAAATAATATTGCAGTAGGAGGGAACATAGGGATTATAAACAGAGTAGTGTACTGCCTTCTCAGCAAAAAATAATTAATTCTATAAGTCTTTGCAGAAACATTTCAGTAACATTACAAAATATATAACAAAAAATTGCAATCTACAATTACAGGTAGTCCTCAAGTTACGATGGGAATTGGGACTGGAATTTCTGTCACAAAGTGATGTGGTCATAAAGCGTAAAGTCGATTGCTTAGTGATGGCAATGCTAGCAGTCCCTGTTGTCAGCATTAACTGAATTGCACCGGTCATTAAGTGAGGACCCATTCTGATCCAAGCCATTTCCATCTTGGACCCTCCCAGCTTTTAAAATCATGTGCAGCTTTCTTGCAAGGCTTTAGAAAGCTTCAAAGCCTCATGAGACAGCTGCATGTGATTGTGCCTTGCCTAAATCACGAGGCCTTCTTGTGAGGCTTTGAAGAAAGCCGCACACGGCCTTGGGAAGAATGCCTGGCATGGCCAGCAGCTGCCTCGCAATGGGCCAGGCTGGGTGCACCTCATCAGCAGTGGAAGGAAGAAGATGGTGAAAGTCAGCTGGGGGCAGCAGGGCAGCAGGGCCAGTGGAACCCAAGGTGGCAGGGCTGGCAGAGTGCAAGGTGGACAAAAAGGTAGAGATGGGGAAGAAATAGGTGGGTGGAGAGAGTTGAAGCACCCTGTAGGTGCGGGTAGGCTGCCAAACACTCAAATTTTGATCATGTGATTGCAGGGGTGCTGCAACAGCCATAACTTCGGGGACCAGGTGTAACTATGATTTGTTCAGCTCTGCTTTAACCTAAGTCATTGAATGAATGGTTGTTAAGCAAGGACTACCTGTAGTACCTTTCTCCATGTACTGCCCCATCTATCTCTAATGCTATCAGCTGAGCTCTATCAAATCCCAAACAAACCAAGAATAATCACTGAAACTTAAGGTAGACAGAGTCGAGAAACTTCAACAGAAACCACACCATTTTGCAAAAGACAGCTTTCAGTGTATGAAAGCACAAGATGCTTGATCAATATATACACACTGTAATAGCAAATTAGCTAAATATGATACTTGTGTCCTTCATTTTGCCAACAATCAAGTCTATATAACTTTCACTGCTGGCAGTAAAACTTAAGCATGCATAGGTTGATCCTAGATTATATCTGTTTGTACAAATTACATGCTTTTCAGTTTTTAGAATCATAAAGAAAAATCTCCTTCATGTCAAACTTGATTCCTGTTAACATGAGACACATCCATGTATTTTTCTTGGCAGCGATACAGAAGTGGGCTGCCACTGCGTTTCTCCTGGATTTGTTTTTTTTATTTTTTGACTACCCAGGTAATAAGAAACCAAGTCCTTTTTACCTTTCAAGCCCAGACAAGGTCAGCCAGGTGCCACCACCTGCTAAGGACTGCAATCATTCTCAAAATCCAATAGACAAGAATAAACAGAAAAAAAAACTTTTTGAGGGAAATTGCAAAAAGATTCTTGAAGTTATATTATTCTTCTAAATAACTATGCTATCATGGAAAAATACAAATTTGAATTACTGTAATAGTATATTTTATAATATTTTTACATAGCACACACTACTGAGTACAAGTGTTTATTGAAAAACAAGCATAATTTAAGTTTTTTATTGATTGAAATATGTTACCGGATGAAGAAGAAGACATTGTTGAGGTCAGGGAAGATGAATCACCAGAATTTCTAAAGAGTGGATCCCATGCCAAGAGGTCATTGTTACTCTTCCTAATGGACAAGTTATTAGAAAATAAATTCAAACTATACATATGTATAAAATGCATCTTACTACAATCAATCAATCAATCAATCAATCAATCAATCAGTCAACCAATCATATCTTTGTTATAGTCATAGACCAGCATAAGGAGGGGGGTATAGTCATTAAAAAGCCTACAGGATCTAAAAATATACATCAAGAGTAAAAATAAAATAAAAAAGCAAGAATAAAACATTCATAAATTAAAAACTTAAAAGTATATAAAAAGTGAGAATCTAAAAGAATCTAAAAGAATCTAAAAGAAGGGGTAGAAGCTTTACATGGGTGTAGGGGAGCATAAAAAGTTAGTATGTGGAAAGCTATATCAAGTTGCAAGGTACTCTAATATGGCCGAACTAGGTGTTCATTAAATCTAGTTTATAAAGTTGAGCCCAAGCACAGGTAATCTGACGATACCAACCCTATTGTATCAGGGGTGGTATCTGAAAGCAACTGGGTGGTGTAAAATTGTCCTGTGCACCCTGGGTCATCTTACCATGGTATCCAGTACAATTATAGCTGACTGTGCACGAATTCATTCAATCTACAGAAACTTATTTTTAATTAGCTAGTTAATGTTATTATTATGGTAAGTGACCAAACTTGAGTACAATTTTAAGGCAATTAGAATAAAAATAAAAAGAGTGTTATAAACACCCCATAAGATCTAAACAAATTTTAAATATAGGGAAACAATCTACTGAATTGCTAAGACTATAAAACAAATCACCAATATCAAAGAACAAGAGCAGTAAAATACTTAAATTTTAATTAAATGTCTAAAGAACTCCCACCCCGCCCCTCAATTCACATGAAGAGATAAAAGAAGGAAGAGGGGAAGCACATTCAGATTTGCAAGAATTTGTTACTATAGCCATTCTAATAAAAGTAGTTTTAGATATATGCAGCGTCTGTTTCTTTATCTGGTCTGTAGGGCTGATAGCTACTTATAGGCTGTCATGGCTCTAGGAAGATAAACATCAATAAATTTGTTAACTATAATTGATTGTTGTTCAATACTGTTTTAAAATTTTGCCGTGAAGGTATCAAAGATTCTAAGCAGGGAAAACTAAATTATCTTGTGATGAATAGCAATGAAGTTTAAACAGAATTTAGCTTCTCCTGGAGATCATCTCTGAGGTAACTGCCAAGAGAGAAACAGGAAAATAGGTATCTGTTTTGCTATGTCTGGTTGTTAAGAGATGTAATTGAGTCTTTATGCCAATTTAAATTAAAGGGACAACAAAGAAGGACATGTACTATTGATTTCCAAGGAACTTCAGCATAAATTATCTTATATAAGTATGCTGTTGAACCTCCCTTCCAGAAAAGCTAAAGATAAATGTATCCAGCTAATGTAATGTTCTTCCACATTCTGGACAAAAATTATTGGTAAGGCATTTGACTGCTGTCAGTGGTCTCCTGAGTATGCCCAAATTGTAGACCATAGTAAAGTTTAGGTCCTTTTGTAAATTTAAGTTGAAAATCCAATGTTTTATTTTTGACAGAGCTCAGACTTTCCATAGAAAATCTACAGAATCTCAAATTGGACTTCAATTACCCATGAAGATACAAAGTTATCTCGGAAAGCCAAATAATGTAAAGGGCTAAGAAAGATTAGTCTGAGTCAATATCTCAGATGGCACAGTTGAACTTAGTCTTCTAATGTAGTCAGGACTGTCTCTACTCTGAATGAGGGATTGGCATCTGGATCACATCCCTTAGAGATTTTTACTAGTCCACTTCTATAGCTATGACAGCTGCAGATCTAGGCACCACAGAGAAGATAACCCACTATCTTTGCTCTAAAGATTTTAATTGTGGCCATGATCCGCCTATTATTGTTACAGATTGTGAATCAAAGGATGGTCCTTCTCATATGTTGAGCTTTGCAAGAATATGGATCTTGACTGTTCAGACCAGATCCCTATTTAACATACATGTAGTCCTCACTTAATGACCATTTGTTTAGCAACTGTTCAAAGTTACAACAGCGCTAAAAAAGTAACTTACAACTGGTGCCCAAAGTTACAACCTTTGTAGCTCTCCTGCAGTCACACGATCGTGATCCGGGCTCTTGGCAACCAGCTCGCACTTATGACAGTTGCAGCATCCTGTGGTCACATGATCCCCATTTGTGACCTTCCCAACTGGCTTCCGGCAAGCAAAATCAATGGGAAACTGTGTGATTCATTTAATGACCATGTGATATGCTTAATGACTGCTGTGATTCGCTTAACGACCATTGCAAAAAAGATCGTAAAATCAGGTCTGGTTATGTGATGATTTGCATAACTGCATCACTTAGTGACCTAAATTCCAGTCCCAATTGCGGTCGTTAAGCGAGGACTATTTGTAATGGATGGAAAAGAAAATACTGATAGGTTTTAAAAAATCAAAATGATAGTTTAAAAAAAAAGGAAAATTTGTCTTTATGATCACTGAACATCTGCTTTAGTAAGCTTTGGGGTATGTGTGCAAAATAGACCTAATGTTGTCTCTTCTGCAAATGTTTTCTTCAGAATCTGTGATTATGGTGACAATAAAGAATAAATATTATTTTTTATCTATTATCTTCTCCAGTGCAAGACATGTATATTTATATTCAATATATACACAATACAGGTAGTCCTTGGTTAATTACCATTCAGTCAGCGACTGTTCAAAGTTATGATGGCGCTGAATGAGGAGACCTACAGCCAGTCCTTGAAGTTGCGGCCATCAGTGTCCCCATGGTCACATGATCGTGATTCGGGTGCTTGGCAACTGGCTCGCAATTATGACTTTTGCAGCATCCCAGTCACATGATTGTGATTTCTGACATTCCCTCCTGGCTCCTCATAAGCACAGACAATGGAGGTCACAAATGGCGATCACGTGACATTGTGCTTAATGACTGTGCGGGATTCGCTTAACAACTGCAACTGCCATTGTAAGTCAGCATGGTCATGTGACATTGTGCTTTACAACCACGCCACTTAGCAATGGAGTTCCTGGTCCCGATTACTGTTGTTATCTGGGGACTATCTGTAAAAGTTTCTGAAACTTTCTGATTTAGCATTTCTTTTGTGGTAAGTGTAAATGAGAACAATATCTTTGGGAGAACTACCATGAATCGGAAACCTATTTCCAGGGTGAAACCATCAGGCTGACTTATTTTGACTGACCGAGTTAACAAAGAGAGGAAGAAAGGGGAAAGTTGCTGAATTATTATTGCTGCTGTTTCCTGACTGCTTACTGACTGGCTCTTCTACATATTATCCTAATCATAGAGAACCGCTTGAATAAGTAAAAGTAGTGCAAAATTTGGGAGGAAGTGACCATATAATCATGGTGTTAAAGATACTATAGAAAGCGAAATTGGACCATAATTTTACATCTACACTAGAATCAATTTCAACAAGTTACTAGGAAGATTCCCAGAAGAGAAATCCTCAAGATAAAGGGAATGCAACAGGATTGGGAAGTGCTCTAAAATAAGATAGGGAAGCATATCACTCCAATGAAAAGAAAAACGTAAGCAACCACTGTGGGTACATAAAGAGCTTTTAATTGAGCTAAGAGTTAAATGGGACATGTATAGGAAATGAAAGATGACTGCAATCATCAAAGAAATATACCAGCAAGTAGCTAGTATGTGAAGAATGCACAAAAGGAACTTGGGCTTGTAACAGAAGATAAAAGCAATGAAAAAGGCTCATTTATCTCTGTCCATAGTAGTAGGAAGAAACAGAAAAGGGTGGATCTGCTGTTTGGAGAATATGGCAGGAAAGTAAAGGTAACAGGGAGAGAATAGAGTTCCTTAGCATCTATTTTGTTTCAATCTTCTTCCCAGAGAATTGAGTTCAAATGGATTTAAGCAGAACAAATGACATAAAGACTAAGTAAGTAAAGAGATAATTAGCTACCTGGCTACCATGAACAAATTTAAGTCTCTAAGATCAGACCAGTGACATCTAAGAGTATTTAAAGAGTTTGCGGATATAATCTAAAACCCCTTTCTATGGTCTGAAAAATCACAGAAGGCAGGCATTGTACCAGAAGAGTGGAGAAACACCAATTGTGTCCCTATCTTAAAAAAAAAGGGGGGGGGAGAATCAGGAACTGTAATTATAGACTGGTCAGCCTGACACTGATAATAGGCAAAACTCTGGAAGAAATGATTAAATAGTTGGTTTGTGTACACTTAGAAAAGACTGGTTGGAAGGAATCAGCATGAGTTTATCAAGAACAAGTCACAGTGTACCTTGATTTCAAGAAAGCATTTGACAAAGTCTCCCATGCAATTCTAGAAGAAAAGATAGCAAAATGTGCTATCTTTAGATGGATACAAAACTATCTGAAAAATTGTAACTCCCACATTTATATCAAACAAACATTTTAAACATATCAAATTTCAGAAAGATCTCAACATGCCGGAACAATTGGCATAAACCAAAAAGATGAACTTATCAGAGACAAATGCAAAGTCCTTCATTGAAAAAAGTTGAAAAAGTCAAAGACACAAGTATAGGACTATGGGAAGCAATATGTGCAAAAAAGGATCTGGTTTCTTGGAACCAATGTGATGAAGATACAAAAAAAATCTTAGGATGAATCAATAGAAGCATAGCGCTAAGATCAAAATAAGTCAATATTCTGGATTCTAAACTGCAGAAGATGAGGGAGAATTGTTCTCACTAGCTCCAATAAACAGGACAAGAAACATGTTGAACTGCTGAGACCTTGGTCTGTTGCAAACAGCTCTATTTCCAAGGGAAGAGCTCTTTCCCTATCAGCTGCTTAGTAAAGCAATGACAGAATGAGCCTTCTTTCTCCCAAGTATACAAGAAACTACCAATCCTGGCATGGAAATTTATTCTCCCAAGCAAATTTTGGAAAGGAGCTACTTTCAGAGCCATTGGCTGTGAAAAAAAAAGCAAGTAAAATGCCCTCAGACACATGACATAATAGAAGAAATGGAGAAAAATGCAAAAAAGCTCTAGACATCTGGAAATAATATAAGAGATAAAAAGGATTTGTTTCTCTTTTTTCATTAGTTTAACGAGCAAAAGTAACTAGGAATACTATGCTATGGTGATTTAAAGAAACTGAGTAGGAAAGTTAAAGCCATACTTCCTTGAACATAGACAATGAAACTAAGGATGGAGTGCCACCAAAATGCTAATTTTTTTTCTAGAAAGAGCCAAAGGTAGTATAGATACACATAAAGAATCATATGTGTGACTGCATGGAGATCACAAAGAAGTTATTAAATTCTAGCAATGGCCTGCAGCCATAATATTATATGGCTCTATACAATCTAAGCGTATCTGAAAACAATACTTGTAATTGTTTATAATAAAAAGTTTGCTACTTTACAAAAGCAAGAAAATGATTTACATACATATTCATTTTAAACAGTGTTAAGCTTATATTTTACAAATGTGGAATGCTTAATCACCACAATATAGCTAGTTACTTTTCACTGTGTAACTATTATTATTCTGCTGGTATTATAGTTTCCTGTATTTCACTATGAAAATGATAAGCAAAGGTTAAAAAAACCCAGCAAATGTGAAATGTTACTCAATGTAAAACTACCAAATTCATGCAACAAATGCTTTTTTAAAGTTGAACCAAACCAGTACACAAATATTTATCTATTCTAATATGAGCACAAATTAACAACAAAACAGAATGAAGAAATTAATTTTAAAAATGAAAAATCAAAACACATTTCCCAATGCCTAAGCTGTAATATCAAATCCAACTGTGAACACTGCAATCTGGGGGACCCCCCCCCTGCAAAATAATATTTAATGCCTTTCAAAGCATGAATATCAAAGATGAAACTTACTCATTAGATGAAGCAGAAAACTTCGATTTTGTTAATTCTTCACCTATTTAAAAAGATATCATAATTGTTAAAAATATATTTAATTAACAAAAACAGCTAGGTTTTTATAAAAGGTGCAATCCCAATTGATAAAAGTGGAAACAAAAACCTCACTCAAATGTTGAAGAGAAATTGATATGTACTATAATTTAAATTATCTGGTTTTGCCATATTTTGCTCAGATGTGCTTCCTATCAAATACAAATTATCATATAGGGGATATTCCAGGAACAAGGAGGAGATGACAACAGTACCAGATGTCTGAACCTGCTCCAGCAACATTGTCTCCTCTCTCACCATATGACCATCTTAACACTAACTGTCCTGTTGGAAGGGAGCCCAAAAAATTAAAGATAAAGAATTTGATTTTTCCTCCAGTAGATCTGGTATTGTTTGATCACAATGTTAAATGTAATCATTTATAACTTACCATTATGTGTCATAAATGCAATGTATGTACTGTATATAACTTTAAGAAAAAAAAGTGGGATATAAAACAATGCAATAAATAAATAAAAGTTGTAAAACCTTTACATAACAAGGCAACTTATCCTATATATTAATCTAAACTAAAGCTTTGAATTTTAGGTTGAATCTGTCTTCATATAAGACAGGGACAATCCTCCAGATTGCTGAATCAGTAGTCCCCCCTTCCTTACAAGAACAGAAAGCATCTAAAATCTTTGGCTCTTCAGATATTGCTGAATTACAATGCCAACAGCCCCAACAGCTCCTGAGGAAAGAATCAATTCTTAACAATTCCCTTCCCACATCATATATCAAAATGGCAACAAATTGATTTTTAGCAGTGAAGTAATTAACAGTTAGGAAACTAACATCTGGAAAAGGAAAAAGAATTGTCTTAAATTACTATGTTGAAATAAACTTTTTTTTCCTGGGAATTCAACATATAGGTAATATACTGAACAGGGTGTAAATGAGATGAGATGCAACTTTCCAGAATTTGAATATTTTTAAAAAATGAGCAGAAGTAGGAGAGGGGCATTTAGATTAGGTTTTCCTTTCCTCTTGTGCCATTGTTATTCTTTTCAATCTAACAGAATGCTGGAAATAAATTATATAAAGAAGCTTAGAATTATGTCAGTCCATCAGTACAGTAACTTTCTGAAAACTGAATAGAACTTGATTAAATTTGACTGGGGGAGCAGGGGAGAAGTCAGCAAGAGAAATAGTGAGTTCAAAAATGGGCCAAATCTGATTAGGGATTCTGGAGAAAAAAATTCCCACCCTCTGGACATCCTTATAGGAGACGCACTTGTGGAATGAATTGGAATCTTGTCAAATCTTTCTTTGTAAGCCATCCTCCTTCATCCTTCCTGATCACATGACTCTGAGGGGAGTATTATTAATGAATTGGAAAAAAATTCTGTAAGTCATGCTCTATATGCCTTCCCTACTTAGCCATTCTTTCCAACTCAACAGAATGTTGTAAATAGATTGTGGAAAGGGGCTCAGGACTACAATATGTCTATCAACCAGTAGGATAACTCTCCAAAACCAGAACAAAATGGAACCAAATTTGGTGTCATGGGAGAAACTAACGAAGGAAAGTTTGAGTCTGAAAATGGGCTGGTGATGGAGTTTGAAATGGGGTTATGGAGAAAAGCATTCTAGAAAAAAAAATCCCCAATGCACTCTTATGGGAGAGGTAGTTGGGCAGTGACTTGGAATATTGGCGACTCCTCCATTTTAAGGCCCCTCCCTCCTGCTCATGTATCCCAGAGCAGAGCATATGCAGCCTGCCTTGTGCTTCTCAGTGCACACATACAAAAAACATGACATGAGTGGAGAGTTAGACACTCACACATACAACACACACAGGAAACATGCATGCAAGGCACCTTGCTTAGCCCCTGCAACATGTTACTTGGTTACCTAGGGGGAAAAGAAGATGGCTTCTATGGCCACTGGTGTTAGAAAGAGTTGGAAAGGATTCTAGAAGCCATGCCCTGTATGCTTTCCCTACTTGTTTTAATTAAAAAGTGCTTCCCTTGCCCACCAACTAGGGAAAATAGCAGCAACAAAGAACAATGAAGAAAACAATACAATCCTCTCCCTCAGGCTACACCTTGATCTGAATGTACCATCTCAGCAACAGTTTGGTGATCAAATCATAGATTTCAATGTCCTGTCTAGTTTGGCTGTACACAGGAATGGATTTTTACCCTTTGAGTATGTAGGAATATAGATTTAAAATGTATAGGTTTGTTCTTATCAGTTCTCTCTGCTGTTCTAATGAAGACTAATTCTTTTAGCAGATACAGCCTGCAGGGCTCTAAGAAAACCACTTGAAGAAATACATGTAGTTATCTGCATGTTAAAAGCGCTATAAATATTAATTCATCATAACTTGAAGGCGACTCTCTTTTGATACAGACATAAAAATTTATTGTGCAATATATATTCTAGTGTCAGAATTTTTCTAAGTTCCCTTTACATCACCTAATATGACAGTGCCACTTCATTAACAAATATTGTATTAAGGATACATATTTGTATTTTGGTCAAGTGGCCAAAGATACAGTCTTTTAAAGTTGCTTACTTGGAAAAAAGACTGCTTTGAGTACTTTCAATACAGAAGAAAACAGATTACCTAGTACTCACACTATATATACATTTTTACATAAAAAAACGTGGATTGCACAAGTCTATTTTTATAAAAAGGACATTTAATCTAATGTAAACATAAGAAAAAATCACTGATAGTCAGAAATTCAGACAAACTTACTAGATGCATTCCGGTTCATTTGTGCCTAAATGTAAAGTAATGAAAAGACAAAGTTTAGTAAACACATATTATTTTCTTTGTAAATTAAGGGAGAAGTTGCAGGCAGGAAAATATTCCAAAGACAACTTCAGATATTAGCCGTAGCAAAATGAATGACAGATATAAATAAAATATCTAGGGTAAATGTTTAGGGTCTTAAATTTGGAACATGAGATGGCATCATTACAGTACCTTATAACTGTTTTATGCAATACAATCACCCCAGCCTAGTTGCTTGACATTACTATAGAAGTCCTCCCTGTTTTTCTTATCTGAGTTGGTGAGGCTGGCTAATATACCTTTCTAAATAATAATTAAAAAAATAATCATAGATTATTCAAATAACAGGTGTCACTCTATAGTGGAAGCCAATTATTCAAACAACCTTCATTTATAACAGTAGCTATATAAATGTGGTTTCAAACAGCCTCTGCATGGTGCTCCAAATTCTGAAACTATCATGAAGAATGTGCACCTAGCTAATAAGAAACTAAATGTTTGGAAAAGACCTAGATAAACAAAATAAATCACAACAGTAGTTTATATGAAATTGATACACCAATTCACTCTCTTGATATGAAATATTAATTACTGCATGGCCAATCAAAAATGAATATTGATTACTGGAACCATACTGCCTAAGGTTAGGTGCCTGTCATGACCTCCCGAAAGTAAGGAAAATCACCGCTAAAAGCTGCCTTGGAAATGCAGGTTGTAAACAAGCCCCATCCTAGCTTTAATTTGGGGAAGACCTGGGATTTCTTTTTTTTTTTTTTTTTAGGTTTAGACTTGTTAGGCAGAACTACTTTTCAGCTCTAAGATAAGAAGAATGGCATAATCCACTGTTCAAATCATACTGAGCTTAAAGAGACATCAGGAATGTCACAGAAGGCCAGTGCTATTACACAGATGTTGTTCCATCTTTTATAGGTCGTGCCTGGGAAGAAAATGGTAATTCATCATGGTAGAACACTGACATTAGCAAGAAAATTGTTGGCTTCTGGTGTTAAAGAGGAATACAACCAGATCTTGTTCTTATGGTATGAGGCTAATTAGATTCTAGGTCTGAAAAGGCTGACGACTTCATATTTTAAGGAAATCTGGCAACATGGAAATTTATCACAATATTCCTTTTTCTTTACCTTTTGACAAAATCAGAAACATTTTTTTTTTAATTACACTTAGGATTTTAGTGTCTGTCTTATAGTTAATTGGTTATTGCCAGGCAAACAATTTTACAATTTTCATGGCATAAACTTAACTCGCAGCTTTGAATGAACTGCTATTACAATCACAAAACATTACAGTATATAAAATCAGTTACAATATTCTAGCTGCATCACTTCCTTAATATTAAGCAGTATGATACTGCTAATTAAATATGATTTAGTACTTACAAGACTATGTCTCTGTTAGCATAGGAGATAAAATAAGCAAAACATAATTACACAGTTTTGTACCTGTTATATGTACAAAATGACATTCTTTTTTAACTTCCAAGGCTGAAGTATCAAGCTACAGTGTTAATAAAAATAAAGTTTAAAAATAACTGTATTATTTTAAAGGGCAATTTTTTTAAAAAAAAATCCAATGACCTGATAGTACCACTTTTTGTTTGATTGCATTTTGTAAGTGTCCCCCAGCATAGTGTATGTTTAAAGTTGCAACTATCCATCCAGCAGTAAATTTGGGCCTCTAGAATCTAAACTATCATGATGTTCCCACAATTTATATAAAATTGAACGTTATAATAAAGTAGTCAGCGCCATTTTAAAAAAAAATAATGTTGAGCTTTTATGGAGTTTTTGAATATATTATTGTAAACTACTAGAAATGTTTGATTAGATTGTATACAAGTATTCATCAATCAATCAATCGGAATCTATGGACTAACTTGAAATATCTTCAAACAGACAAGTTAAATCTCTTTCCCCTACACATCTGGGAGAGTTTCTCATAACTGCAACAGAACAAAAGTCAATGGACAATGGGAGTGAAATATGGGAATGATTTCACTTCCACCATCTTGAAACAAATTCAGATTGGGAAAAGATTTGCTGTGTTACTCAGAATTATCCCTACACATTGCAGGCTATCCTTAGTAAACTTTCTGTGACTGGCTATACTGAAGAAACTTTTCTTGTTTCTCACATTTCAGATAGTATGAATAAAGGAGTCCAACAAAAAATATTACTTTGCATCAGACAATGGATAGGACTTAACTGACAAATTTCTAGCTCTCACATGTCACAAATAATTCAAATCTCTCTCTAGCTGAACGTAACTAAAACACCTGATTTCAATGTACAAATGATGCCACTCTGAGCTAAAAATACTATTTGTGCTTACTGAACAGGTATATGATACAGGGCTGCACAGGTTTGTAGAAAATAGCTTCAAATACTAGATTAGGGTACTCCTTTGTAAACTGAAGCTAACCTACTCAGCTGGTTTCTTTCCTTTGATGTTCTGTTTTTCTCACTCCCTATCTGTATTCATATATGTTCCTTGAATGTAACTGCTTCATTCTTTCTCTAAAAAGCTTAATACTACATTCTAAAACATATTAAAAATATTTGTGCTAAATGAGTTAACATTCCTAAGAAAGTATTAATCATGGTATATTGTCCCACTATACTAAAGAGTGTGCAAAGTTTACTTACAGATATAGCTGGTGAAAGTGTGATGTTTCCTATTGATTCTTTTAATTCATCCAAAGAAGGCACTGTATAATGAGAACTACAGTCTGAGTGCACAGGTTTGATTTCTACACGAAACTTTCTTGGTTCATCATCTTCAGAGTCAGAATCACTTGAGGAATAGAAGTGGTTTTCTTTGGCATGTTATTTGCAGTTAAGGAAATGGCTGATTGATCAATTAATGCAGGGTTCTCAAACAGTGCTGTGATAAATATATCCCAATCCAGTGAATGAACGAATCTCATTGGGGTTAGGGCTGAGCAAGAAATAAATATACTCCTTATATTTAATAATTAAATCGCAGTCCATATATCATGGAAAGGAAAGCCTGATATCTTATTACCTTAAATCAGCTTTCCATAAAACTCCTCTTAAAATGCTACAGCTTGAAAAACATTGGCAGGCTGTAAGCTTCTTTTAGCACTCTCACAGTCAGTATAGTTGCACTGAGATAACAGTACAGCACATCTATTCTGTCCCTTCCAGCTTAGCACTGGCTATCCCTCCCAATACTCACGTAATTGCTGCTTCCTCACAGCCCTTCTTCTCTTCCCCAGGCTGTAATAATTGCCTCTGCAGAATGAGAGTCAGAGTTTTGCATAGAAGCCTCACCCCTCTAGGCATAATTACCCTTTTTTAGAAAGGAAAAATGGTGTGTTAAAAAAAAGAAAAAGAAATAACAGGGCTGTGGAACTGTTGGATTGCCTTGCATTCAGAATACTTTTGCATCAAAAGGGCAACCTTGTAAGGAAAGCACTCTTTAGCAACCATCTATCCATTATCTTTCAGCCCTCTTGGAATTGAGACCTACACTCTGAGAATGCTGAGTTAATTAATAATATCATTATACACAATGACTGCAAACAGAATGTTTAAGGTTTATAAAACCACTTTAGTGCTTTATATATTAAAATAATGTATAATAAGTTATCAACAAAGGATATTCTGACAGTCTTTAGGTTTAATGCTATATCCTTCATCATCTACATCTGGAATGTTCTGGAAGAAAAACAACTTATTTTAAAATATTTTTCAGTAAAATTCATACTAGATGGAAACAGTTAAAAATAGTACATGAAAACAGTCAATTAAGTCTGAAAAGCCTTGGCTGAAGACATCTTTCTCAAAGCAGAAAGGACGAGGACTAAGCACAATTCCCAAAATGGGCCCTTCACAACCTTCCCAATGTGCCCATGACCTTTAGTGCATCTTTAAGGCCTCCCTCCTCCTGCTTAATATCCTGGCAGGTTATATTTTAATATGCTTATGAAAGCAGTAAGAGTGGAGACTTTAAAAATAAGAGAGCAGTGCCAGAGACAGTCATTAGTGCAATTTCTTGGGGTTAGCCACCAAAGCCAATCAACCTTTGATCTACAAACTTGCAGGAATAGAATAATCCTGACAAAAGTTATGTATTGCCTCTCCCCAATTACATCTGCCCACCCCATCAGGTCTGGCAGAGAAGGCATGCTATGGGTCCCGTCTGCTGGGGAATTACATTTGGTGGGTCCCAGGAGGTAGGCCTTCTTTGCCGTGGTGCCTACCTTGTGGAATCTTCTCCCCCCAGCAGTGAGATTAGCTCCATCCCTCTTAGTATTCCGTAAGTCCCTCAAGACCTGGCTATGTTGTCAGGCCTGGGGGTCCCAGGGAACTGGATAGATTTTGTGATGGCTCCCTTATTGTGGTTAATATCATTCTCTCTGTTTTGTGTGCTTTTTGTAGTCTTTTTAAATTGCAACTGTTTTTATGTACAGTTTAAGAACGAGTTCCATTCCCAAGGTCTGTCCTTAAATCGAATGTGTATGTAAGCTGGAACAATATTATTGTATAATACTGTATAAGTAGTATTGTGTAATGAACTTGAACCACTGAATATTTAATTCAAATCATTGTGTATTTAACTCAAATTTTGCTGCAATAGACTCTGTTCTTAACTATGGGTCGTCCTTAAACCAGGCATTCTTAACCCAGGGATTACCTGTATTTATTGTTTTTAATTAAGTGCTGTGTACCGCCCAGAGTAATTGTTATGTGAGATGGGCGGCTATATAAATATGATAAAAAATAAAAAATAAAAAGTTTGAAGATCAGAACATTCTAACCCTGAAACCTACTTCAAACTGGCTTCAGAGCAGGCCATGAGATTCAGGCTGCCCTGGACAGCCTGATGATCAGTAGTATGCAAAATATTTTGAACATATGAATTTGAAATGCCCATTCCATACTTATAAAATGTATGTAATATCCTGCTTCAAACATGAAACAAGTTCCAAGTTTTGAGCTCAGAATGGTGTTTTTTAAACTCCAAACAGTACCAGTCTGAAATATTCTGCACACCCTTATGGCTGTTTTCAGATCAACAGAGGAAGTATGACTCCTTGCTGTCTCCATATCATCCGTCGAAGTACCCTTCTAGATCACTTGAGAGATTTGGTAATAAGTTGTATTGTCGAAGGCTTTTACGGCCGGAATATGATGGCTGGTGTGGGTCTTCTGGGCTGTGTGGCCGTGTTGTGGAAGTTTTGTTTCCTAACGTTTCGCCAGCATCTGAGACCGGCATCTTCAGAGGGCAGGAACATGCTAATCACCCTCAGCAGCCACTTGTTAACAACTCAATAGAAAAAAAAAACCCTGCCTAACCCCCAGGAAGATACACACATATTCTGACACCAAAACAAGCAGCCACTCGTTAACCCAAACCCCCCCACCCCACCCCCTTCAGGTACCCTCGCTGATCTCTATAAATACCCACAAAAGGATCACATCATCCTGGGCACAGAGAGAACTGCTCCTGTCTGTGCTCCTGCCCTCTGAAGATGCCGGTCACAGATGCTGGCGAAATGTTAGGAAACAAAACTTCCACAACATGGCCACACAGCCCGGAAGACCCACACCAACCATTGGTAATAAGTTCTTTTTACAGTATTTTTATTCTCATCTGTCAGGAAATCCAATGGTGCTGCTAGGACACCTCAAAATACAGTAACCTCTGTAATATTCCATAAACACAGTAAATCCTATAATTAATCTTCATTCTTGCAAATGTGACTCAATACCTCATTACTATACAGTTAGACCACTGCAACATACTCTATAGGAGTTACCTTCAAAGACCATTTGGAAATTCCAATTGGTACAAAATGTGGTGGCTCAGTTATTGGTGGGTGTTGTTATCTGCTAGGAGCACCTTACATCTATCCTATGGATGCTACATTGGTTACCGATAGGTTTCCAGGTAATGCTGATTTTGACATATAACATCTATAAAAGGTACTTGTTCAGGTACCTGGAGGACTGCTGCCTCCTACCAGAAGTGGCCAATCCAGTATATGCATCCTCAGAGAAGCTGTTGACCACAGTGAATTCATATTAGATTAGGCATTGAATAAATGGAATAAATAAATTCTATCTGTATTCATTAGCATATCCCAATCAGAGTAGCCATGATAGTGACAGTTGGCTCAAGGAAATAATTATCATGAATCTGCACTATTATCCTCAACCCCACAGGACAAAATTTTACATCAGTGTACAATCATCCTTTTCTCCAAATTGCCATTAATATATTACTTAAGATATTAATTATTAAATTAATAATACCGAAGATGTGCTATAAAAGAACAAACGCAGGCTGCCTACCATTTTCTGTTCAGAAGAGCAACAATACTTATTTTTGAAATAATTTTCCAATTATCAAGTCAACACAGTCTGTGTAGCTTGGGTGAATATTATATAATTTTTATGAGCTATTTTGAATGGAAAAAAACCCCTAAAATCAATCACTGATGGAAGCTTCTGACAAAATGTTTATTAGCTTTCCTAAAAGGACTTTGTATACAGTATTTTCTCCTTACATGCTATTAAGTGGCTACCAAGAGTTGTTTTGGATTGTAACATAAAATAATCTCTGAGGAAATAAACTCCATAGATTTTCAGATGATTATAGTTTCTGACTTAGCCTAATTTTATCCATTCCATGTAATTATTCAAAAATAGTATTTTAAATACTTGATTAAATTTTGTTGGTTTAAAATGTTTGGTCTAGCCGTTTTTACCTACTTATTTCACTGCATCTAATTACTTTTATTTCAAAGTATAAAAGACAAGTAGAGACCAACTGATAAAATACCTGACCATAATAGCAACAAAATAACCTAGATGTAAACTTCTTTAAATTTATAACATTCTACTAAGATACAGGTAGTCCCCGGGGTAAGAATGCTTGGGTTACAGACGCCCCATAGTTAAGACAGAGCCTAATGTAGCAAATATTTGAGTTAAATACACAATAATTCGAGTTAAATACACAATGGTTCGAGTTTATTACACAATACCACTTATACAGTATTATACAATAATACTGTTCCGGCTTACATCCAAATTCAACAAGGACAGACCTTGGGAAAAGAACTCGTTCTTAAATCAGGGATTACCTGTATTACTGTTTGAGAAGGCAAAGTTTTATTTGGTTCTATTATAACACCTCTGGGAAATTTGTGGTAGACTGATTAAGAGTTCTAATCCCCAATACTGACCAATAACAACAAAATGAACCTGCCCATTATATGCTGAAATCAAGAAAACATGGACTAAAACAATTAACCTAAACTGCTTGCATTTCTGATAAACAAGACTATATAAATAATATTCTTATATACTTTGCTATGAATCTGAAGCTCTGTCATTTGAAAATGTTTTTTATTCTCATGGAATACTGTTCGTATTAGCTGGTATGCCCACAATTTTACCAAGAGGTCAAAGCATATTACAGTTGTGTGGAATAATAACTTGTCCTGCTAAATCAATTAATACCAGTATAATTTCATTATTTTACAGATTATTCTTTTGTATATATAAATACAGTGCTGGTAGGTAGTACAGATAGTCCTCGAGTAACAACCATTCATTCATAAGTTATGGTGGCATAACTAAATGGTAGTTATGCCCAGTCCCTGAAGTTATGGCCACTGCAGGGGTGCTTCAGTTCCCACCATCCGCCTATCTCCCCCCCATCTCTGCCCTTTTGGCCTGTGTTCTGCTGGCCCTGCCAGCAACACTGGCCATCTGTCCCAGCACCCATGCTGCCCTGCACTTGCTGACCCTGCTGCCCTTGCCACCCTACGTTTGCTGGCCCTGCTTCCCCTACCAGCCTTGCCACCCCAACTGACCTTTGCCATCTTCTTCCTGTCACTGCTGCTAAGGCGTGCCCGGCCTGGCCCTTCATGAAGCAGCTGCTGGCCACACCAGGTGTTCTTCCCAAGGCCGCGCCTGCCCCTTGTCCAAATCATGCATGGCTTTGTCCTTCTTTTGCCCTGGTGTAGCTAGGACCTTCTTTCATGCACCTGCCTTCTAAAACCTTGTGAGAAGACCGCACACAATTTGGATAAAGCCAAGGACAAGGGGTGGGCACAGCCTTGGGAAGAAAGCCTGACATGGCCAGCAGTTGCCTCACGAAAAGCCAGGCTGGGTGTGCCTTGTCAGCAGCAGCAGGAAGACAGCAAAAGTCAGCTGGGGGCGGCAAGACCGGCAGGGCCAGTGAGTGCAGGGTAACAAGGCCCACAGGGACAGCAGGCCCAGCAAACACAGGGCAGCAAGGCCAGCAGAGATGGTGGAGTGCAAGTCCAAAAGGGCAGAAATGGGAGGGAGATAGGCGAGTGGGGGGAGTTGAAGAGGAGGCAATCCCTTACTTTACCAAGACTCAGGGCTGGGAGGGACCAAGCCAGGAGTGGCTTGGATCGGGGTAGGTCCTTGGCTAATGACTGATGGGATTCAGTTAACACAGCAACCGGAACTGCTGGGATTGCTCTCACTAAGCAATGCAGTTAAGTGATGTTGCACTTTACAACCGCACTGCTTAGCAGTGGAAATTCTGCTCCCAACTGCAGTTGTAACTTGAGGACTACCTGTAGTGGATAAGCTTTCTTTAAAGTAGATTATTTATCATTACAGTTTTTAATTAAACAATTGTCTAATAAACTTTCAGAGAACTGTTTTTTCTTAGAATAGAAACCACTATTTAAAGTCATTTGTATAAATGTCAGCCTTCCCAGGTAGACCAGACAGGAAACATGACCAGATGAGCTAATTCTACTTTACTGTAAGGCTATGTTAATAGAATCTTGCAAGTCTGAAAGTACAAATCTCCCGCCATCTCTTCTACAGCCTGATAAGTTAGAGAGGTTTCTAAGTTTTTTTCTCTTCCCGGTAACCAGCTGTGGGCTATACCTTCTCTTATCTGATTGTTCTCTAGGCAGCATCTCTTCCCTCCATCTCCCAAGGTCATTCCCACATACCATTACATCACCCTCCCCTTCAGATTCATCCCTCCCGAGTTCCCAGGGGAATCAGGTTGTGGGCTGTGAGAATGAAATGCAACTGTGTTGCTCCCCACTTCTCCTGGTAACTCCCCAAGATCACGAGGTGCCTGGTAAATCATCTGCTCCAGTTCAGGTGACAACTGCCCCTCCACTGGGAATCTGTTGGTTTCCCCCACTCATATCCTGTATGCCTGGTGTGGAAGCTGTTCATTTCCCCATCCAGTCTCTTGCTATTCCCGAGGCTCCCTCCACCCCATAGAAGAACTCCTCCTGCTCATCTTGGTCAGCGCGAGACTCCTACAAGGCTGGTAGTTGGTGAGGATGGAGTTTGTTGGAGTATTGGTTGTGAAAGCGGTGCACCAATTGTGTCCCATGCACGTCCATGGCTGCCTCCCATGACCTTTCTGACTCTGGGTAGCCTTTCCAGTGTATCAAGTACTCGACTCAACTCTCCATTAGCCTCCGGATGGTGCAAAGAAGACAAATTTTAATATTTAATAAGTGCAAGAGGGCCTTCCAAAATTTGGAAGTGAATTGACTTCTTTGGTCTGTGATCACATGACTGACCAAGCCTCTATATCTAAAGACATATTTCTTGGGCCATTGGGAGGCTGTTGCAAGGAGTAAAATGGGCCAATTTGGTACATAAATCCACTACCACCAGTATGGTAGTATATTCCCACACTGGGGGAAGACCACTGATGACATCTAGAGAAACAGTGTCCCAGGACTGCGACAGGATCTCTAGCAGTTGCAATAACCCAGCTGGCTTACCAGGGAGTAGTTTTGCTCTATGACAGACATGACAAGAGAACATAATCCTTAATGTCAGCATGGATGCAGGGGCACCAAAATTCTCAGAAGGCTGTAAGTTGGGTTCTAAATATCCCCCCATGGCCTGCTGTTTTGCTGTCATGACACAGCTGTAGTAGCTCCCTTAGGGGAAGAGGCACATATAAACGTCCATTGTGAAACAGCTGCCCTCCCTCCACTGTGAAAGGCGTAGCAGTACCTTGTTGGGTCCCTAGAGGTCATCCATCCAGGCTGTGGAATATGCATCCTGCTGCTGCTGTGCCCTAATCCAATCCAAGAGATCACCAGTGTGTCTTCTTGGTCCCAGCTTTTCCTGTTGGTCTGATTTACAGTGTGACTCAAAGTTGGATGGCTGGAGTATCGTTGCAAGGGAGGGTATGACTGGGGGACCTCATGCTCTGGCTTATGTGAGAGGGCGTCTGGAAGTTTGTTCTGGGACCCTGGAATGTATGAGATGTAAAAATCGAAGCAGGAGAAAAATTGTGCCCATCTGATTTGCCGAGGGGTGAGAGATTGGGTGTTTTGTAGAACCTCTACATTCTTATGTTCGTATGAACTTGCATAGGGTGGGCTACTCCTTCCAGCAGATATCTCCATTGTTGAAAGGCATTTTTTACCACCAGCAACTCTTTATTGAAAATATCATAGTTCCTTTCTGCTGGGAGGAACACTCTGGATCAAAAGGCACACAGTAGTAAATCTGCTCCCCCTTCCTTCTGTGCCTGGAGTAGAACTGCTTCTACCACCACATCTGAGGCATCTGTCTGCATAACAAAGGGACAGGAGGGGGTGGGGTGGCAGAGGAGAGGCTGAGAAGCAAAGAGCTGTTTTAACTCTTGAAACGCTGCTTGCTCTTGGGTTGACCAGGAGAATCACCGACCCTTTCTTAGGAGCTGGGACAGCCGTTTTACAAGGTCAGCAAAATCAGGGATGAATTTCCTGTAGAAGTCAGCAAAGCCCAGAAAGCATTGCACATCTTTCACGTAACCAGCAGTGTGTGTGTGTGTGATGACAGAATAGCTTGTACCTTTGCTGGATCCATCTGTATGCCTTCTGTGAAAATTCTGTAGCCCAAATAGTCCAATTGAGGCAGGTCAAATGTGTATTTTTTTAGTTTGGCAAAGAGCTTGTTCTATAATTTTTGCAATACATTTCTGACGTGTGACGTGCAAGGAGGGACCTTCGGAATAAACTAATATGTCATCAGACACTACAACATATTTGTCTAGAATTTCTGAAAATATGTCGTTCATGAATCTAGAAAAAAACAGCTCCACCAGAGCTGTTAACCAGGCCTGACGTCATCACTGTGTATTCAAACTTGCTGTACCTTGTATCAAAGGCTAAATACTTGTGCCTTTCATTCTGATTAGGTTGTAAGCACTTCTCAAGTCTAGTTTTGTAAAGACGTGTGCCTTTTGTAGCCGGTCTAGCATATCTGAGATAAGTGGGAGTGGATAATGATCTCTTTCACCCTTTTCAGGTTTTTGTAGTCATGAGCAGTATGCATGGGGGCTCCCTCCTTTCCCTTCAGAATGGCTACTGCTTCTCCTTCTTGTTTTTTGCACACAAAAAACATTGGTGCTAATACTGGTGAGTTGGAAGGGCAAATGAATCCCTTTTTGATGTTAATATCCAGATTAACTGATACTTGAGGATGGCTAACTCATGGGTAGACATGGGATACTGCCTGTTTGCTGGGATCTGGGCTCCTGGCTTCAAACTGATGGTGCAATCACAAGCCCAGTGTGGGGGTAACATGGCTGCTTCTTCCTCCCCAAACACATCTGCAAAGTCTGCATATTTTTCTGGCAACGCAGATCCTCCCTTGTTCTGCACTGCAGTGGCAGAGTAAACTTTCACTGCTTGTAAGTGATGTTGCTGGCATTTAGGGGAGGGGAATGAGTGTCCCTTGCTCCCAACTTATACCTGGATTGTGCATCTGTAGCCACTCTACTCCCAAAATTATGGGCACTTGCAAGGAGGCAGACACATAGAGCGTTATGATTTCTGTGTGATCTTTGATTGTCAACTGCAAAGGAGCCATGCACTGCAGAATTGGTCCTGCTCTTAGTGGCTGTCTGTTGATTGTCTTGACTATCAGTGAGCTTTCTAGAGCTTGAGTAGGCAACTTTAGTTTCTGTATTGTTTTTATATCTATGAAATTACTGGTGGTCCCAGAATCTACAAGAGCAGAAAGTTCCACCTTCTGCCTGGAATCTAAGGTAACAATAACAGGAATAATTAAGTATGCTTGCCTTTTTTCTGCTGTCTGAGCTCTCCTCAAATGGAGGGCCCCCCCTTTGGAGCTCCTGGGATGGGGGGCCTGCAAAATTTCCCTGGGGCACTGCTTGGAAGCAAGCTGGGCATTTGCTGGCTCAATGCTCTGTTGATCTACAAGTTCTGCATTTCACTGCTGTGTCAGACACTGGTGCTTTTATCGGGCATGATCTGGCTATGTGTCCTGGGGTCTCATAGTAAAAGCACTGCCCCTGATCCCCTCTTCTTTGCCTCTCTCCTGATGACAGGGATCTCTTGGCTGCTCCGATCTGCATGGATTCTCCCACGCTGGATTCTGAGGTGGTCATTGGGAGGGGTGATATGGGGGAAAACAGATTGTAGGACCTTTTCTCCTTACTCTTCCTTCCCTGCCTCAACTCTTCCAGTCGGGTGTCTATTATTACACAGTGCTGATGTAGTTCCCCCAGGGTATCTGGGGTGCCTTGCCTCACCAGCTCATCTCTTAGGTCTTCAGTCAGCTCTTCTCTGGTCAATCAGGGCTAAGTCATTCTACCCTACATCGCCAGTAAGTAATTTGAAGTCCGAAATATATCACTTTACTCTCCTCTGTCCCTGCTGAGCTTCCAGATGTCGACTAGCTATGATTCTCTGAATGGGATCCCCAAAGTGTCCTCTGAGTTCATGCATGAAGTCTTGCTAGTTGTCCACCACCGGATTGTTCCCCTCAACAAATAGTATTGCCCACTTAGCTGCTGCTTCCTTCAGCAAGCTCAGCACAAAAGTAACTTTGGTGCAATCAGTGAAAAACTCCACCTGCCTGCCTGCCTGCCATAAACATTTTATACCGAGCAATGAATGTCTGGAATTGATCCTGATCCCCTCTGAACTTCTCCAGCAAACTCCCATGGGAACACAGGAACATTGACTGGGCTGCCATCCGTTGTGTTGCTGCAGGTTGAGGCAAATTCTGCCCCAGTTGTTGTGTTAGTTGTATCATGGCATTTTGCAAATTGGTCATCTGTGCATCTACCTGCTGCTGGTGTTGCAACAACGCTGCTGCCAGATGCTCAGCAGACAGCAGAGTTCCTTGAGGATCCGAAGCCATTCCTGAAATTCCTCTCTTTGGAAGAGAGTAAGATAATGCAAGATTGATGTCAGCTTTCCCAGGTAGACAAGACAGGAAACATGACCAGATGAGCTAATTCTACTTTATTGTAAGGCTACATTAACAGAATCTTGCAAGTCTGAAAGTACAAATCTCCTGCTGTTTCTTTTATTGCCTGATAAGTTAGGGAGGTTCCTTTCTGAATTTCTTTCTCTGCCCGTTATCCAGCTGCAGGCTATACCCTCTTTTATCTGATCATTTCCTAAGCAGCAACTCTTTTCCCCATCTCCCAAGGTCATTCCCACATGCCATTACAATAAAAATATAGAAACTGGGCATAGCAATTCACAGCTTACCTCAGTGACGTTCAGATATTTCAATAATATTTACAAAATGTTTGGTTATAAATTGTACAGAATGAATCATGGCTTACTAAAACTGACCTCAGAGAAGACTGAATTTATGGAAAATATCTTGAAAATGATGACTTTTGGGGGAGGCATGTCAAACTGAAGACATCTCCGCAAAAGCGGAGCCGATGACTGTGGCAAAGACCAAAGAACTGGTGAATAGATTGATTCTTCAGAACCTCTCTGGATAAGGAGGATGGGAGATTGCCTACATGTGCTCTGGACAGCTGTTCCTCACAAGGAGACCACAGGACAGTGTTCTTCTGTGGGGTTAAGCACTCGGAGACAAAGGGATTAGCCATCTTGCTCAAACCATGGCAGAGCCTTTTAAAGGACACTAAGTTTGCAAGCCTCACTTTCTAATCACTTTTGGAAATTACCCATTAACCATCTTAAAGCTATTAGAGGCCTTCAGAACAACAAGTCTGAAAAGTTGCCTGGTGAGTTTAGCTTCAACTCTGAACAAAAGAATAATTTACTACAAGCTTAAGAACTTAAGTTACAAATGCATTAAGGGTCCAGTTAAATTTGGAATATTAACTTTTACTGCAAGATTTTGGAACTAACTATAAAAAGCAAATAGTTTCTCATGGGAACTAGAGTATTTTGGCTATCTTGGCTCATAATAAAGGTAAGTGACTTTATGATTTTAGAAACTGGACACTAGAGGGGAAATAAAAATGACAAATTAAGAGAATGGCCTGGAAAATGATTTCTTATTGGATCTACAAAAGAGGCTTGTTAAACCCTTGAAGAAGTCTGTGCAATGAGATAAAGAAGAAATGAAGAAAAATCAAATCCTATGACAATATTTGAATGAACTAAAGATTAAGACTGTTAGAAGTAAAAGAAAGGAATATAAAGTTGGTTTATTTGATCAAGGTTAAAATAAGACATTTTTTTATTTTAAGACATTATTTGCAAAGAATTATCTGGCAACCCTTTATGAACTTTTTGCTAACACCAGGATTGAAAAGTTGATGTTTTATGGATTTGCTTATAAATAAGGGATGGGATGGGGGATGAAGAGATATTTGTTTGTAACCTTATGGGGGCGAAGAGTCACTAAATTTGTCTATACTTGTTGTAATGAAGGTTGGAAGTCACTTCTTTATATATTTCTTTTCTTTATCTTTGTCATATTCTTTCTTTTCTCTTTTTTCTTGCACTTTTTATTCTTTCTTAGTATTTTTTTCTTTAGTTTGTATTAGTTTTTACTATTGTAATCAAAATCCTTAATAAAAAATTATATACAAAAAAAGAAAGAAAATATCTTTAAAATGATATAGAAAATAATTGTTCTTATATTCTGAAACTGTGATGCAGAATTAATCTATGGGGTAGATGGGAAATAAAATATAAAGCTTACTGTAGCATGAGCGCATTTACATGTGAATTTTTTTTTACTAATTATTAAACAAGGAATAACAAAACATCCAAATAAGAAAGTAAATACTGTAGGTTAATCCAATACATAGTTCATGACATTAGTTGTCGAACCACTAACTGCATGAATGACATAATTCCATCAGTGTAAAGCCATGCAAAAAACATTCTCTTCAAACTTCAAGCAATGATTTAAAAATCAACCTTAAAGATTAGAGATAGTTTCACTTTTTAATATTCTGTTACTCCTTAAACAAAATAAACCAAACCCATTAATTTTTCAGAAATAATATTAGAAGACCTAGTAATTAGACAGAAAACAACTTTGCCTACAATTTTTCAGGACATTCTGGAAAGTTATACAGGTAGTTCTTGATTAACAATGGTAATTGGAACTGGAATTTCTGTACTAAGCAATGCGGACATAAAGCGCAATGTTATGTGATCGCATTGCTCAGCAACAGCAATCCCAGAAGTCCCCACTACCATTGTTAAGTGAAGACCATGTGGGTCATTAAGTGAGGAACTCACATGACTGCAACATGGGAAGAGGCAGGGATCCATAACTGCTTGCTTACACTGCTGGAACTGTGTCCCAGGCAAGCAGACCGGTGGGCGAGAGCTATGTCTGGGTGTGTCAGTGCTACAGAATACGGGCAGCGAGTGGGCGGGTGCCGTGGGCAGTTGCTATGAAGTGCAAGCAGGCGCTGCAGGTGGGCACTAAGGAGTATGGGTGGGTGGGCACTACAGAATACAAGATCCTCATGCCACCCAGGGGCTTCTCAGGAGAAAAAATGGCAGGAGCAGGAGCAACTTGCGACCTCTTGCCAGCTTCCCCATTGATGTTGCTTGGGGGAGCAGGTAAGGTCACAAATGACGATTGTGTAACTGCAGGGTGCTGCAACTATCATAATTGTGAGCCAGTTGCCAAACACCTGAATCATGATCATGGGACCATTGGGATGCTATAACAGTAGCAACCGTGACACCGCCCAGAGTCGCTTTGTGTGAGATGGGTAGCTATATAAATGTGATATATAAATAAATAAAATAAACTTTGAGGACTGGTTTTAAGTCCCCCTTGTTCAACACTGTCATAACTTTGAACAGCTGCCGAACAAGTGGCTGTAACCTGAGAACTACCTGTAATTTCATTTTAGCCACAGAAAGTTCTGCCTTTCTGCCATCTTGGATTAAATTCTGATAAAATGGCCAAAGAAAGTTAGACATAAACTGATGAAGGACATACACCTCCTTGAAACTTTAACATTATTCATATATATTTCAATTAAAACTACTTACTACTGAATCTGCATCTGGACATTCTCTGTAAAAAAACACCAATAAATCAGATAATTGTTGTAATTATTGCATGAATCTTCTGAATTTATCTTGCTATATACATAACCTCTTTCTACCATCTTTGAAATCAGTGAATCAGTGTATATGACATTAATTCAGTAATGAAAAGATTTACATCTTTCAATTTCAGTTAAAAATTGTTAAGACTACATATATATAAACACAACAATAGCATACTTAATGTAGAAGATGCAGATAAAAATCATACTGGTAATAAAATACGAGAGGTTTTAAAGTGTTGCTGGAATTAAAATTGTTCCATTTCCTATAAAAACATATTAGAGAAGTAGACAGGAACTCTTGGGCAAATGAATTCCATAATTTTGATTTTCCACAATTTTTTTAACTAGCTGGCAATTGCACTTTAGAAAATGGTAAAAGAAACAGTTGCATCCTTAAAAAATATATAGTTGATCAAAACTTTATTTTATACCAGATATAATGTTACTGAAAGGGTATGTGGTTAATTTTACATAGCTGAGAGAGCACATGTGCTTCCTTCACTGTTGGAACTACAAAATAAATACATTTTGAAACTTCCCAGAAATTGGTAAAATTGATATGCTAACCCAAGTTAAGAAGAAACTGTTGTGCCAACCCCTTCCAAAATAGAAAAATCCCCAAGAGAAGGTCAGCAGTAGTGATTAAAAACATTTTCGCTTGGTTGGTATTACAATATAATATCAGCTCAGTTTGGAAAATATTCACAAGATTCATATTTGTTTGTCTATATTTGATTTTTAATGGATTAATTTATTTTAACTATTTATGGGGGATTTTTAATTGTTGATGGGGTTTCTGATTTTAACTGTGAGCCGCCCAGAGTCACCTGTTGGGGGGAGATGGGCGGCATACTAAATAAACAAACAAACAAACAAACAAATAAATATACATATCAAATATATCTTGTAAAATCACTGCTTTGTTTTTAAGGTTATCCTTTGCCAAATCAGTTTCAGTTGTTTATCCTCCCTTTAAAGATACAACTAATGTTAGTGTCAGCTGGTTGTGGAAAACAAACATTCTAACTCATAGTAAATTGCCATTCTGAAGAAAAGCCAGAGAGTAATTTCTATTTCTGTTAGTGAAGGCAAAGGCTGACAGATGGGGATTAGAGTTCATTGCTATTCCAGATTGTATGGGACAGCAGAATTCCCTCCATCCGGACACTGTTAAACTAATTAAAAACAGCACTTACACTAATGCAAAAGTGAAAGCAGAATGGAGTGAATATAGTGCTGAGAGATTCCTGAGAAACCTTATCAATCACTCCCACATAAAGTGATGACCAGGACTTAAAACAAAGGGGTTAGCAAACTGTCCTTTGATTTTTATGATTGATCAAATTCCCCTTTCCTCTCCTTGACAGCAAAGGGCATACTTTAGGATACATATTTTAAGTCCCATAAATACATATTTTAAGTCCCATAAACAAAGTTTGCAGCTCTAAGAGGATTATTGTTGGAATATACTTACAGTTTGAACTGGCAAGTAATCTTATCTTGCACAAAATAACTAATATAAAAGCACATGTTTAGAGACTAGATATGTGAAATTCATTAATTCAGTAACATTATTATTAAAAATGGGCACCTATGTTTCAGGTTTAGAAGAGCATAAATCTGAAATTTATTAACAATCTTAAAAAAAAGAAGCTCATGACATTTTACAGTAAGAATTATAAAATTATTTTTGTGCTTTTATTATATTTGTACATTATTTTTATATTTTTGTTTGAAACATACTTACGTAGATTCTGGATCTTTTTCCTTCTTAATAATCCCTGATAATCCAAAATGCTTTCTTTTTCTTGGCTTTACTCCTACAAGTAAATTATTATTAGATGAAAATTAAAATTCATATGTTATTCAGCATATATTGAAATAATGCACAAGTACAGTAAATATGAAAATACTTTATTTCATGAGACTACTGTACGTCATACAAAAGTACTGCCAATAAACTGGAATACTTCTACATTGGATTAAGCTTCATTTTTTTTTTATTCTTAAACTTAGCTCTGAATCAAGATTTCTGGTTACATTGGGGTTCTCAAACATTGTTGTGCCATGGCCCCTAAAATTACAAATGAGTTGTGTGACGCCTCTCTACTCTGTTAAACCTGCCCTGGTCTGCTTGGTCAAGTTGAAAGGCAGCTTATCCAGGCAAACACAGTGTACCTCCACCCCTTCAAATTTGCTCACAACCTTCCTAGGGAACCAAAACCCAGAGTTAGGTCTATGGGTAGGCCCCTTAATATTTTCTTGTTTCTGTTCAAAAGAAAATTGAGTTAAATGACATCAACAGGCTTTGGGCTAGGCTGGCTGGAGCCCCTTGTTGGGTGTATGACATGTTGTTGATCAGATCTGCCATCTTGTTTATTATTATAAGTTTTATTTTATTTTTTGCTTGCATTTTGTTGTTTCATTTTTTATGCTGTGAGCTGCCCAGAGCCAACTGGAATTGGATGGCATCTACATTGAATATATAATTATAATAACAGCAATGTAACACACTAATGTCACATCATCCTAGCCTCTACCTAACTTTCCTAATTGTGACAGAACTCACAGTTCAAGAAAATATTTCTCACAGGTAAGAAGATAGTTTAAAAAAAAAAAAAAACTACCTACTTTAAGTCAATAATAAATCACCAGAGAATCCCAGGATGCTAAAAAAAAGTCTGTAGGTAATATTTTATTTCCATGTATATATTCTTCAAGAACTCTTACAGACTAAACGGAGAGCCAGAGAACTACAGTAAGTGTTCTACACATACAGTTGCAAGAAAAAGTATGTGAACTTTTTGGAATTTCAGGGCGTTCTGCATTAATTTGTCATAAAATGTGATCTGATTGGCATCTAAGTCAAGAGTATTGACAAATATAATGTGCCTAAAATAACAACACAAAAACAATTCTGATCCTTCATGTCTTTATTGAACATACTCATTCAACATTCAAAATGCTAGTGGAAAAAGTAAGTCAACCCTTAGAATCAATAACTGGTTGACCCCCCCTTGACAGCAATAACCTCAACCAGGCACTTCTTGTAGCTGTGGATCAGACCTGCACATCGTTCAGGAGGGATTTTAGCCCATTCTTCCTGGCAGAACTGCTTTAGCTTTGTTATATTCTTTGGACATCTCATGTGTATGGCTCTCTTCAAGTCATTCCATAGCATCTCTATTGGGTTGAGGTCTGGGCTCTGACTTGGCCACTCCAAAAGGTGGATTTAGTTTTTCTGAAGCCATTCTGTTGTGGACTTGCTCTGGTATTTTGGGTCATTGTCCTGTTGCATCACCCAACTTCTACAGAGTTTCAGCTGACGTACAGACATTCTCACATTATCCTGAAGAATTTTTTGATACGCTTGGGAATTCATCTTCCCCTCAATGACTGCAAGCTGGCCAGGCCAATGCAGCAAAGCAGGCCCAAATCATAATGTTTCCTCCACCATACTTTACGGTTGGGATGATGTTTTCATTGTAAGATTTGCCCCGTTCGACAGAGAAACTCTCGTGACACGTGTGGTTCACAAAGAAGGTTTACTCATGCGTAACGTAGTAGTCACAAGCAAAGCCAGGACTGGCTTGGTACAATTGCATCACTTGTTATATTCCCCCCTTCCCGCGCTTTTTCCCGCCTCGTGATCGCGTTGCGGCTGTGGGCTATTAGGCCCCCAATGTCCCCCCTGATCGTTCATGATGGCAGGGTCGGTCAGAGTCCATTGTCCTTGATTGCCAGTCCCCCTCCGGCTGGGTTGGTCCCTCCCTGCTACGTGCAGACCCGCGGGTTCTGTGCTGCGTTGCGATCTTGTTTCGCTGCCCTGCGGCCCCGTTCCTTGCATGCTCGCGCCGTTATCAGTTCATAGTTAAAAGCTTCCGCTGTGGTTTTCCTGTTTAGCTGGCCGCAGGTGGCTCGTTAATTAGCGGTGCTTTCGGTTCCTCTTTTCCCCGCTAGCTACCGCCGGTGGATTCCGCGTGGTCTGGTTGCGAGCTTCCCTGCAGCCCCGTGCTTCCCTGAAGCCTCGTGCTGACCGAACCTGACATGCCGCCCCCCTGAAGACAACTCCCCCCCCTCGGTCCTATTTCGGCTTCCCGGGGTATTTACTGTAAAAGTCCCGCACTAGGTCCGGCGCCCTTATGTGGGTTTTACTCACCCATTCGCTGTGGGACTTGGGGAAATGTTTCCATTGCACTAGGAGCTGGGTCTGCCCCTTGTGCCTCCGGGCGTCCAGTATCCGGTTGATTTCGAAATGCTGCTCCCCCCCCGACCATGATGGGTGGTGGTACTCCCTCCGCCTTGTGCCAGGCGTTCCCCGGCTGGTGCAACTTTAGCAGGCTGCAATGGAACACCGGGTGGATCTTCCCGAGGCTTTTCGGGAGCGTCAGCCTGACGGTCACCGGATTGATGACCTCCGAAATGGGGAACGGCCCCACAAACCTCGGGCTGAGTTTTTTCGATGCTTGGTGCGTCTTTAGGTTTTTGGTTGACAGATACACCTGGTCCCCCACTTTCCACTTTTCCTCGGGGAGCCTCTTGCGGTCCGCGTGCTTCTTGTAGTCGGCTTTGGCTCTTTGCAATGCCGCGTGCGCCGCTCGCCGGGTCTCGTCGATTTGGGCGAACCAGGCGTCCAGGGAGTTGATCTGGGATTCCGGCTGAGGCAGCTCCGGCATGGGGACGAAATCTCTCCCGGTGGCTACTTTGAACGGAGAGAACCCGGTGCTCTTGTGGACGGCGTTGTTGTATGCCACCTCCGCGAATGGTAGTAGCTCCGCCCAATCGTCCTGTTGGTGCCCCACGTAGCAGCGCAGGTACTGTTCGAGCCCCCCGTTCAGGCGTTCCGTGGCTCCATCCGTCTGCGGGTGCGCCGCGGAGGATAGGACTTGTTTCGTCCCCACCCGCTTCAGGAACTCCCGCCAGAACCGCGCGATGAAGTTGCCGCCCCGATCACTGACGATACGTCGAGGTGCGCCGTGGAGTCGGTAGACATGTTGCACGAACAGTCTCGCCAGCCCCTCGGCCGTGGGGACTCGCCGGCACACTACAAAGTGTGCTTGTTTGGAGAATAAGTCCGTGACCACCCAAATGGCGGTCTTCCCCTTACTCTCCGGGAGCTCCACTATGAAGTCCATGGCGACCTCTTGCCAAGGGCCGTCGGGTTCCGCTACCGACTGGAGTAGGCCTCTAGGTTTGCCTTTGGCTCCTTTCGCTGTTGCGCACACCGGGCAACCCCCCGAGTACGCCTCCACGTCCTTCCGGAGCGTGGGCCACCAAAACTGCCGCCGGATTAAGTGGAGTGTCTTTACGAAGCCGTAATGCCCCGCGCTCCGGCTGTCGTGGGCTCTCTCCATGACCTCCCGTCGGCAACCCTCGGGCACGTACAGCTTTCCTTCGTGCCACCACAACCCCTCTTGGCCGGTTAGCGCCTCTCGGTTCTGCTTGAGCCAAGCGTCCCGCTCCGCCGCCTCCGCGAACCCTTGCCTTACTTCAGACGCCGCGTCCCGTCGCTCCCCCTTGGTCTGGCTTCGGGTCACCGCCTTTGCAGCCAGCCTGCTGGCGGGGATGACGGAGTCCACGATCTCCTCCCGTAGGCTGGCGTGTTGGGGCATGCGAGACAGTCCATCCACTAGGAAGTTGCGCTTCCCGGGGATGTGTTTCAGTGTGAACCTGAACCTCCCGAAGTATTGGGACCACCGTGCCTGTTTGGGGGATAGCTTACGCGGGGTCTTCAGGGCCTCAAGGTTCTTATGGTCCGTCCACACCTCGAACGGTTCAGTTGCCCCCTCCAGTAGATGCCTCCACGTGGCCAGCGCCCCCTTGACCGCGTACGCCTCTTTCTCCCACACCATCCACCTCCTCTCCGTCTCGGTGAATTTGCGGGAGGCGTAGGCGCACGGGTGGATGGCCCCCTCCGGGCTGGGTTGGAGCAGGACTGCTCCCGTTGCCACGTCTGATGCATCCACTTGGATTATAAACCGCCGCTCTGGGTCGGGATGGCGCAGGATCGGCTCCGCGGTGAACCGCCGTTTTAGTTCCTCAAACGCCCCCTGGCATTCTGCAGTCCACGCGAGTGCCATGCTGGGCTTGGGGGGTTTCCCAGTGCCCTTGGTTTTTAGCAGGTCGGTTAGGGGAAGGGCGATTTGGGCGAAGTTCGGGATGAACTGACGATAGAAGTTCGCAAACCCTAGGAAGCTTTGGAGTTGCCTCCGGGTTCGCGGCGCTTCCCAGCCCAGGACATCCCTTACTTTCGCCGGGTCCATCTCAATTTCCCGGCTGGATATTCGGTAGCCGAGGTAGTCTAGTTGCTCTCGATGGAACTCGCATTTCGAGAGCTTTGCGTACAGCTGTGCCTTCAGCAGTCTCTGGAGCACCGTGCGCACCAGGCTCACGTGCTCCGCCAGGGTCTCGGTGTAGATGAGGATGTCGTCCAGGTAGACCAGGACGCCCCGGTAGAGTAGGTCGTGCAGCACCTCATTTATTAGCTGCATAAATACCCCGGGGCCCCTTTTAATCCGAACGGCATCACGGAAAACTGGTAGCTTCCGAGCGGGGTGTTGAACGCCGTCTTCCACTCATCTTTTGCGCGGATCCTAACTCTGAAATAGGCTTCGCGCAAGTCCAGTTTTGTGAACACCCTCCCCTTCGACAGATGCGACATCAAGTCCTTCATCAGGGGAGGGGGTATTTGTACTCCGTGCTGATTGCGTTCAGCCCCCGGTAGTCTACGCACATACGGAGCGAGCCGTCCTTCTTCTCCCGGAATAACACCGGGGCCGCTAATGGTGACTTCGCGGGTTGGATGAATCCCCGCGCTAGGTTCTTGTCTATGAACTCGCGCAGGGCCCCCATCTCCCTCCTCGACAGGGAGTACATTTTCGGCTTAGGCAGGGTCGCTCCTGGCTCTAGCTCGATGGCGCAATCACTGGGCCGGTGTGGTGGGAGCTGGTCGGACTCCTTCTCCCCGAACGCTGCCGCCAGGTCTCGATACTGCCTCGGGATTCCGCCGCCCGTCGGGGGTTCCCCGGGTCCGGCCCCTCGCTTTGCGGTCGCCTCGCCAGTCGCCGCTGCCTCCCCTCGCCTCGGGATCGTGGCGGGTCTCCGGGGTCCTGGCGCTGCTGCTGCTGCTGTTGCCGCCTGGGTCTCGGGCCCCATCTGCTCTCGCCCCGTCTCCCGGTGTCCCGGACCCTCCGCTTGCCCGCCGGTGGTTGCGGCTGCCTCCGTCTCCACGGCTCGGTCCCCTCTGCTCTCGCCCCTCGCCGGTCTGTCGACCCCGAACCGCACTGCCTCCGCCGTCCAGTCGACTCGTGGATTCCGCCGCCGCAGCCACGCCAAGCCGAGTACCACCGCGTAGTCGGCCACCGGGACCACCACGAACCTCAGTTCTTCCCGGTGACTCCCGATCGTCATCTGGACCGGCTCGGTGTAATACTGAGCTGGCCCCCCCCCTGCCAGCGTGCCATCTAACTGGCTGAATGAAATGGGCTCCCGGAGGCGCCTCAGCTGTAGCCCGAGCCCCGAGACCACCGCTGGGTGCATCAAGCAGTGGGTACAGCCCGAGTCCAGTAGCGCCCGTAGCTGCGCCTCCCCTCCGGATCTCACCCCCCGGACGTGTATCCTCACCCGGAACGGTGGGCAGTCCTCGTCTCCTATTGGGTCCGCGCGCCTCGACTCCCCTGCTCGCACTGGGACGCCGTTCAGTGCGAGCGCGCCTCGTTTCCCGCCGGCTCCGAGTCCTCTCCGGAGGATGCTGTCTCCGGGGTCGACCACCCCCCGCGTCCTTTCTCGGTCACCGCCGCCACTGCCCCCTTCCGCGGTCGGTCACCGGTCCTTTTCCCGTTCGCACGCGGGGTTTTGACTTCGGGCCGTGGTGGGGCGCCTTCCCGCTCCGTCGGGCACTGCGCCGCTCGGTGGCCTCTGCCTCCGCATCGGAAGCACAGATTCGGGGCTCTGGTCGCCTCTCGCCTCCCGGTGGACTGCCGTCGACCGCTCCGTCTCTCCTCGGGGGTCCTCTCCCTCGGCCGGTCCCTCGTCTGGTCCCATCGTCTTGTGCTCTGTTGGATCTGCCGCCACGCCGATTCTGCCGTTCCGGCCAGCCAGATCCAATCCTTCACTGTGGACGGGTCGTCCCGCCCCAGTGCCCGTTCCAGGATCTCTGGGTTGAGTCCCCTCTTAAAATACTTCACCTTCAGGGACTCCGGCCAGTCCGCGAGCTTCTCGGCCAACCTCCGGAACTCCAGGGCATATTCCGATACCGATTTGCCCCGCTGTCTGAACTGTAGGATGTCGTCCTCCGCCCGCTTGGCGCTCAATGTGTCCTCGAATCTGTCCCGGAGCGCCTGCATGAAGTCCGGGAAACTCCGTAGTTCCGCCGCGTTGGCATCGTACAGCCCGATCACCCAGCTGGCTGCTTGGCCATCTAGCAGCTCGGCCACGTAGGATACCCTGTCCTCGTCTCTAGCGAATAGGTGACCACCCCTCTGCATGAACCCCCTGACGTGCGTCAGAAAGTGCGGCAGCTGTTCGGGGTCCCCTGAGAACTTCCCAGTGATACCTCGAAGTCTCAGGGCGTCTGCCGCCCGTTGGTCCTCCGACCGGGGCGCCGTGGGTGGTGCCAGCGGGGGTGTCGGACCGCCCCCCCTGTCGCTCGCCTCCTCGTTCACCGCCGGTGGCCCCACTCTCTGTAGTAGGGTCTGGAGCATCGCCTCCACGGCGTCTAGGCGTCGCTCGACTCTCTCCTCTAGTCGGGCGAATTTCTCGCTCCACTCACGGTTCCGGAACCCCGAACCCCGGGTCATTGTAACGCCTGAATCGTCTGGTCCTTGGTTCACGCCCATCGACCACCGCTCGGATGGAGTGCGCCCGGCCCTGGCCGCTGCCCCGTCGCTCCCGGGCGGCTCCGACCGCCCTTCCGCGAGCCTGGATCCCTCGCGCTCCAGCTGACCCACGGATTCCTCGTCGCTGGTCATGCCTGTATTGAGAAAGAAAACGCTCCTCGGTGGTACCGGGTAGCGCTGACGGTGAGTCCTGGCTTTATGTAAGATTTGCCCCGTTCGACAGAGAAACTCTCGTGACACGTGTGGTTCACAAAGAAGGTTTACTCATGCGTAACGTAGTAGTCACAAGCAAAGCCAGGACTGGCTTGGTACAATTGCATCACTTGTTATATTCCCCCCTTCCTGCGCTTTTTCCCGCCTCGTGATCGCGTTGCGGCTGTGGGCTATTAATGTCCCCCCTGATCGTTCATGATGGCAGGGTCGGTCAGAGTCCATTGTCCTTGATTGCCAGTCCCCCTCCGGCTGGGTTGGTCCCTCCCTGCTACGTGCAGACCCGCGGGTTCTGTGCTGCGTTGCGATCTTGTTTCGCTGCCCTGCGGCCCCGTTCCTTGCATGCTCGCGCCGTTATCAGTTCATAGTTAAAAGCTTCCGCTGTGGTTTTCCTGTTTAGCTGGCCGCAGGTGGCTCGTTAATTAGCGGCGCTTTCGGTTCCTCTTTTCCCCGCTAGCTACCGCCGATGGATTCCGCGTGGTCTGGTTGCGAGCTTCCCTGCAGCCCCGTGCTTCCCTGAAGCCTCGTGCTGACCGAACCTGACATTCATGATCATATGCAGTGCCCTTTTTACGCCAGATGTAGTGCTGCATGTTCTTTTCAAATAGTTCAATCTTTGTTTCATCAGTCCACAAAACATTTTGCCAATACCGCTGTGGAGTGTCAATGTGCTCTTTCGCAAACTTCAGGCGTGCAGCAATGTTCTTTGTAGTTAGCAGCGGCATCCTTCGTGGTGTCCTGCCATAGACACTCTGCTTGTTCAATGTTTTACGTACTGTAGACTCATGAACACAGATGTTAGCCAGTTCCAATGATGCCTTCAAATCTTTGACTGTCACTCAGGGTTGTTTCTTTACCTCATTGATGAGTCTTCGTTGTGCTCTTGGGGTCATTTTGACTGGGTGCCCACTTCTTGGTAGAATAGCCACAGTCCCAAAGTGTCTCCATTTGTAGATTGTTTGTCTAACTGTAGACTGGTGAATTTCTAAGGTCTCTGAAATCATTTTGTAGCCCTTTCCAGCTTTATGTAATCAACAATTCTTAATCGTAGATCCTCTGAAAGCTCTTTTTGGCAAGGCATGGCTCACATAAGCATATTCTTCTTGTGCAGCGCAAACTCAAAAAGTTTGAGTGGTTTTTATCAGTCAACATAGCTCTAGTCCATACCTCCAAACTCATTTTCTTAACAAAACTCCAGATAGGCTAGCACCTGACTCCAATTAGCTTTTTTGAGGTCAACTCAAGGGTTCACATACTTTTTCTACTAGCACTATGAGGTTTTTATGGTTGTTCTCAATAAAGACATGAAGGATCAGAATTGTTTTTGTGTTATTATTTTAGGCACATTATATTTGTCAATACTCTTGACTTAGATGACAGTCAGATCACATTTTATGACAAATTAATGCAGAACACCATGAAATTCCAAAAGGTTCACATACTTTTTCTTGCAACTGTATTTCAAAATGGGAAAAGGACAGATGCAAAAACCTAAAGTCTTAAACTGAAGATACTTATGGGAATGCTGAGAAATTGTGTGCTTCTTATTCAGGGAAATTTTAATTATGAGGATGGAAAAGTGCATATTTTTCTGTTGCTTCTATGATGCAACTATATAAAGCAGGGTCTGGCTCACAAATGATCCTGTTACCTCAGAAACATAGTATTTTCATCTTCACTTATTTAATATTTTAACACACATTATTTGTAATGATTACCAAAAAGAGCCTAAGCTGCATGTCTTAAATCATTTTTACAGTGAAGAAAAACTTACCCTCAACTGCGCTAGCTGTATTACATTCTTCAAATTCAATCAATCCTGAAAGCAAGAAAACATGTTATTCTTTAATTAACTCTTTATGTTATGCAGCAATATATTATTGCTTGTCCTATGGTGCAACTTAGCATAATGATATTCATGTAGCTATCTTGGGGACAGAGTTCTTGTTGTGGGAAGGATATCTTTAAAGATCAAAAGTAACATTCATGTGTGTGCACAGCCCCCACCAACTCTTGTGTCAAGGCTACAGAGGAATCCAAAATCTGGGGCAAATCTCAGAGACAGTCTGAGCCAGATTTTGGTAATACATGCCTGTATGTTTATCCACTACCAGATCATGCATACATGAGAACTTGTTCACAGACCTGGCATTTTACCATCAAGAACCTAAGGCCAAGTTCACCAGTGATCCTTCTACTAGGATTTGGAATAAGGCCACTGGATGTGAAGTGATGAAATGCTGACAACCCCCCACTTCCTTTTCTACCAGGCCCGAAACAGGAATGAAAAAAAAAAAGACCTTTTTTCCTGCTTGTATTTATGAGAAGCCCCAGAATTCACTGAATTCTGCCGAAAAGTATAATCAGATCACTCCACAATTAATACATTTATAACAATAACTGCTGACATATTATACATTAACATGTAAAAGAATATTATACACTGTATTTAAACTTTTTTAAAGATTGCTAGGCTATTGACAAGGGTCACTGATTACACAACTCCATACAGATTTAAAAAGGTAGATACCCTTCAAATTGAGCTTGATTCCTGGTGACTACATAGACAGATCAATGTTGTTTTTTCATTAATAATATGACATGGCCTTCTTCTAGGATGTTTTTCCTACTTCCCAGTCTGGTCTACAGCCCTGGGATTTCTTGGTAGTCTTCCATTCAAGTATTAACCCAACTTTACTTTGCTTCCCAGCACAGACAACGTTAGCCACATGCTGCCACCTACTGAGTGCTCAGACAGATTTTTTTTTTTTTGGTCTGCGCTCAGTCATTGCTGACCCTGCAGTGACTGCTTGGACGAGTCCTTGCAGTTTTTAAGGCAATTGTTTTTCGGAAATGGTTTGCCAGAGCCTCCTTCCTAGAGCAGAGCCCAGCTGGTGAGCGCAGGAGGCGGGGTTTCCGTTGCTTTGCGCCCTACGCATTCAAATTCAATCATATATATAAACAAAAGCAAATTTGTAATTTAAATGGGGAAAATTAGATGGCTAGACTATAATAAGGGTTTTCAAAGGGATAAACAAACACAAATTAAGTCACCGACCCACCACCATCATCATCATCCTCCATCTAAATAGGAACCTACTAATTATTTTAAATATGGGGACAGAGCTAATTCTACTTTGAGGTTCTGATATGTACACCAGAAATTTACGGCACTAAAGGGAGAATAAGAAGTCTTGAAAATTCAGAGATTTCATAAGTCACCTGTCACTTAATCAGTAACAGCTCTGAAACAGTTCAGGGTCCCACCAATCAGTATGAAAATGGGGTCATGGCAGGTCAACTGATACTACTGAAATACTCAATTTAAATTAAAGACCAGTTAGAACATGTATCAAATATATAAATACAAAGAGAGAGAACAGAATGGATGCTGAAAAAATTTAGTAAGTAACAGTACCTGAATATTCTTAAAATACATCATAATTGAAAATTAAAGCAGGAAAAATTAGGCTTTCTAAACAATCACAAACCAAAGTATAATACATATAGCAAATATCAACATGTGGGAGCATTTTCAAAAGCAACCCCTACCACATTACTATTAAAGCTACTTCTTCATACAGATAACATAGAAGACAAAATGGCTGGTTTTAGAGGAAAACAAAAGATTCCCTTCCCTGCCCTCTATCTCCCAGTAGGAATTCATGCATGAAAGGAGGACAATTTTCTCAAAACTACATATGCCTCACATGCTGCTTCAAAACAGCAAAGCTTTGCGTGTCTGGCTCAGTGCCAGCTGACAGCTCAGCTGGAAATCAATGCACATTCTATCCCTCTTGCAACATGTCACTTCTGAATTTTTCTGCAGTAAAAAGTTTATTCAACCTCTTTCTCAAATGCAGTGGACCGACCATCATTCTGCTATTTAATCATAGTAGAACAAGTTATTTTTTTGACAGCACTAAAGCCAGAGTGCAATTCCTGATGAACAGCTTGATACAAGTGGAATTTCAACTGCTTTAGCCTCAATTAATTTTGCTGTCAAAACAAATAACTGTTCCTAGTGTTTAGATGTAAAAGCTCAATCACAAAGGTTAATTTTGTATTACAAACACACACACAAACTTTCTGTTGCTAACTCCTGATGCCATTTCATATTTAACATCAATACAAATATTGAAAACTGAATTTAAGAAAAATACATACTAAACTATAAGTCTTCATATTCTTTAACAATCATATTTATACTCACTGCTAAGTGAAAACCAAGTTATTTTATATAATTTTACAAATTTATCACAATATTTATTATTCACATAATCACTACACAACTAGTTATTGAAAAAGTTAGCATATGAAGAATATTTATACAGTATTTTAAAATATTTAATATGAGAAGACAATTGATCCTATCGGTACAGCATATAGTAAAGTCATTAACATTTCTTCAAGATTTTTCTTTTTGGAATAAGTCACTGATTTTTACTATTTGTTTCGGAAACCTTAAAACTCACGTTCATTTTATATAATTTCTTAACATGAAAAGTTTTATTTACAAAAACGTTTACAGAGAAGTTGGGACAGGAGTTGTATTAGTCAGTACACTGCACCAAGTATTTTTGTGAAATCCTGTATTAAAAACACATATTGAACTTGGGCGAAATAGAATACTCTAATGCAGGCCTGTACAACATGCTTGTGTGGCTCGCTGGCATTTTTTGAAAAGCCAGCAAATCTACTGCTGCCAAATGTCACCACCAGAAAGGATCCACTGCTGCTGCCTAGTTTTTCACAGCCACCTCTGTCCCAAAAGACACTCTACCAAGTCCCCCTAACACCTCCAGGACTCACCAACCCTGCCAGCTCCATCATAGCCGCCGAACAGCTATTCACCAAATAGGTGATCAGTGTGCCAGATACTCCTTTATGGCCCACAATTATTTTTAATATATCAATGTGGCCCTTTTACCTTTTTTTAAGTTGTGTCAGCCTGCTCTGTGTTTTAGATGAGAAAACACATCTGGCTTCCCACTAAGTTTTTATCTTCACCCCCACTCCAAGAAATTGGATTTAAACTGAAATGGTTTAGATTAGTCCATTAGCATTTCACTTGTAGTTGCCAGCTTCAAAACAAACAACCTCCCCCAAACTCAGCAGTCCTTACTACTTACTGGTTTTGAAACACTCTCCATGCATCATTAATTCCATAGGCATACCTACTCTGCCTATTTGGAGGAGAAGAATTCATGGTGGAATGTATTCTGAATTCAGCTTCAACAGAATATAGAGATATAAATGTGATGTAGTTTTATTAACTTTTGAAAGTTGGCATTAGCTCTGACTAACTCTGACAATCAATAATAAATTAACTGGCAAATTCTTGTATTTTATTTTTATACAGTTTTTAAGAGTAACCATGTTGCTTTTCTTGCTCTGCTTTGGAAACCCCTCAGCTATTTTCCTCCAAGACTTGTACTATGGGAGTAGGCTGAGAGGAATCTTCTTCCACAGCACTGTCAAAGTGCTTCCAGGCTGGGCAGATTCTGCAAACACTGAAGGCAATACCGCAATTAGTAAAAAAGCTAAAGCTGCTTAGCATAGAGGATCTTTGGTCCTCCCATCAAAAGCTTTGGCTGGAAAATACTGCAGAGGAAGCACCACCCAACTCTGGCAGCCTGGAAAAAACTTCATACTGAAGGTCTTCCACAATGGACAGCTCTGGTAAGCACTGTAGGCCATCTCACAACATGTGCCAGTGCATGCTGAAAGTCTTCTAGGTTGGGCTGCTTCTGCACACATGGCAGGCAATCCCAAAACTGAGGAGTCTAGAAACACTTGGACCAATGCTGGGAAAGATAACTGAGAGGAGTCTTCTCCTGCAGTGGAGGACCAAAGCAGTTGAAGACCACCTGAATTGCTTTGTTGAGGCAAATCAGGTTACCTCTGTAAGACTGTGTACAATCTCAGGTATGAAAAGTATCCAAAAAAAAGAAAAGAAAAGAAAAGAAAAGAAAAGAAAAGAAAAGAAAAGAAAAGAAAAGAAAAGAAAAGAAAAGAAAAGAAAAGAAAAGAAAAGAAAAGAAAAGAAAAGAAAAGAAAAGAAAAGAAAAGCATAATACACTTGAAAACTATTTTTCTACAACATAAATGCTATTTTAGGGAATTATCATTAGTTTTCAGGCTCAATAAAATATGTTTAAATTAAAGGTGAACGTAAACTGGATTTTTAAAAAATAAATGTAAATGTTAATTTTATCTGGCTGGCCTAATTAGTCTGGATATACAGGTAGTCCTTGCTTAAAAACAATTCATTTAATGACGGTTCAAAGCTATGACAGCCTTGAAAAAGTGCTTTACAACCTGTACTCGCACTTATGACCTTGCAAATCGTCACACTACTCCCTGTGGTTACAATGGCAGTAAAGTGAATTACCACAGTTGTTAAGCAAATCATGTGGTCATTAGGCGAATTCCAGCAAAAAATGTCCATTCGGGAAGCAGGATTCATTTAACGACTGTGGTGATTAGCTTTATGACTATTGTAAAAATAGTCCTAAAACAGGGTCTGGTCGTGTGGTGACTCACTCAATGATCACCCCGCTTGACAACCAATTTTCCAGTCCCTATTGTGGTCATTAAACAAGAATTACCTGTAAGTACATTAGAAGTTAATCTCAAGACTGAGTCAATTTCACTTGAAGTACATTGAATTGAAGGAGGACTTGAAGGCACATGAATGAATGAATGAATGAATGAATGAATGAATGAATGAATGAACAGAGTGATAAAAAAAAACCCCATGTAACACCATCAGCAGTCGAGGTATAAGAAACCAACAACAACAATCAATATAATCACTAAACAGACTCATCTGGATCCAAGCCTGATGGCAGAACCATGTCTTTATGGCCTTATGAAAGCTATTAAGAGTTTCCAGTAGATTAAAAACAAAAAACAACTCACCAGGTCTGTCTTTGCCTGTGCCTTTTAACTCAGCAAATTTTTGTATCAGACTTTCAACTGTTGTGTTTGCCATGTTATTTACAAATTCTTCATGGACCTTTGAGGAAAAAATAGTACAACAGAAGATGATTGAGGGATTTCAATATTTCAAAACCCTCTGAAGATGTTTTCAGGGGATATAGGAGGAAAGATGAAAGAGAAAGACAGATTGTGTTGATTTCCACTTGTGCAAGTATTAAATACAAGTATTTTTTAATATAACTACCGAGTTCATGGAGACTTATTTCTTATCTGGAAATGTCAGCATATGAAAGGCTTTAGAGCAAACCAATTTTGAAGGATTTATTCAGAGAAATGCTCTCTGCATCAGCTCAAATATTTTGTATTTAAAGTATTTAATACTCTCTGTTTCTTGCAGCCTCTGTGAAAGACAGAGCCAGGCAACTTCATTCTCCAATTTTTCTTAATATTTTTTCTTTTTACCATAAACTTTTGTTTCCTCTTCTAACTTTGATCATATAAGAAATGGCTTCCATTCTGTACCTTTTTCTGTATCCTTGCTGTTTAACTTAGTTCAAACAGAGTTCTTTTTTTCCCAGTTGTTATTTCTCTCATCATCTTTATAAACCTTTTTGATTTGTCCCTTAGTGGAAGTTTTATTTTTCAATTTCTCTGAGTACACCTGAATTCTTACTTACTGAATATTTTATGTTTGGGAACTTTTCACTTGATGTTGAAATCTAAGAATCCTGAACAATATGCTATAGTATTTGATCGAAGTAATTCTTAGGCTTACATATTTAGAAAGCTTAATTTAGCTAATTAGATATGGACTAAATAAAGTTAGGACTTAATATATTTTTACTTATTTGCCACTTTAATGTTATAATTAATATGAGGCAGCAGCTTCATTTCCCATACTTGAATGATTGTCTATATGATGAAAATTTATTTTATGCCATATTTTCACTTTTTGAATAGTCCTTTTGTAAATAGATTTTCAATAAAATGTAAATCTATTTTTCTTTTGGTATAGTTCTAGTATAATGTAATTCTGCATATGCTTGCTACAACAATTCAAAATAAAAAACACACCTTTAATCAATAATAAATATAAAAAGAGGATTGGGAAGATTTGTGAAGATTTACCATATTTACAATGGATTTAAATCTAGTTCCTTATGAACTAAAGGGAGGGGTATATGTTAATTTATCACTTGTTTTTATCTAGCTTTTTTCTTACAGTGGTTTCCTACATCTCCAGATTATTCTTGTACAGAATAATAGATTAAAGCAGATGTTTGCATAACATGGATTAATTTTCTGAGGTATAGAATGCAGCAATCCTGCATGAAGTAAAGATTTTTTCTAAAATGCACAATTACAGGAAAGGAGATATAGGCTGAAACACACACACACACACACACGCACACACACACAGAGCATAGGAAAACTTCCCAGTGATCCAAAGGGAAGAACCACATGCTGGTTTCCGTCTTAGATATTAGCTAAACATAATCAAGAGCCAACCACTAGTATTACAAACTACCAGAAACATGAAAGTTTGATTATGCCTTTGAGAAAAATGTATTATTCATATTTTACTATTATTTATTGATAAAATATTTGCTCTCTATATAAACTTTTTGTTGTTACTCGAGATATGAAAATATTTAAATTAAAAATATTATATTATATAATAAAAGTAATATAATACAATATTTAAAAACTGTATTACAGTTATCCCATTATATCCTCCCAAATGATTTCAAATATTAAATACAAGTCTTGATAGGATGGCAGTTCAGATGCAAAAGACTCCCCAATTCAGGGCACAATTAATAAAAGACTCTATCACTAACTCACCTCTCCAATCTGTAAATGAATTTCATTCACTGTACTTGAAAAACATTCTATAATTTCTTTCATATGGAAGAGATGCATTTCTTCAATATCTTGAAATTTCTGTAGTATAAAAAGATTTTAATTCAATGCCAATGACAAAAGAGGCTTATGTTTAACAATTCTTCTCAAAAGGAACATTAATGCATATAAGGAACAAAGTGGCCCAGATTAAAAAATGTCCCGAGCTAGGACTTATGCACAAACGTTTCCTCTGAAACCCAGTTACAAATATTCATATTCAACCAGGATTTTGTATTCTCTTCTATCAAACTCCTTGCAAAATGGTACAAAACAAAAGGAAGACTGTCTATAAGAGGGGAATTAAAAATTAAATAAGGTTTTAGATATTTCATATGTAATGGGTTGAATTCAGACTTAGATATGCTTAAAGTAGACATTCTAGTGAATCTGCTTCATAACTTTTATTCTAACAAATAGGAGATAAAGCTTACCTGGGAAGTTTCATTCATCTTCTGTTCAAACTCAGATTTTGCTGCAGCGTATTTTTCTACATATAATTTGTACATTTCAGTAGCTTTCTTGGATTTTACTGCCGCCTAGACAAATTATAGAGAAGGAAGATATTTTTACAATAAATTTAGTTCTGGCAGCAGATATGGCTGGGCTTGGGAGCAGAATTAGCCAGGATTGGTTGAAGAACCTGGTTAATGCTTGAAAAGGAGACAGTGAGGGGATCCCAGAGTTACAGACTACTCTGGGAAGTCAAATACAAAACAACATTCTGGAAGAAGGCAGTCACAAGCAACTTCTGTACTATTACCAAGAAAATTGCATGAACAGTTGAGTTCAAGCAACATTTAACTTTTTTTTTACATGCAATAGTTTGCTTTCAGAATAAATATCAGTTCTTACCACACATAACTCATATAAAAAATGAACAGAACATCTAATAAGTTTTACTACATTAAAAATAAAATATATGAAACAACTCATTTTTTTCTATAACAGCCTGCATAACAGTTTCATTATAACGTATGTGAGAAAATACTTGTTCAATCTAACTATATTTTTGGATTCCCATTAAAAATCCATAATCTCGAACTACAAAAATAGGACAGCACTACACTTTAGGAAAAATACTAAGGAAAGTACTGAGAGTGAATTTAAGTAACTTCTGTTCCTCTTTCAGATTTCAGATGAATAATGGCTCCAAACAAAAATAAGATCTGCAAAGGGTAACTGCATGAGGAAAACAAACATTTCTACAATTTGTCAAAGCTGAACAAAATCTTGCTTTTTTAAAGAATCACAGACTATTGAATACAGGACACTTTAAGACATTTGCCTTATATAATCACCAGAATGGATAGTATACATGTTCAGCAGTCCAGGACAAAATGTTTATTCCAGTATATGTACCTTTGCGGAAAAAAGAAAATTTAGCAAAAATTATACATTTCTGCTAAAATGTTTGCCAATGTACATGCACATGGAAACTATTCCAGTAAGCAAACAAGTTGTTACATGGTTAATACTACTGTCTCACCTAGAAAAAAAAATCTATTGGTTATTTTTCATGGTGAAAAATGCAAAAAGAAAAGAAGGCTTAAAAAGTTACCTTGTCTATTTCTCTCTGCGTTGCGCCTTCTTTTTTCAAACGTTCTTGTTCCACGCATTTTGAATTGTAGTTTTCTTTTGCTTTTTGGAGCGCCTGGGTAATGCTCTGAAAGTTTTGCACTGCTTCCAAAGTTCCTGAAACTTCTTCCTTGGTCTGTTAAACATTGCATGGGTGTTAAATGCTACCGATTAACTATTTTATATAAAATAATTAAAGTAGGTTTAAGGAGTATACATAACCTTTTTATGAGCTTTTATTTGCTCGTCTCCATACTTCTGTACTTCCTTTATTAGTTCTTGCAACTTTCGAACAAGTTCTAGGTGACAGCTTGCTAGTTTTTCAGTTGACAATTTGAAAACATCCCAGACTGGTGCAAATGTCCTAAGAAGTGAAAATTTCAGTACTGAAATCATGTGAACGTTAGGCAATATATTAAGTAATGTTTTCATACAGCGTAGCATGTATTTTTAAGAGTCTTATTTAATTATTCCAGAAGCAAATATTGTGTTTACAGTTAGCCATGTAAATGTGTGTAAGGTTAGGTTTAGGATCTAAGCCCAAAGAATAACTGCCACAGCTACTTACTGCAATTCAATATAAATGAATATTCCGACCTTATTATAAAAATGAAAAAATATCATTCATAGGATTTTCAAATGTCTTTACATTTATAGAACAGAAGCCACAATAGTTACACGGCTTAAATTCAGCAACCTACTATAGATACAATAGTTCTGATGTTGAAAGTAGTTCAAATACAGTTGAGGAAAGGATCCCGTTCACTTCATAAGGTTTAGTTCAACCTCAAGAATGACTGAGAATTAAATGTTTTTCCTTGTGGAAATAATACAAATAGCACTATATTCCTAGCCAAAGTTCCAGCACTTGTATATTCTCTCTCTTCCAAGGCCTCAGAGAACCACTGTACATAATCACTGAAATTAGAAATACTAATGTGATTATGTTGGGAAAAGCAGAGAAGCCACCCCAATGCTTTTAATTTGCTTTTCAAGCATTTTTAATACTTAAAAGAGAATCTGAATGAAGCTATATTGCTATTAGACTCCATCAACTTACCCAATCTGTGAATAATTGCTTGCTGATTTGGCGAGCTTTGTCATTGACCTTGAATATGCCTCCTCTATTGTCGCCCTATTAAAAAAACAACAACTCTAACACTCAGCAAATACATGCAAAATCTATATAGTCCTTAGAATAATTAATTGAAACATTAGTCACTAATTATATTAACCTAATACCTAATTGAGCTCAACATCTCCAAGACTATAAACTTTGAAAGTATTGATATGCTAGAACAGTGTCACAGGCATGAAAAAAAAAAACCCTCAGCTGTTGCTTGTGATGTGTAAAGAAAATAAGCTCTGCCTCAGAACTTGGATATTAAAAAACTTCATTTGCTTGCAAACAAAACAACACACTCTCATTTGCATGTACAAAGCAATGAATGATCTACAAAGCCTGAGTGTCTATTTATAAAACAAAGAGCAAAATAGAACTAATCCAACTGTTGTTATGTTGGCGTAAGAAAACTAATACTCTGAAAATCAGATCAAGCTCAAATACTTATAGGAAAAGGAGGGATTTTTCATTCAAAGAATGAGGACTCAGTTTAGATTTCCATTTTCCCTCCTAATCTTTGTTATTATAATATCAGTTTTTCTCATGAAATTAGACTTAGTTTGCATCATTACTGTTGGTCACATAGCCAGTTTAGACTGGATTTGGCATTTTTATCCACCTATCGAGTCCTTCCCAAAGACCTGGGATAGGCATATGTTGTTGTCCGATGCTATTAAAGATGTCATCGCAGGATGTAAGTTGTTTCAAGTAAAGCTGCTTTTTGCAATTGACTGATGGTGATTTTGTCAATGCCAATGGTCTTCAAGTGGTACTCCAGATATTTTGGGATTGAACCCAAGGCACCTATTACTATTGGTATTATCTTTGCTTTCTTTTGCCACAGTCATTCTACTTCTATTTGCAGGTCTTTGTATTTTGTGATTTTCTCCAGTTCTTTCTCTTCTATTCTGCTCCACATATTGCAAGGTCTCCAGGTATTGCAATGTCTACTATCCAGACTTTTTTTTGTCTTTCTTATCAACAATTGTTAAGTCTGGGGTGTTATGTGGCAGGAGCTTGTCTGTTTGAATTCTAAAGTTCCAGAGTACTTTCGCTTCTTCATTTTCTATTACTTTGTTTTGTGGTCCCACCAGTTCTTCTTTGCAGGCAAATGGTATTTCTTGCAGATATTCCAGTGCACCTTTGTCATGCCGTTGTTGGTAGTCAGCCTGTGCTTTTGTTGCAGCAGCTAACTAGGTGGTCCACTGTTTCTTCAGCTTCTTTGCACAGGCGGCATTTGCTGTCTGTTGCTGTCTTCTCAATCATGGCTTTTATGCATTTGTTCTTAAGGCTTGGTCTTATGCAGCCAGAATTAGCCCCTCTGTCTCTTTCTTCAACTCTCTTGCTCTTAGCCATTGCCAGGTCTTTTTGCTATCTGCTGTGCCTGCTAGTTTTTTTGTGTACTGGCCATGTAATACTTTGCCTTGCCATGTCTCTTTTCTATTCTTCATTTGGTCTTTCTTGTAGGCCAGTTTAGTCTCTTCAATAAGTTTTCATGGTGTACTAGCTTCACTGCATCTTCTTCACTATCCTTCTGATATTTTTCTAACGCCCATTTTTCTTCTTCAACTGTCTGGTGAACTTGCAACATTCCACGACCACCTATACTCCTTGGTAAGCAGAGTCTGTCAACATTGCTGTGTGGATGAAGGGCATGATTCATCGTCATTATTTTTCTGGTCTTCCTATCCAGGGCTTCTAGTTCTGTTTGAGTCCAGTCCACTATTCCAGCTGTGTATCTAATGACTGGAATTGCCCAGGTGTTAATTGCTTTGATGGCATTTCCTCCACTGAGTTTGGACTTTAAGATCTTCTTCACTCTCATGATGTATTCACTACTAACCTTCTTCTTGACTTTAGTGTGTTTGATGTTGTCAGCTTGAAGGATGACCAGGTATTTGTAGTGATTTTCTTCATCCAGACTCTTGATGTTATTTCCATAAGACATCTTGATTCCTTCAGTTTTCACTATTTTTCCCCTGCTGATTGTAAGGATGGCACAGCCTTGTAGAGCCTTGCAGTGGAGTTTGTACAGCCCAACTCCACTGCAATAACTTGGCTGTATATTTGGACAGCACTGTGCAGCAACTACTACTACTTCTTCTTCTTCTTCTTCTTCTTCTTCTTCTTCTTCTTCTTCTTCTTCTTCTTCTTCTTCTTCTTCTTCTTCTTCTTCTTCTTCTTCTTCTTCTTCTTCTTCTTCTTCTTCTTCTTCTTCTTCTTCTTCTTCTTCTTCTTCTTGTCAACTCAAGGCAGTGAACATACCTGATACTCCTGCCCATCTATTCCCCCCCCCCCACACCAACCCTGTGAGGTTGGTTGGGCTGAGAGAGAGTGACTGGCCCAAAATCACTCAGCTGGCTTTCATGCCTAAGGCAGGCCTAGAACTCAGAGTCTCTTAGCACCTTAACCAGTATACCAAACTGGCTTTCTATTCATATTATCTATTAACAGATAAAATATCATGCAAAACTTGAAAAATGGCATAGAAGTATAATAGATCAAAAGTTCTATTTTATAAACAGAATACAATCTATTTCACTAGTTATAAACTTCACTGATTCCTAAAAGATATTTCAGATTTCCTCCAGCAATGTATCTATCCTAGATGGGTGACAACACATATACTGCCTTTTCAGTAGCGGTGTGCTATCTGTGAAATATTTATCCAGATAAACCTATTTATTATAGATCACTCATAAGTTATTTTTTAAATAGTTCCATTGTTTTTTTTTCCAACTCTCCAAATCATGTAGGTGGTGCTTCAGAACTACTGTTACTAATTTTTAAAAATATTTTACTGATAGTAGATGTTACTGTCAATACTGATTTTATTTCTGAACTAATCTTTTTGCAATTTTTTTACATAGATAAATAAAAATTAGCAAACTATTTTAAAAACTGTACCACAGAGCTAGAAGGCATTTTACATCTTTTATGCCCCAGAGGGCTGCAAAATATATTCATGCCAGGATGGCATCATGTCTTTTAATTATATTAGGTACCTTTTATTAGCTACAATCAAGTTCTAAATAAACTGAGTTGAACATTTTCCAAACTTTTACTCTGTACAATCTGTTCTGATAGAAAAACATACTTCTTGAATAAACTAATTTGACATTTGACATTTCAATGTAAGTTACTCCAAAGATGGAAGACATTTGTTTTGAGAGATGACTGAAATCCCTCAAAATCAATTTCAAGTTCTAAATGTCTAATAACCAAAATACAAAGTATGTCATATGTATGGGATAAACTGATAAGGCAGTAGGATACTACTGATAAATTCAAAAAGACAGATATTCTTTATTCAAATAACAGCATTCAAGGCAAACACACTGCACAAGCTAATATACAATACTGAAAACAGCATTTCAGAAAAAGATAATCAAATATGGTCTCTGGTGACTGTGACAAACCCCTAGTTTTTCTTTTGGCCCAGTAACACTTCCTAAAGAATCTGATAAATTTAGTTCATTAAGAACCAAACAGATGGAATTTGGCTTTCATTCCCCCCTTTTTTCAAGCCTCTGCCATGTAATCATTTATATACTACCACAGCTGTGGAAAATTATACTCCCTTTTTAATTCCACAAAAGGCTGCTAAGGTGAGTTTAAGCAGTTGTTCAGTCGTTAAGTCGTGTCTGACTCTTCGTGACCCCATGAACCATATTGCGCCAGGCCTTCCTGTCCTTCACTGCCTCCCTGAGTTTGCTCAGTTTCATGCTCATTGCTTCAGTGATGCTATCTAACCATCTCATCCTCTGCCGTCCTCTTCTCCTTTTGCCTTCAATCTTTCCCAGCATCAGGGTCTTTTCCAAAGACTCCTCTCTTCGCATTAGGTGACCAAAGTATCTGAGCTTGAGCTTCATTATCAATCCTTCCAATGAGCAATCAGGGTTGATTTCCTTTAAGATTGACTGGTTTGACCTCCTAGCAGTCCAGGGGACTCTTAAGAGTCTTCTCCAGCACCACAGCTCAAAGGCATCAATTCTTCAGCGCTCAGCCTTCTTTATGGTCCAGCTCTCACAGCCATACATTACTACTGGAAAAACCATAGCTTTGACTATGTGGATCTTTGTCGGCAAGGTGATGTCTCTGCTTTTTAATATGCTATCTAGGTTTGCCATAGCTTTCCTCCCAAGGAGCAAGCGTCTTTTAATTTCATGGCTGCAGTCTCCGTCTGCAGTGATCTTGGAGCCCAAATAAATAAAGTCTGCTTCCATTTCTACCCCTTCTATTTGCCAGGAATTGATGGGTCCAGATGCCATGTTCTTAGTTTTTTTAATGTTGAGTTTCAAGCCAGCTTTTGCACTCTCCTCTTTCACCCTCATCAAGAGGCTCTTTAGTTCTTTTTCACTTTCTGCCATTAGGGTGGTATCGTCTGCATATCTGAGGTTATTTATGTTTCTCCCTGCAATCTTAATTCCGGTTTGTGATTCTTCCAGCCTGGCATTTCTCATGATGTACTCTGCATATAGGTTAAATAAGGAGGGTGACAGTATACAGTCTTGTCGTACTCCTTTCCCTATTTTGAACCAATCGGTTGTTCCGTGACCGGTTCTAACTGTTGCTTCTTGGCCCGCATACAGATTTCTCAGGAGACAGGTAAGATGGTCTGGTACCCCCATCTCTTTAAGAATTTGCCACAGTTTGTTGTGATCCACACAATCAAAGGCTTTTGCATAGTCAATGAAGCAGAAGTAGATGTTTTTCTGGAACTCTCGTGCTTTCTCCATGATCAAGCAGTAGGTAGTAAAAACTGAGACGAGTACCAAAAAAAGAAAAAGACCAGCAGCAGAACACCTAAATATCTTTTTCCATCTATACATTCTGAAATCCAAGATCATATTCAAAGAAGGGTAATTAAATAACAAGTTTAGCTTGATTGACAGCATTAATTTTATTTAGAATTCTATGTGTGAGAATTCTGTTACCTTCTCCTGTTTTTCCTATAGTTCTTTTTTTACTAATAAATATATCTTTATAACTAAAAAGTAAGCTTCATTAGATCATTAAAACCTTCCCCACTTGCAAGACTGTGCATTCTTCTACAGCTACCCCTTATGTTTTCAGATAGGCACAATTTGCTAAGTTATGTAATTCTGGGCTTTGGGCAGGACAATCCTTTCTTTCTACTGAGCTAAAGAGGGAAGTGTTTGGTGGAAAGGTGGAGAACTCAGCTGACAGATAGACTGAGGTATGACCAATATGTTCAAAATCCAGGTTTCAGGTTTTGCATCAGCCAAGAATTTAGGGGCGGGTGCACTTGGTTTTTCGAGAAACTCCAGATGAAGCAGAAGAAGAGATGCCTGGACTACTGCTGGAGGAAGAAAAAGTGAATCCAAACAAATATGAGTAAAAACTCACATTCAGGATTACGTTGTGGCAATGTGGCAAACGCTGATTATTTCTCCTCCCTTACAGAGTGCCAACAGCCACCTGATGGACTTATTTAGGGTGACCTGTTTCCTGTTAGAGAGGGATGGGACACATCTATAGGGCCACTGTGAGGAATATTCATGCTATCTGTGGATGAAGCCAGTTGTATCTGCTCAGAGTTGGACTCCAACTGGGCAGGTTCACCTGAGATGTTTGGGCACACATGCACAAACACATCCACACCTTCCTCTTTTCAGCAGAAACAGCAAGCAAGTAAAAAAAAAAACAGGACAGAGATGCAAAAGGAGTATTTACATTTAGAACGGAAGGGAAAAATGACAAAACAAAACTGAATAATAATTAGGCATGGCAATGAGGTAACTACACAGAGAATGAAAGATAAGACAGTGAAGTTCTATCTAGGCATTACAGAAAGGGCAAAATTCATCAAACTAATTCACTATCCCCCTCCAAAACATAGGCCACTCTTTAAAATCATCCCACCTCAGCAGATATTTGTGGTCACTCATATTTTCTGCCCATGCCTTTGATGTCAATGGGTGCTTCAATTTTTAGCAGATAAGAATTAGTTAGCCAGTTAAATGCCATTGAATTGGTTACTTCCTTTATGCTTTCCTAGAAATGTATTTTGTCTTCCCCTTCTTCTACTTGTCTCAGCTTTGCCAAGCCATTTTCTTTAATATTTCCATCTTTCACTCACATCACCTGCCCAAGTATGTTTTTCTTCTGCTTGCTGATGTTGCCTCAAGGAAAGAGTTACCCTTATTTGGTCTAAGCTAATTGAATGGTTCTTTCTGCAGTCCACCGTATCTTTAATAACCATCTCCTAATTCATAATTTGAAGACATTTATCTTCTTTCTCATTGTCCAGTTTTCACAGCCATATGTAAGACCATTGTTTTAAGTATTCTGATCTTTCTCAATGAAACCTAGGATTGACATTCCCTTGAATTCTTAATACTGAACATTAACCTGGATTTTTAACTTAACAATGAGCTCCTCTAAGTCTTCTTTATTTTTGGCTAATAAAATGTTATAACCTGCATATCTCAAATTCTTACGCATTTCAACCTCCAATATTGATTCCAGCTGTCATCTCCTCCATTCCCATAATTTTTTATAATATATTCACTGTCTTATTCTCTCCCCTAGAGGGGCTTTGAGACATAGTGAAGGTTGAGCTAGGAAAAATGTTGAAATTGAGAATAAGAGAATCTTCCAATAACAAACAGTGTTTACCTACTGCCCTGGCTCTAAAACCTATGGGGCAAGTAATAGGGTTTTGTGTTAATCTAAAGGAAATGAACAACATTGCTAAATGTGATAGTTAATGATTGCCCAAGATAGAGGATTTGATTAACTGGTTCAATATTTGTGTGTGTGAGTGTGTGTTTGTCCATCCACCCACTCATCTTAATGAATACTGACAGAGTCTTCTTGAAGAGAAAATCAGACTGCCTTTTCTACCCCACTTCTTTCACAAAAATTCTTTGTCGACTCCATGGGTCTTCTGAAATGTTTCTGAGGCTTATCTATCAGTTGTTGCCTGGTCAAGGATAGTGGCATGGAAAGTATACAGATGATTTGATTATTTGTAGTTGCAGCTCAGAGAAGCATCTGGAACATCTAAAGCATGAGGCTGGAAGTCTCCACAAAGCTCATCTAATAGTTAAGCCCTCTAGGTGTGTCCTTGGTTTCCAAGAGACAAAATACCTGGGATTTAGAGCAGGCAAGGGAGAAGTTAGACCAGATTCATTAATCTAAAATAGAGGTGATTCACCAGGTTAGACTTCCTGAAATGAAGAAGTTAAAGCCTTCTTAACTTTAATTTAGTATTACTATAGATTGTTCCCATAATTGTCTGTACTAGGGCACAAGCCCTTACAGCAGAAGTTCCCAAACTTTCTCAATTTGCTATGCCCTTAGTAATTCTTTCATAGTGCCCCTAGACCAAATGCAACACCTAACAGTTCTGTTTATTAAGTAGTTAGGTCCAAACAATAAGTATTTATGACCTAACAACCAGTTCAAAAAACAGTACACATAAATTGAAATTTAAAAAATAATTTAATTTCATTCTTAAATAACCACAATTACTTACTAATGGGATATGTGCACCTGTGGTTTCTCATTCTTAAACCTTGGAATCAGAGTGGACACTGCCACCCTCATTTCCTATTCCATACTGATTTTTATCACAGCAATTGAAAACCCAGCTTCACAAAAATATGACATCATAAAACCCAGCTTCGCAAGCAGATGCCACAAAAATTTTAAATATCCCACAGTTGCCCCTGTGAGTTTGTTGCAGTGCTCCAGGGCACTGTGCCGCAGTTTAGGAATCATAGTCTTCCAGATTTAATAATGAATCTGGGTAGTTCAATTGACTGAGGAATGTTAAAAGGTATCTGAGGGCTTGAAAACTACATTGTGTAGAGATCCTGGGTTGAAAGGTCCCAGATTCAATTTACCTTTTGTTTTATAAATAGATGCCTCAGAAGTTGGGCCAAGTGCAGCAATCATTAGCCAGACTCTGATGTAGAAAGTTCTGTCCTATACATTTTAGGGAAATTATACCCTTGAGAGATTATATACAACTGAGAAAGAGGCTACAGAAGCCCTGCAATGGACTACTAAAGTGGAAGTGTATTCAAGAGTAAAGTCTCCACAAAACATGGTCTGCTCAAGCTACAGATTCTACATGCAAGTACAACTCTAAAGAGAAAACAGCTGGGACAGTTATTTCTGCACTATCCACTTGTGTCAATTTTTGTAATAAACATAGCCACACTTAGTTTTTGAACATTTGCAAAACATGTTTGTGATTTCTTTAACAATCCAAGAGAGATAAAACATTTCAAACCTCTAATTCCCTTTATTTATACAATGTTATTTGGGGGAGAACTGTTCTAAGCAACTTCAGTGCTATCCATCATAATTAATATAAAAGTCTATGACTCCCATTTCTTCAAATCTTAAAAAATCTACACATTTATAAAACATTCCTGAGGACATAGTGTGATGGAAATAATTCCCTAATACTTATACTAATTTCTTGTACACTGGAATTTAATTAAGGATTACTAGTCTATACTTGCCTACAAAATTCTTCTTTGTCCTTTCAAAATTCTTTGCAACTATGGGAGCAGATATATTGGCCTACACCAGTATATTTATACAGGGATATTTTAACTAACTCATTTCAGTTCCCATCAATCATTTAATTTTGGGGGGAAGGCTACCTTTGAGTCAGTTTTCACTCCTGGCAACTGCCTGGACAAAACCCTGCAGTTTTCCTGTCAAGATTTCAGAAGTGGTTTGCCATTGCCTGCTTCCTAGGGCTGAGACAGAGTGACTGGCCCAAGGCCACCCAGCTGGCTTTGTGCCTAAGGTGGGACTAGAACTCAGTCTCCCAGTTTCTAGCCTGATGCCTTAACCACTACACCAAACTAGCTCTCTCAATTATTTAAATACATTGTATGAAAACTCATTCTTATGCAATAAAAGAAATAAGGGTATTGATAATATCATAGCTGAAACTATAAAGACGGACAGCATTGGCTTGGAAGGGTATTCTACAGGGGAAAAAACTTCCCTCTATCATATCTGTTATTTCCTGTCTTACTAACTGCAATTGTTTGGGAACTCTCAACATATTCTAAGATGACAGTTGTTTTTTCATCAGGAAGTCCAATGATAGAAGACTGAAAGTCTCATCAGGAAGAATTAGGCATTCACTCTTTGAGTTTAAAATAAATTGTTATGAAATACTTCATGGCAGAGACCTAAATTATATTTTTAAAAGCATTGACAAAACCTGTTCAGTATTTGTAATTTAGCAGAAAAGGGCACAGAGATTACAAAAGCTAGCAATCAGTGGACAGTTATGTGGCTCTGCTTGTTTTGAAGAGATGGAAATCAGTTTCTGTTGAGAACTATTCTCCTGCCTCACCCCAAATTTCTTACTTGGCATTAGTGTTTCAACATTTAGCAAACAATAACTCTGTGAGCTATGTTATATACATTTGAAATCCCTTTACATTTTCTATAACAGATTTAAATTTAAAGAAAAACAAGCAATACTAAAACTTGCCACTGTTACCCACATGTGCCTATCATATGATTTTAGTAATGTCTTTAAAACAGAAAATACTGACAAATACTATCTATTTGTATATCTATGTTGGCCCATATTTTTATTATTGTACATTTAATGATTCCACTTGTCTATCAGTATCCTATGCATCTTTTGTTGAAGAAAAAATGCTATAAAATGCATTAAGGTAAATGAAATCTGGATTAATAAACTAAGAAAACAACCAAGCACCTAAACTACTAAGACTTTAATCTAGTATGTTATGCCAAATATTTCTGAAACAAAGGTTAAACACATAAAACATACAGAAATCTAGGCAATGAAAAATATGTTTCAAAGAATATTTCACTTGTAGCTTGTTCTTTTAAGCCCAAGCTTGCTTGCTTGCTTGCTTGATTTAGCCACCTATCTCACGAAACAGTGACTCTGGGCAGCATACAACACTCAATTAAATACCCATAAATACATATAACTATAAAAACTATAAAAAACACACAAAACAGGAGAGGATGATATTAACCATAGTAAGGGAGCCATTGCAAAAACTCCCAGGTCCCCTGGGACCCCCAGACCTTGTAGAAAGATACCCATTAGGTATATATTGTTTCATTAATGCTGTAATCCTTCATACTTTCTACTTGGGAAGAACCCACTGAATTAAACAGACCTCATTTTTTAGCTGATATGTTTAA